>NC_135674.1:18722431-19027779 GCF_964188315.1 Podarcis muralis
TTCAAAAATACAATAATAGTTTTGACTCCGTGCTAGCATTCGAGTGATAAAGGAACTAAAAGGAGGTGGACAACAATTAAGGATTTATTATGTTTTCAGAATGTATTGGAAAATTTATATAGAAAGGATTATTGTTTTGTGGAAGAGATTCCAAACTGGGTCCTTATTGCCTGGCAATAAACCTTACCTTCTTATTCTCCGTTGCTGAGTCTGCCTGATCCTTATTTATCACCAAGCGAGTACCCGCTTACGTTCACGTGCTTCAATTCCATTGTAAGAATGGAAACAGAGCCACAGCCACAGCCACAGCCTAAGTCTGAAACAGTCCTTGATACAGTGCCAGAGCCAGAGCCAGAGCCAGAGCGAGACCCTGAATCAGTGCAAGAACCAAGCCCTCATTCAGAACCAGAGCCTGAGAAAGAGCCAGAGCCAGAACCAGAGCCACAGCCACAGCCTGAGTCTGAAACAGCCCTTGATAGAGAGCCAGAATCAGAGAATCAGAATCAGAGTCAGAACCAGATCTTCGGTAAAGACGTGGTCTGGTCTTAGCGCAACTGCTCCTCCCATCCGCGATAACAGAGATTGGGTGTTCCAACACATCCCCCCGTAGGGAACCTGCCCCAGCCATTCTGTTGCCTGAGGCCCCCTCCCAGGCAGCCCTGACCCTTTCCCCTTAAAAAGCAAAATACAAACTATACAATAACCTAAAAAAAATAGTAAAAGAAAAACAAAGCAAGAAACAATTATGCTAAACTTAAAATAATCCCCGCCCCAACTAAACATTTGTCCCACCCAAGAAAGAAAATAACAACAACAACGACAACAACAAACCACCGTTTGAGGTGCAACAGAGACACAGCCAGAGACAGAGCGAGACCCTGAATCAGTGCCATAACCAAGCCCTCATTCAGAACCAGAGCCTGAAAAAGAGCCACAGCCAGAACCAGAGCAACAGCCACAGCCACAGCCTAGAGCCACAGCCTGAGTCTGCAACAGTACTTGATACAGTGCCGGAGCCTGAAACAGAGACATAGCCTCAAACAGAGCCTGAGCCTGAAACAGAGGAAGAGCCACAGCCACAGCCTGAGTCTGAAACAGTCCTTGATAGAGTGCCAGAGCCAGAGCCTCATTCAGAGCCAGAGCCAGAGCCAGAGCCAGAGCCAGAGCCAGAGCCAGAGCCAGAGCCAGAAATAGGGCTTGATACAGGGCCGGAGCGCAAAACATAGCTGCAGCCACAGCCTAGAGCCACAGCCTGAGTCTGCAACAGTACTTGGTACAGTGCAGGAGCCTGAAACAGAGACATAGCCTCAAACAGAGCCTGAGCCTGAAACAGAGGCAGAGCCACAGCCACAACCTGAGTCTGAAACAGTCCTTGAAAGAGTGCCAGAGCCAGAGCCAGAGCGAGACCCTGAATCAGAGTCAGAGTGAGACCATGAATCAGAGCCAGAGCCAGAGCCTCATTCAGAGCCAGAGCTGAAAGAGAGCCAGAGCCAGAGCCAGAGACACAGCCAGAGCCAGAGACACAGCCAGAGCCAGAAATAGGGCTTGATACAGGGCCGGAGCGCAAAACATAGCTGCAGCCACATCCTAGAGCCACAGCCTGAGTCTGCAGCAGTACTTGATACAGTGCCGGAGCTGGAGCTGGAGCCAGAGCCAGAGACACAGCCAGAGCCAGAACAAAACCCTAATTCAGAACCAGAGCCTGAAAGAGAGCCAGACCCAGAAACATAGCTGGGTCGGAGGCAGAGGAAGAGCCATCATGAGACCCTGAATCAGAGTCAGAACCAGATCTTCATTCAGAACCAGACCCTGAAAGAGAGCCAGAGCCACAGACAGAGCCACAGACGGAGCCTAGAGCCACAGCCGAGATCCACAGCCACAGCCGAGATCCACAGCCTGAGTCTGAAATAGTGCTTGATAGAGTGCTGGCTCCTGAAACAGAGACACTGTCTGAAACTGAGCCTGACGCTTAAACGTAGCCAGGGGCAGAGGGAGAGGCAGAGCCTGATACAGTGCTTGATACAGCGTAGGAGCCTGAAGCAGAGACACAGCCAGATCCAGAGACACAGCCAGAGGCAGAACAAAACCCTAATTCAGAACCAGAGCCTAAAAGAGAGCCAGAGCCAGAAACAGTGCTTGATAGAGTGCCAGAGCCTGAAACAGAGGCAGAGGCAGATACAGGGCTTGAAACTGCGTCGGAGCCTGAAACAGAGAAACAGCGTGAAAGAGAGACAAAGGCTGAGACAGAGCAACAGCCACAGCCACAGCCTAGAGCCACAGCCTGAGTCTGCAACAGTACTTGATACAGTGCCTTTTATGTGAAAGAACTGAATTCAGGAATCTGGCAACCTGTAATGATCTATAAGAGTCAATGTCCTGGAGTAAATAGGCTAGATGTAATTCAGGTGGTTTAGCAACAGTTTCCAAAATGATTGAACTCAGAATCCTTGATCGGGGAACAATATATAAAGGACAATTAAACAAGATATGATAAAGGGATTCTATTGATTTGTTGTCACATGCACATAAAACAGAGGTTTTACCGTTAGAAAATCTATTGCTCAGCACATTTGAGGGGAACACATTAAATCTGGCTCTAACAAAAGCCAATCTATGCGACGCAACCTATAAGGTAGACAGATATCGAGGTATCTGGGACATAAATGTAATGCCCTGATTTATCGGGGAACATGTACCTCCACCTGTAGTAAGATTTTGTTGCAAATCAACCTCCTCCAATCTTTGTTTGATGACCTTTTTTGCTGTAATTAGATCTAAATTTAGTATATCGGAAGGAGAGATTCCATAAGACAACAGTTTGGAATGGATTTTTGTTGCCCATGGGCTGGTAAATTCATCTCTCCAAAGGCACTGAATAAGATGGTAATTGGGCAATTTATGCCAAAGGGACAGCCAGTAATTAAAGGCATGTCTCCACATCAGGATCTCTAAGGAGGGGGTCTTAAGTTCTAAGCGAATAGCCGAGTTGCTTACACAGGAGGGTAGTTTCAAAAGGCGTCTAAGAAAAAGATTTTGCAATGTCACCAGAGGCATGAGGTTTACAAAAGCGCCCCATAAAGGGACCGCATAGGCCATAGTTGCAACCACTTTCGCACTATAAACTTTTAAGGCAGATGGAACATGCATAGCCCCCTCTGTAAAGAAAAAGCGTAATAGAGCGTAGATAAGGGCTTTGCCCTTATTTTGTAAGTATGTGATATGCGCTTTCCATCCCATATTATGCTGGAAGTAAATTCCTAGATATTGAAATTTGTAGACTTGTTCAATTGGCTTCCCCTCGAGTTCCCACCTATACAATTTACGACTCCTGGAAAAAATTAGGACTTTAGATTTGGAATGGTTAATAGTAAGTAAATTTCTTTGGCAATATAACGCGAAGATCTAAAAGGCCCTCCTCAAACCGATTCTTGAATATGAGAGGATCACC
This sequence comes from Podarcis muralis, assembly GCF_964188315.1. Classification (NCBI taxonomy): domain Eukaryota; kingdom Metazoa; phylum Chordata; class Lepidosauria; order Squamata; family Lacertidae; genus Podarcis; species Podarcis muralis. The sequence continues at coordinate 18,725,880 of NC_135674.1, forward strand.
GCATCGTCAGCGTACAATAGTAAGGGGCAGCGATAGTCTGCAAGCCTGGGTGCATGAATGGTGGTTTGTGCCTCAACTAGGGAAGTTCTCATGTCACTAATATAGAGGTTAAAGAGATAGGGGGCAAGGATGCACCCTTGTCGTACCCCCTTATTTATTGGTACAGAGTTTGTGAGATCGCCCTCAGGTGTTAACCTCACCCTAGCGGCCGTCCCTTCATGTAATTTGATCATAAGCCACAACAGCCTTTTATCTATGCCCCACTTTGCCAATTTTTCCCATAGCAGCTCTCTAGAGATACTGTCAAAAGCCGCCTTCAGGTCTATAAAAGCGGCACATAGGAGACCGTGAGTGGGGGAAGAATACTTCCGCGCCAAATGATATAGAATTATTGCATGGTCAATAGAAGCACGATTTGGTCTAAACCCGGCCTGTTCATGGCCTATCAGATTGGAATCTTCGGCCCATTGGGTTAGTCTGGTTACCAGGAAGCGAGTATAGATTTTTCCGATGATTGATAATAAACTGATATTACGATAGTTTCCTGGGTCCTCTGGTGGTCCTTTTTTATATATAGGAATTATGATGGACTCCTTCCATGATCTAGGTATCTGGCCCGTGGCATTAATTGCATCAAAGATTTTTGCAAGAATTTTGGCCCACCATGCTGGGTGCTGTTTAATAGCTTCCGCCGGGATCAGATCGGGCCCTGGGGCTTAATAATCAATGGAAATTTATCACAGGAGTGTGAAATCAGTAAAGGGGTCAGACAAGGTTGCTCACTACCCCCCTTAATTTTCATATTAACATTGGAAGTTTTATGTAAACAAATTAGGGAAGAAAAAGAAATAAAAGGGATTATGCTGGGAAATAGAAGTTACAAAACGAGGGCATTTGCTGACGATTTAATTATAACTACGGAGCAACCAAAACAGAGTTTAAGAAAGGCGTTGGAAATAATATATGGCTACGGTAAAGTTGCGGGGTTCAAAATGAATTTAAACAAGACAAAACTAATATTTAAAAATATGTCGCCAGATGAAAAAGCAGAATTAGAACAAATCATGCACATTAAAATCTACCCCCAAATCAAGTATTTAGGATTATGGATAACACCAAAGAATATTAACTTCTATGAAGATAATTATACCAATTGTTGGAAAGATATCCAAAGACAGTTGGAGACATGGACAAGGTTAAATTTATCATTCCTGGGCCGTATTTCGGTAATTAAAATGATAGTTTTACCGAAGCTACTCTTTCTATTCCAAACGATTCCAATTACAGGAAAGACCAGCAGTATCAACAAGTGGCAAAAAGAAATTTCTAAATTTTTGTGGAAGGGTAAAAGACCAAGAGTAAAGCATAAGATATTAATAGATACTGTAGAAAGAGGTGGCTACGGGTTACCGGATTTGAAGCTATATTACGAAGCCTCATGTCTTCTCTGGTTGAAAGATTGGTATTTATTTAAAAAAATTGGGATATTTTAGATCTAGAAGGTCATGACACCCGTTTTGGGTTTCATGGCTATCTTAATTATGGGAAAATAAAGACGCATAGGAGTTTTTCATATCATATATTAAGAAATGCTATATATAAGGTATGGGGAAAATACAAAAGATATTTGGAACAGAAAACCCCAAGATGGAACTCTCCACTAGAAGCAATCGCTGTTAAAAAAAGCAGCAACATCAAAGAGAACTGGATAACGTATAATACAATATTAAGGGGGGAGGAGGAGGGTCAACAAATATTGATAAGTTATGAGAAAATAAAAGATCACTTTTCTAGTTGGCTAGATTACTTCCAGGTGAATGAAGTGCTCAGACAGGATAAGCAGATAGGTTTTGAAAAGGAGCCTTCAAGATTTGAAAGAGAACTGCTGAATAGTAAAACCAAAATAATCGCAAAAATGTATAGACTTCTTTTAGACTACAAAGTAATGGATGAGGAGGTTAAGGCTTCAATGATAAAGTGGGCCCAAGATGTGGGCCGTCCAATTATGCTAAAAGATGGGGGAAACTGGTGGAATGTAAATTTGAAATTTACAGCCAGCTATAATATAAGAGAGAACATGATGAAAATGGCTCATAGGTGGTACCTCACTCCTTCCAGATGATCAAGAATGTGTAAAAATTTGGCGAATGCTTGTTGGAGATGTGGAGGAAATAACGGTGACATGAGCCACATGTGGTGGACGTGTGAAAAGATTAAGATTTTTTTTGGGGCGGGGGAAGATACGATGAATTAAAAAAGATGATGGGGATAACTTTTACGAAAAAAACGGAGGCATTTCTATGAAGTATTTTAGATAAAGAGATCCCAAAAAATCTAAGAGTGGTATTCTTGTATGCAACCGCAGCAGCTCGTATACTTGTGGCCAAGGGATGGAAAGATCACGAGGCTCCAAAAATAACAGATTGGCAAAGCAAATTAAAGGAATTGGTGGAGACGGCTCAATTGACTAGCAAACTCAGAGGAATCTCAAAGCAAAAATTTGCAGAAAAATGGGATGGTTATACAAGATATGTTCAAAAATACAATAATAGTTTTGACTCCGTGCTAGCATTCGAGTGATAAAGGAACTAAAAGGAGGTGGACAACAATTAAGGATTTATTATGTTTTCAGAATGTATTGGAAAATTTATATAGAAAGGATTATTGTTTTGTGGAAGAGATTCCAAACTGGGTCCTTATTGCCTGGCAATAAACCTTACCTTCTTATTCTCCGTTGCTGAGTCTGCCTGATCCTTATTTATCACCAAGCGAGTACCCGCTTACGTTCACGTGCTTCAATTCCATTGTAAGAATGGAAACAGAGCCACAGCCACAGCCTAAGTCTGAAACAGTCCTTGATAGAGTGCCAGAGCCAGAGCCAGAGCGAGACCCTGAATCAGTGCCAGAACCAAGCCCTCATTCAGAACCAGAGCCTGAGAAAGAGCCAGAGCCAGAACCAGAGCCACAGCCACAGCCACAGCCTGAGTCTGAAACAGCCCTTGATAGAGAGCCAGAATCAGAGAATCAGAATCAGAGTCAGAACCAGATCTTCGGTAAAGACGTGGTCTGGTCTTAGCGCAACTGCTCCTCCCATCCGCGATAACAGAGATTGGGTGTTCCAACACATCCCCCCGTAGGGAACCTGCCCCAGCCATTCTGTTGCCTGAGGCCCCCTCCCAGGCAGCCCTGACCCTTTCCCCTTAAAAAGCAAAATACAAACTATACAATAACCTAAAAAAATAGTAAAAGAAAAACAAAGCAAGAAACAATTATGCTAAACTGAAAATAATCCCCGCCCCAACTAAACATTTGTCCCACCCCAGAAAGAAAATAACAACAACAACGACAACAACAAACCACCGTTTGAGGTGCAACAGAGACACAGCCAGAGACAGAGCGAGACCCTGAATCAGTGCCATAACCAAGCCCTCATTCAGAACCAGAGCCTGAAAAAGAGCCACAGCCAGAACCAGAGCAACAGCCACAGCCACAGCCTAGAGCCACAGCCTGAGTCTGCAACAGTACTTGATACAGTGCCGGAGCCTGAAACAGAGACATAGCCTCAAACAGAGCCTGAGCCTGAAACAGAGGAAGAGCCACAGCCACAGCCTGAGTCTGAAACGGTCCTTGATAGAGTGCCAGAGCCAGAGCCTCATTCAGAGTCAGAGCCAGAGCCAGAGCCAGAGCCAGAGCCAGAGCCAGAGCCAGAAATAGGGCTTGATACAGGGCCGGAGCGCAAAACATAGCTGCAGCCACAGCCTAGAGCCACAGCCAGAGTCTGCAACAGTACTTGATACAGTGCAGGAGCCTGAAACAGAGACATAGCCTCAAACAGAGCCTGAGCCTGAAACAGAGGCAGAGCCACAGCCACAACCTGAGTCTGAAACAGTCCTTGATAGAGTGCCAGAGCCAGAGCCAGAACGAGACCCTGAATCAGAGTCAGAGTGAGACCATGAATCAGAGCCAGAGCCAGAGCCTCATTCAGAGCCAGAGCTGAAAGAGAGCCAGAGCCAGAGCCAGAGCCAGAGCCAGAGCCAGAAATAGGGCTTGATACAGGGCCGGAGCGCAAAACATAGCTGCAGCCACAGCCTAGAGCCACAGCCTGAGTCTGCAGCAGTACTTGATACAGTGCCGGAGCTGGAGCTGGAGCCAGAGCCAGAGACACAGCCAGAGCCAGAACAAAACCCTAATTCAGAACCAGAGCCTGAAAGAGAGCCAGACCCTCAAACATAGCTGGGTCGGAGGCAGAGGAAGAGCCATCATGAGACTCTGAATCAGAGTCAGAACCAGATCTTCATTCAGAACCAGACCCTGAAAGAGAGCCAGAGCCACAGACAGAGCCACAGACGGAGCCTAGAACCACAGCCAAGATCCACAGCCACAGCCGAGATCCACAGCCTGAGTCTGAAATAGTGCTTGATAGAGTGCTGGATCCTGAAACAGAGACACTGTCTGAAACTGAGCCTGACACTTAAACGTAGCCAGGGGCAGAGGGAGAGGCAGAGCCTGATACAGTGCTTCATACAGCGTAGGAGCCTGAAGCAGAGCTGAAATAGAGCCAGAACCAGAGCCAGAGCCAGAAATAGGACTTGATACAGGGCCGGATCACAAAGCATAGCTGCAGCCACAGCCTAGAGCCACAGCCTGAGTCTGCAACAGTACTTGATACAGTGCAGGAGCCTGAAACAGAGACATAGCCTCAAACAGAGCCTGAGCCTGAAACAGAGGAAGAGCCACAGCCACAGCCTGAGTCTGAAACAGTCCTTGATAGAGTGCCAGAGCCAGAGCCTCATTCAGAGCCAGAGCCAGAGCCAGAGCCAGAGCCAGAAATAGGGCTTGATACAGGGCCGGAGCGCAAAACATAGCTGCAGCCACAGCCTAGAGCCACAGCCTGAGTCTGCAACAGTACTTGATACAGTGCAGGAGCCTGAAACAGAGACATTGTGTACATTCTGAGGCAAGGAAGAAGGGCTACCCCTATGCTATCCATATAATCAGTTATCAGTAATCGATATATTCATATATGCTCACACATAATCAAGGCTTACAGTATTTTATAATCCATTTTGAATCAAAGGGAAGCTGTGCCTTAGCTAACTGCAAACTGCTTGAAACAGCAAAGTTAGGAGCCGACCTTTCCCCTACAAACATCCGTGTACCCTGGACAAGGGAAAGACGTGAATCAGAGATACTGGTACAAAATCCCCTCAGATACAGGCTAAATTAATCCACAGAACAGGAAGAGCAAAACCACAAAATCTCCAAACTCCCTGTCCTGTCATAACTAGGGGAGAGGTTAGACAGAGCGTCACTGCAAGCATCGGAAAGCAGAACTGGAACTCCATGCTTGACCAGTGCTTGACCAGGAGCTGGTAGCGTGGCAAGAAGCTTGCTAATTGGCTAATTTTTGCTGACAATATCGTGACTGTCTCATGGTTGTCTCATGATCTATGATTTGCTGTGATCTGCTCAGGTATAAAGACCTCTGGATTTCTGTCAATCGGGGTCCAAGTTCCTTTTGGAAGAGATTCCAAACTGGGTCCTTATTGCCTGGCAATAAACCTTACCTTCTTATTCTCCGTTGCTGAGTCTGCCTGATCCTTATTTATCACCAAGCGAGTACCCGCTTACGTTCACGTGCTTCAATTCCATTGTAAGAATGGAAACAGAGCCACAGCCACAGCCTAAGTCTGAAACAGTCCTTGATAGAGTGCCAGAGCCAGAGCCAGAGCGAGACCCTGAATCAGTGCCATAACCAAGCCCTCATTCAGAACCAGAGCCTGAAAAAGAGCCACAGCCAGAACCAGAGCAACAGCCACAGCCACAGCCTAGAGCCACAGCCTGAGTCTGCAACAGTACTTGATACAGTGCCGGAGCCTGAAACAGAGACATAGCCTGAAACAGAGCCTGAGCCTGAAACAGAGGAAGAGCCACAGCCACAGCCTGAGTCTGAAACAGTCATTGATAGAGTGCCAGAGCCAGAGCCTCATTCAGAGCCAGAGCCAGAGCCAGAGCCAGAGCCAGAGCCAGAGCCAGAGCCAGAGCCAGAACCAGAGCCAGAGCCAGAGCCAGAGCCAGAGCCAGAGCCAGAGCCAGAGCCAGAAATAGGGCTTGATACAGGGCCGGAGCGCAAAACATAGCTGCAGCCACAGCCTAGAGCCACAGCCTGAGTCTGCAACAGTACTTGATACAGTGCAGGAGCCTGAAACACAGACATAGCCTCAAACAGAGCCTGAGCCTGAAACAGAGGCAGAGCCACAGCCACAACCTGAGTCTGAAACAGTCCTTGATAGAGTGCCAGAGCCAGAGCCAGAACGAGACCCTGAATCAGAGTCAGAGTGAGACCATGAATCAGAGCCAGAGCCAGAGCCTCATTCAGAGCCAGAGCTGAAAGAGAGCCAGAGCCAGAGCCAGAGCCAGAGCCAGAAATAGGGCTTGATACAGGGCCGGAGCGCAAAACATAGCTGCAGCCACAGCCTAGAGCCACAGCCTGAGTCTGCAGCAGTACTTGATACAGTGCCGGAGCTGGAGCTGGAGCCAGAGCCAGAGACACAGCCAGAGCCAGAACAAAACCCTAATTCAGAACCAGAGCCTGAAAGAGAGCCAGACCCTCAAACATAGCTGGGTCGGAGGCAGAGGAAGAGCCATCATGAGACTCTGAATCAGAGTCAGAACCAGATCTTCATTCAGAACCAGACCCTGAAAGAGAGCCACAGCCACATACAGAGCCACAGACGGAGCCTAGAACCACAGCCAAGATCCACAGCCACAGCCGAGATCCACAGCCTGAGTCTGAAATAGTGCTTGATAGAGTGCTAGATCCTGAAACAGAGACACTGTCTGAAACTGAGCCTGATGCTTAAACGTAGCCAGGGGCAGAGGGAGAGGCAGAGCCTGATACAGTGCTTCATACAGCGTAGGAGCCTGAAGCAGAGCTGAAATAGAGCCAGAGCCAGAGCCAGAGCCAGAGCCAGATAACTTTTACGAAAAAAACGGAGGCATTTCTATGAAGTATTTTAGATAAAGAGATCCCAAAAAATCTAAGAGTGGTATTCTTGTATGCAACCGCAGCAGCTCGTATACTTGTGGCCAAGGGATGGAAAGATCACGAGGCTCCAAAAATAACAGATTGACTTCCGGTGTGCCGCGATCTCGACGCAAGCAAGGTTCTCACCGGGAGGGAGAACCTGAGCTATTTTGGAGGGTGGGGGCAACTCCAGGGCGCGGAGACCCCCAAAAATACTTCTGGAGGGAGTTCAGAAGGTCTGGTTCCCAGCGCGACCAGGAAAAGACCAACCCGGCCGCCAGGTAGCCTCGAGAGAGGTGAAGAGAGTGGCGGGGAGATCTTGCAGGTCGAGGGACGCCATTACCCACCTCCAATTAGCGAAGCCCTGAGCTTGCAGAGAACAGCGGTTCGCTCTCAAAACCAAGAACTCCGAAACAAAAAAGAAAGGAAAATAATCAAGCGTGGCGGTTAAGAAGCCAAATATTAATAAGGAAGTCTCGGAGGAACAAAAGGAGTTAACGGAGTTTAGCTGAATCCCGAAATCAACTGAGACGCAGCGCAGCGTCAGTGCAGGAGGAAAGTGAAAGTGAACTTCCCGGGCGGATAAGATACTGCTCTTCGGTCGCTCTCCCAGGTTGGAGGGAAAATATTTTCCAAGAGAAGTAACATTGTTATTGTTAAGGAGAGAAGAAGAGGGGCCAGAGAAAAAAATTGTTTTTCAGGAGTAAAGGGTCCTTGGCGAAACGGAGGGGAGGAGAAAAGGGGGAGTGCTTCTCGGCTTTGCATGAAAGAACGCAAGGGATTTTAAATCGGAAGAGAAGTCGGAAGAGAAGTCCCGCCGCCATTAGAAATCGTCTTAGCGTGAAAACGACGATAAGAAGAAAGGGGAAAGGGGAAAGAGGAAGAGAAGGCGAAACAGACTAGCGTGGATACCACCCCACCGTAGGTGCCTGCTTTTTCTTCTGAGACGTTTGACTTTTGAGGTATTTTATTATTTTTTTGAGGCGTTTGACTCCCCTTTTGGGACGTTTGACTTTCTTTGCTCTCTTCATTGGGGATGAAAATTGAGACTGCCAAATGTTGACTTACATGAGTAACTAAGATTTGACGAACCAAGTTATAGGGTTACTCTCAGAAAAGTTACAGATATATTTTAGAAAGAGATTTGGACGCTATCTGATTTTGGGAAAGAACTGAGACGCTAGAAAACTAAGGTTTGATTTAAGAACCTGAAGACCCTCAGTGCTGGGATGGAAACCGCTTAATTTTCCTTTAAGGCTGGTCTCTCCCCCTCTTTCCTCTTCCTATCCCCCCTACCCCCCCTGCTTCCCCTTATTTGTCATTCGATTGGTTATTTTGTTACTTTCCCTCCCCCTTTCTTCTCTTCCCTTCCTGTTATGCGATACTGTTACTAATTGCACCTGAGCTCCTGCTCAATTACGTGGATTAGCCTGATTGGAGCCTGATTGGAGGCGAGAAGAACAGCTGCCTGTTATTCAGCTGCCTGAGAGACAATTAGATCGGAGAGAAGAGAATTGGTGGAATAAAGTGGGAAAACGCTATATTGACTGTAAGGGAACAGAAAGATTTGTATAAAGACCTGGTAACCCAGGAGGGGTAAGGACGGAAAGTCAATATAGCGAAAGTGAAGGGGGGAAAAAATAGATAATCAGAATACCAGAAAGAAATAAGGGAGGAAGATACTCTCTGGGAGGGGGGGGGGGAGGAAAACTTGTAAGATGTCGCATACGGGAAAGAAGGGTACGAATGGGGGAACACCTGGTGACAGAAGGGGATCTAAACAAGAAGCAGACTTTAAGACTGATATTCTGAAGATGCTTGCTGAAATTAAACAGAGTCAAAGCAATGTAGAACATAAATTAGAGCAAGTAGATAATAGGATTGGGAGAATGGATAAAAAGATGGATGAAACGGTGAATGAACTTAAAGGCCAGATAAAGGAAATATTTAGGAGAACACAGCTCAATGAAGAAGGATTAAAAAAGACTAGATTGGAGTTAAAGGATATAAAAAGAGAAAAGGAAAAGGTGAAAGCAGAAGTGATGGATCTAAATAAGGCACAGGAGGAGATGAAGGATATTATAGCAATGAATGAATTGAGACAGAGGGAGGTTAATCTGAGGCTGAGGGCAGTGCCGGAGGTTCAAAATGAAAATATTAAGGAAAAATTAGTAATAGAGCTGGCGGAATGGATGGGTATATCAGTGGAAGAAATGGCCAAAAATGTGCAGAATGCATTCAGAATGCGGATCAGCCCAACAAGAACAAAGAGATACACAGGCGACTGCCTGATCACATTTAAAGATAAAGAGATGAGGAACAAGATTCTTCAAAAGAATAGGGAGAAGAGGCTGAACATAGAGGGGAACTATATTATTATCTTTAAAGACATCCCAATCAGACTACTTAAACGAAGAGATTCTTATAAACCATTGGTGCAAGCATTGAAGAAAAATAAAATCGAATTTAGATGGGAATTCCCGGAGGGGTTATCTTTCACATATAGAGGTAAAAAACATAAGTTACTAAATCAGGAGGAAACCGGGAAATTCCTGAGAAAATATAAAGAGCTAAGAGTAGAGACGAACGGTAGGGGGGGGAGCGGAGGGAGGTGTCCCAGGAGAATTAGAATCAAAAGAGGAGGAGGAAGGGGGAGGGAGTGGACCAGACGAAGAAACAGAGGGGGAAGAGGAGGATCCAGGGAATTTATAAAGAAAAGAAAAATATAAGGGAAGGTTAGAAAGAGTTAGAAACTATGGGGTTAAAAATCTGGAGTTGGAATATTAATGGGATGAATGAGAAAAAAAAGAGGAATAAAATTGAGCAATACCTGAAAAAGAAAAATTTGGATGTTATTTGTCTTCAGGAAACGCATATAGCCAGAAGGCACAGGAAAATACTAATTAACAAGAGACTGGGAAATGAATTTGAATCATTGGATAAAGAGAAGAAGAGAGGAGTGGTACTATATATTAAAGATAAGATTGAAGCTAAAACAATATTTAAAGACGAAGAGGGTAGGATAATAGGGGTCCGCATTAATTGGCAAGGAGAAAATTTGGTGGTAATAGGGGTATATGCCCCAAATGACAGTAAGTCGGAATTCTTTAATAAACTGGAAGAGAAAATATGTGAATATGCCGATCAGAAAATTGTCTTAATGGGCGATCTGAACGGGGTGGTATCTCTAGAAGCGGATAGATGTAGAGAAGGAGGAAGTAAGAATGGGAGACTACCAAAATCTTTTTTTTCAATGGTGGATAATAGTAATTTGATAGATATCTGGCGTCTCAAACATCCACTAGATAAACAATTCACCTTTCATTCGGAACCCAATCAGTCCATGTCACGAATCGACCAGATATGGATCTCAGCCGAATTATGTCCAAGAATTAAACTAATAGAAATAAGATCAAGGGTAATTTCAGATCATAATCCGATAGAGCTAGAAATAAAAAGTCTAGAGCCTAGAAGTTTTAGATGGAGACTGAAGGACTATCTTCTGGAAGACCAAAAAATTGTTGAGAGGGCGCAGGAAAGACTAAAGCAATACTTCACGGAAAACAGTGGTAAGGGAACAAAAGCTAATGTGGTGTGGGATGCAAGTAAGGCAGTAATAAGAGGTTACTTTATCCAGCAAAATGCAATTAAAAATAAGAACAGAGAGAAAGGGAGGGAGGAAATTTTGAAGCAGATAATGGCAAATGAACAAAAATTAGCTCAAAAACCTAACTGTCAGGAAGCAAAAGAAAGAATAAAAATACTGCAAGCCCAATTCGCCACAATAATAAATAGAGAGGTGGAATGGAACATTAAAAAATTAAGACAAAAAAATTTCGAGTTCGCAAATAAGTCAGGCAAATGGCTTGCTTGGCAAATAAAAAAGAGGAAGGAAAGGAGTACAATAAATAAAATAAAGGTGGGAGAAGAAGAGAGAACAGATCCTAAAGAAATCAGGAGAGAGTTTTACAACTATTATAGAAGACTATATTCTAATAGGGAAAGAACCAATTCAAGGAGAATAGAAAGATTTCTGAGGGACAAAGGGGTGCAGAAAATCCCAATGGAGGAAAAACAACGACTAAATACTCTAATAGGAAAGGATGAAATAGAAGATGTAATTAAAGAGCTAAAGAGAGGAAAAGCCCCAGGTCCAGACGGATTTACTGCAGGTTATTATAAGGAAATGAAAAATGTTTTGATGAGACCCATGAAAGAAATTATGGATAATATCCTAAGGAAAGGAGAACTCCCAGAGACCTGGAAAGAGGCATATATTACGTTCATTCCTAAGCAGGATGCGGACTTAACCCAGGTCAAAAATTATAGACCGATCTCTCTGCTGAATATAGATTACAAAATTTTTGCAGGGATCCTAGCAAGAAGGTTAAGGAGGTTGCTATCAGAAACTATTCACAGAGATCAAGCAGGATTTCTGCCAGGTCGGCAGATGAGAGACAATACAAGAAATATAATTAATATGTTGGAGTATCTATCCGTCAAGATTAATAAACAGGCTATAATGATGTTTGTAGACGCCGAAAAGGCATTTGATAATGTCATCTGGGACTTTATGCTGAGAAATTTAGAACATATGGAGGTGGGGAAAGATTTCTTTAACGGAGTAAAAGCCATATATACAGATCAGAAAGCTAAACTGATCATTAATAACATAGTGACAGAAGAGATAAAGATAAAAAAAGGAACGAGACAGGGCTGTCCGCTCTCCCCGCTCCTGTTTATAATGACATTAGAAGTCCTATTGAATTCTATAAGGCAGAATCAAAAAATAAAAGGAGTGTTGGTCGGACAGAATGCATATAAGATCAGAGCATATGCGGACGATGTTGTAATAATGACAGAGGAACCAATAACAGCAACGGGAGAAATATTAAAGGAGCTAGAGGAGTTCGGAGAGGTGGCAGGGTTCAAATTAAATAAGAGTAAAACAAAAATAATAAGCAAAAACCTGGATCAGAAATTAATGGAAATAATTCAACAGCAAACACAAATAGAGGTAGTCAAAAAAGTGAAATACCTTGGTATTTGGATAACACCTAAGAACATAGACCTATTCAAAAATAATTATGAACCGACGTGGAGGGAAATAAAAAAAGATCTGGAAATCTGGGGAAGGTTAAGACTGTCATTTTGGGGGAGGATTAATACAATCAAGATGAATGTTCTACCCAGGTTGATGTTTTTGTTTCAAACTATCCCTATAATTAAAGGAAGTCGAATTTTTAAAGAGTGGCAACGAGTGCTTTCGAGATACATCTGGCAGGGAAAGAAACCTAGGACTCAGTTTAAATTATTAACAGATATAAAAGAAAGGGGAGGTTTCGCCTTGCCGGATGTGAAGTTATACTATGAGGCGGTCTGCCTATGTTGGGTTAAGGATTGGGTAAAGTTAGAGAATAGGGAGCTACTGGATTTGGAGGGTTACGACAATAACTTTGGCTGGCATGCCTATTTGTGGCGGGATAAATGGAGGATTCACAGGGGATTTGGAAACCATATTTTTAGAGGACCATTAATTGAAATCTGGGAAAAATATAAAAATTTGCTAGAACCAAAAACGCCACATTGGCTATCACCTCTGGAAGTAATGTGTGTAAAGAATATAAATATGAGAAGTAACTGGGCAAGGTATAATCAACTAATAATTAAAGAAGACGGTAAATGGAAGGTTCGACCATACGAGCAGGTTAAAGAGTATGTTTATGACTGGTTACACCATCTCCAGGTGAACCAGATGTTTAGAAAAGATCTTAAAGAAAGAGGTTATGAAGAGAAGGAATCCAAGTTTCAGACGGAGATTATAAACAAAGAAGAGAAAATTGTATCGAAAATGTATAGGATACTGTTAGACTGGAGTCTAGGAGATGAGGAGGTCAAATGTGTGATGATTCGCTGGGCACAAGACGTAGGGCACAGTATACTATTTGAAGACTGGGAGAGACTTTGGAAAGAAGGATTAAATTTCACGGCATGTACAATGATAAAGGAGAACGTATTGAAGATGTTCTATAGATGGTATTTAACACCTATGAAACTATCAAAGATGTACAAGGTGGATAACAAGTGCTGGAAATGTAGGGTTAGTGAGGGCTCTTTCCACCACATGTGGTGGGAGTGCGGAAAAGTGAAGCAGTTCTGGGAGAAAATTTATATAGAATTAAAGAAGATCTTAAAATATACGTTCTCAAAGAAGGCAGAACTCTTCTTATTAGGCATGTTAGGCCATGAGATAAAAAAAGAAGATTGTAAACTAGTGTACTATGCAGTTACAGCAGCAAGAGTAATGCTGGCCCAGATGTGGAAAAGACAGGAAACACCAACGGTAGAGGAGTGGAGATTTAAACTACTAGATTATATGGAAATGGACAGACTTACAGGCAAAGTAAGATATACAAGAGCCCAAAAATTTACCAAGGACTGGGGTAAATATGTAGATTATCTGGAACTTATCAGTCAAAGGAAAATAACGCTAAAGGGATTTAGAGATGCACTGTAATCGAGTATGGGTTATTGTTTGAACTTAATGGGAGTACAAACAAGGTATAAGAACGGTATATATCAGGAAATATATATAAAAAAGCATAATGACAATATATACTAGGAAATGTGTAACTTAAAGTATCACTTCGAATGATTGTCGGGAAAGCTAAAGGAAGTCCGGAAAGCGATAATCCAACAAGGAGTAAATGTGAAAATTAAGTTTCTGTATATATATTTTCTATTTTTATCTTTTCTTTCTTTATTGGTGTATGATTGTGTCGTCTTATGTTTATGTGTTTATGTGTGTGTATATATGTTTTCTGGCTGCTTTTCTTTTTGAAGTAAGCAATAAAAATTAAATGGGAAAAAAAAACGGGTGTCATGACCTTCTAGATCTAAAATATCCCAATTTTTTAAAATAAATACCAATCTTTCAACCAGAGAAGACATGAGGCTTCGTAATATAGCTTCAAATCCGGTAACCCGTAGCCACCTCTTTCTACAGTATCTATTAATATCTTATGCTTTACTCTTGGTCTTTTACCCTTCCACAAAAATTTAGAAATTTCTTTTTGCCACTTGTTGATACTGCTGGTCTTTCCTGTAATTGGAATCGTTTGGAATAGAAAGAGTAGCTTCGGTAAAACTATCATTTTAATTACCGAAATACGGCCCAGGAATGATAAATTTAACCTTGTCCATGTCTCCAACTGTCTTTGGATATCTTTCCAACAATTGGTATAATTATCTTCATAGAAGTTAATATTCTTTGGTGTTATCCATAATCCTAAATACTTGATTTTGGGGTAGATTTTAATGTGCATGATTTGTTCTAATTCTGCTTTTTCATCTGGCGACATATTTTTAAATATTAGTTTTGTCTTGTTTAAATTCATTTTGAACCCCGGAACTTTACCGTAGCCATATATTATTTCCAACGCCTTTCTTAAACTCTGTTTTGGTTGCTCCGTAGTTATAATTAAATCGTCAGCAAATGCCCTCGTTTTGTAACTTCTATTTCCCAGCATAATCCCTTTTATTTCTTTTTCTTCCCTAATTTGTTTACATAAAACTTCCAATGTTAATATGAAAATTAAGGGGGGTAGTGGGCAACCTTGTCTGACCCCTTTACTGATTTCACACTCCTGTGATAAATTTCCATTGATTATTAAGCCCCAGGGCCCGATCTGATCCCGGCGGAAGCTATTAAACAGCACCCAGCATGGTGGGCCAAAATTCTTGCAAAAATCTTTGATGCAATTAATGCCACGGGCCAGATACCTAGATCATGGAAGGAGTCCATCATAATTCTGAATAATCCTGAGTCTGAAATAGTGCTTGATAGAGTGCTGGCTCCTCAGAGCCAGAGCCAGAGCCAGAGCCAGAGCCAGAGCCAGAGCCAGAGCCAGAGCCAGAGCCAGAGCCAGAGCCAGAGCCAGAGCCAGAGCCAGAGCCATAAATAGGGCTTGATACAGGGCCGGATCGCAAAGCATAGCTGCAGCCACAGCCTAGAGCCACAGCCTGAGTCTGCAACAGTACTTGATACAGTGCAGGAGCCTGAAACAGAGACATAGCCTCAAACAGAGCCTGAGCCTGAAACAGAGGAAGAGCCACAGCCACAGCCTGAGTCTGAAACAGTCCTTGATAGAGTGCCAGAGCCAGAGCCTCATTCAGAGCCAGAGCCAGAGCCAGAGCCAGGGCCAGAGCCAGAGCCAGAACCAGAGCCAGAGCCAGAAATAGGGCTTGATACAGGGCCGGAGCGCAAAACATAGCTGCAGCCACAGCCTAGAGCCACAGCCTGAGTCTGCAACAGTACTTGATACAGTGCAGGAGCCTGAAACAGAGACATTGTGTACATTCTGAGGCAAGGAAGAAGGGCTACCCCTATGCTATCCATATAATCAGTTATCAGTAATCGATATATTCATATATGCTCACACATAATCAAGGCTTACAGTATTTTATAATCCATTTTGAATCAAAGGGAAGCTGTGCCTTAGCTAACTGCAAACTGCTTGAAACTGCAAAGTTAGGAGCCGACCTTTCCCCTACAAACATCCATGTACCCTGGACAAGGGAAAGACGTGAATCAGAGATACTGGTACAAAATCCCCTCAGATACAGGCTAAATTAATCCACAGAACAGGAAGAGCAAAACCACAAAATCTCCAAACTCCCTGTCCTGTCATAACTAGGGGAGAGGTTAGACAGAGCGTCACTGCAAGCATCGGAAAGCAGAACTGGAACTCCATGCTTGACCAGTGCTTGACCAGGAGCTGGTAGCGTGGCAAGAAGCTTGCTAATTGGCTAATTTTTGCTGACAATATCGTGACTGTCTCATGGTTGTCTCATGATCTATGATTTACTGTGATCTGCTCAGGTATAAAGACCTCTGGATTTCTGTCAATCGGGGTCCAAGTTCCTTTTGGAAGAGATTCCAAACTGGGTCCTTATTGCCTGGCAATAAAGCTTACCTTCTTATTCTCCGTTCCTGAGTCTGCCTGATCCTTATTTATCACCAAGCGAGTACCCGCTTACGTTCACGTGCTTCAATTCCATTGTAAGAATGGAAACAGAGCCACAGCCACAGCCTAAGTCTGAAACAGTCCTTGATAGAGTGCCAGAGCCAGAGCCAGAGCGAGACCCTGAATCAGTGCCAGAACCAAGCCCTCATTCAGAACCAGAGCCTGAGAAAGAGCCAGAGCCAGAACCAGAGCCACAGCCACAGCCTGAGTCTGAAACAGCCCTTGATAGAGAGCCAGAATCAGAGAATCAGAATCAGAGTCAGAACCAGATCTTCGGTAAGGACGTATTCTGGTCTTAGCGCAACTGCTCCTCCCACCCGCGATAACAGAGATTGGGTGTTCCAATACATCCCCCAACGACAACAACAAACCACCGTTTGAGGTGCAACAGAGACACAGCCAGAGACAGAGCGAGACCCTGAATCAGTGCCATAACCAAGCCCTCATTCAGAACCAGAGCCTGAAAAAGAGCCACAGCCAGAACCAGAGCAACAGCCACAGCCACAGCCTAGAGCCACAGCCTGAGTCTGCAACAGTACTTGGTACAGTGCAGGAGCCTGAAACAGAGACATAGCCTCAAACAGAGCCTGAGCCTGAGCCTGAAACAGAGGCAGAGCCACAGCCACAACCTGAGTCTGAAACAGTCCTTGATAGAGTGCCAGAGCCAGAGCCAGAGCGAGACCCTGAATCAGAGTCAGAGTGAGACCATGAATCAGAGCCAGAGCCAGAGCCTCATTCAGAGCCAGAGCTGAAAGAGAGCCAGAGCCAGAGACACAGCCAGAGCCAGAGACACAGCCAGAGCCAGAAATAGGGCTTGATACAGGGCCGGAGCACAAAACATAGCTGCAGCCACAGCCTAGAGCCACAGCCTGAGTCTGCAGCAGTACTTGATACAGTGCCGGAGCTGGAGCTGGAGCCAGAGCCAGAGATACAGCCAGAGCCAGAACAAAACCCTAATTCAGAACCAGAGCCTGAAAGAGAGCCAGACCCAGAAACATAGCTGGGTCGGAGGCAGAGGAAGAGCCATCATGAGACCCTGAATCAGAGTCAGAACCAGATCTTCATTCAGAACCAGACCCTGAAAGAGAGCCACAGCCACAGACAGAGCCACAGACGGAGCCTAGAGCCACAGCCGAGATCCACAGCCACAGCCGAGAGACACAGCCTGAGTCTGAAATAGTGCTTGATAGAGTGCTGGCTCCTGAAACAGAGACACTGTCTGAAACTGAGCCTGACGCCTAAACGTAGCCAGGGGCAGAGGGAGAGGCAGAGCCTGATACAGTGCTTCATACAACGTAGGAGCCTGAAGCAGAGCTGAAATAGAGCCAGAGCCAGAGCCAGAGCCAGAGCCAGAGCCAGAGCCAGAGCCAGAGCCAGAGCCAGAGCCAGAAATAGGGCTTGATACAGGGCCGGAGCGCAAAGTATAGCTGCAGCCACAGCCTAGAGCCACAGCCTGAGTCTGCAACAGTACTTGATACAGTGCCGGAACTGGAGCTGGAGCCAGAGCCAGAGACACAGCCAGAGCCAGAACAAAACCCTAATTCAGAACCAGAGCCTGAAAGAGAGCAAGACCCAGAACCATAGCTGGGTCGGAGGCAGAGGAAGAGGCATCATGAGACCCTGAATCAGAGTCAGAACCAGATCTTCATTCAGAACCAGACCCTGAAAGAGAGCCAGAGCCAGAGCCAGAGCCAGAGCCAGAGCCAGAGCCAGAGCCAGAGCCAGAGCCAGAGCCAGAAAGTCTTTGCTCCCCAGAGCCAGAGCCAGAGCCAGAAAGTCTTTGCTCCCCCCCGTCTGCCTTCAAAAGCTGTCCGGCCAAGGCTTCGCGGACCTCTCCGCAGGCAGCGCTGCTGCTGCTTGCGGTGAGTTGCCGGCATGCTGAAGCCTGCGCGCGCTGAGATCAGCGCGCCCAGGCTTCGCGGATCTCTCCGCAAGCAGCGGCAGCGCTGCCGCTGCTTGCGGTGAGTTGCCGGCATGCCGAAGCCTGCGCGCGCTGAGATCAGCGCGCCCAGGCTTCGCGGACCTCTCCGCAAGCAGCGGCAGCGCTGCCGCTGCTTGCGGAGAGTTGCCGGCAAGCCGAAGCCTGCGCGCGCTGAGATCAGCGCGCCCAGGCTTCGCGGACCTCTCCTGCCTTCAAAAGCCGTCCGGGATAGCGGGAAGCGCTTCCCTGCTATCCCGGACTGCTTTTAAAATGCTGGCGGTGGGGAGCAAAGCCTTTCGGCCCCCGCCAACCTTCCTGGACCTCTTCTGAAGGCCGGAGGGGGGGGGAAGGCTTTGCTCCCCACCGCTAGCATTTAAAAGAGGTCCCCGGAGATTTCCCTATGGGCTTGCGTCTTGCGAAGCAAGCCCATAGGGAAATTCATTTTGCGAAGCGCCTCCAAAACGGAAAACCCTTTCGTCTAGCGGGTTTTCCGTCTTGCGAGGCGTTCGTCTTGCGGGGTACCACTGTACTTGATACAGTGCCGGAGCTGGAGCTGGAGACAGAGCCAGAGCCAGAGCCAGAACAAAACCCTAATTCAGAACCAGAGCCTGAAAGAGAGCCAGACCCTCAAACATAGCTGGGTCGGAGGCAGAGGAAGAGCCATCATGAGACCCTGAATCAGAGTCAGAACCAGATCTTCATTCAGAACCAGACCCTGAAAGAGAGCCAGAGCCACAGACAGAGCCACAGACGGAGCCTAGAGCCACAGCCGAGATCCACAGCCACAGCCGAGATCCACAGCCTGAGTCTGAAATAGTGCTTGATAGAGTGCTGGCTCCTGAAACAGAGACACTGTCTGAAACTGAGCCTGATGCCTAAACGTAGCCAGGGGCAGAGGGAGATGCAGAGCCTGATACAGTGCTTCATACAGCGTAGGAGCCTGAAGCAGAGCTGAAATAGAGCCAGAGCCAGAGCCAGAGCCAGAGCCAGAGCCAGAGCCAGAGCCAGAGCCAGAGCCAGAGCCAGAGCCAGAGCCAGAGCCAGAGCCAGAGCCAGAGCCAGAGCCAGAGCCAGAGCCAGAGCCAGAGCCAGAGCCAGAAATAGGGCTTGATACAGGGCCGGATCGCAAAGCATAGCTGCAGCCACAGCCTAGAGCCACAGCCTGAGTCTGCAACAGTACTTGATACAGTGCCGGAACTGGAGCTGGAGCCAGAGCCAGAGACACAGCCAGAGCCAGAACAAAACCCTAATTCAGAACCAGAGCCTGAAAGAGAGCCAGACCCTCAAACATAGCTGGGTCGGAGGCAGAGGAAGAGCCATCATGAGACCCTGAATCAGAGTCAGAACCAGATCTTCATTCAGAACCAGACCCTGAAAGAGAGCCAGAGCCACAGACAGAGCCACAGACGGAGCCTAGAGCCACAGCCGAGATCCACAGCCACAGCCGAGAGCCACAGCCTGAGTCTGAAATAGTGCTTGATAGAGTGCTGGCTCCTGAAACAGAGACACTGTCTGAAACTGAGCCTGACGCCTAAACGTAGCCAGGGGCAGAGGGAGAGGCAGAGCCTGATACAGTGCTTGATACAGCGTAGGAGCCTGAAGCAGAGACACAGCCAGATCCAGAGACACAGCCAGAGGCAGAACAAAACCCTAATTCAGAACCAGAGCCTAAAAGAGAGCCAGAGCCAGAAACAGTGCTTGATAGAGTGCCAGAGCCTGAAACAGAGGCAGAGGCAGATACAGGGCTTGAAACTGCGTCGGAGCCTGAAACAGAGAAACAGCGTGAAAGAGAGACAAAGGCTGAGACAGAGCAACAGCCACAGCCACAGCCTAGAGCCACAGCCTGAGTCTGCAACAGTACTTGATACAGTGCCTTTTATGTGAAAGAACTGAATTCAGGAATCTGGCAACCTGTAATGATCTATAAGAGTCAATGTCCTGGAGTAAATAGGCTAGATGTAATTCAGGTGGTTTAGCAACAGTTTCCAAAATGATTGAACTCAGAATCCTTGATCGGGGAACAATATATAAAGGACAATTAAACAAGATATGATAAAGGGATTCTATTGATTTGTTGTCACATGCACATAAAACAGAGGTTTTACCGTTAGAAAATCTATTGCTCAGCACATTTGAGGGGAACACATTAAATCTGGCTCTAACAAAAGCGAATCTATGCGACGCAACCTATAAGGTAGACAGATATCGAGGTATCTGGGACATAAATGTAATGCCCTGATTTATCGGGGAACATGTACCTCCACCTGTAGTAAGATTTTGTTGCAAATCAACCTCCTCCAATCTTTGTTTGATGACCTTTTTTGCTGTAATTAGATCTAAATTTAGTATATCGGAAGGAGAGATTCCATAAGACAACAGTTTGGAATGGATTTTTGTTGCCCATGGGCTGGTAAATTCATCTCTCCAAAGGCACTGAATAAGATGGTAATTGGGCAATTTATGCCAAAGGGACAGCCAGTAATTAAAGGCATGTCTCCACATCAGGATCTCTAAGGAGGGGGTCTTAAGTTCTAAGCGAATAGCCGAGTTGCTTACACAGGAGGGTAGTTTCAAAAGGCGTCTAAGAAAAAGATTTTGCAATGTCACCAGAGGCATGAGGTTTACAAAAGCGCCCCATAAAGGGACCGCATAGGCCATAGTTGCAACCACTTTCGCACTATAAACTTTTAAGGCAGATGGAACATGCATAGCCCCCTCTGTAAAGAAAAAGCGTAATAGAGCGTAGATAAGGGCTTTGCCCTTATTTTGTAAGTATGTGATATGCGCTTTCCATCCCATATTATGCTGGAAGTAAATTCCTAGATATTGAAATTTGTAGACTTGTTCAATTGGCTTCCCCTCGAGTTCCCACCTATACAATTTACGACTCCTGGAAAAAATTAGGACTTTAGATTTGGAATGGTTAATAGTAAGTAAATTTCTTTGGCAATATAACGCGAAGATCTAAAAGGCCCTCCTCAAACCGATTCTTGAATATGAGAGGATCACCGCATCGTCAGCGTACAATAGTAAGGGGCAGCGATAGTCTGCAAGCCTGGGTGCATGAATGGTGGTTTGTGCCTCAACTAGGGAAGTTCTCATGTCACTAATATAGAGGTTAAAGAGATAGGGGGCAAGGATGCACCCTTGTCGTACCCCCTTATTTATTGGTACAGAGTTTGTGAGATCGCCCTCAGGTGTTAACCTCACCCTAGCGGCCGTCCCTTCATGTAATTTGATCATAAGCCACAACAGCCTTTTATCTATGCCCCACTTTGCCAATTTTTCCCATAGCAGCTCTCTAGAGATACTGTCAAAAGCCGCCTTCAGGTCTATAAAAGCGGCACATAGGAGACCGTGAGTGGGGGAAGAATACTTCCGCGCCAAATGATATAGAATTATTGCATGGTCAATAGAAGCACGATTTGGTCTAAACCCGGCCTGTTCATGGCCTATCAGATTGGAATCTTCGGCCCATTGGGTTAGTCTGGTTACCAGGAAGCGAGTATAGATTTTTCCGATGATTGATAATAAACTGATATTACGATAGTTTCCTGGGTCCTCTGGTGGTCCTTTTTTATATATAGGAATTATGATGGACTCCTTCCATGATCTAGGTATCTGGCCCGTGGCATTAATTGCATCAAAGATTTTTGCAAGAATTTTGGCCCACCATGCTGGGTGCTGTTTAATAGCTTCCGCCGGGATCAGATCGGGCCCTGGGGCTTAATAATCAATGGAAATTTATCACAGGAGTGTGAAATCAGTAAAGGGGTCAGACAAGGTTGCCCACTACCCCCCTTAATTTTCATATTAACATTGGAAGTTTTATGTAAACAAATTAGGGAAGAAAAAGAAATAAAAGGGATTATGCTGGGAAATAGAAGTTACAAAACGAGGGCATTTGCTGACAATTTAATTATAACTACGGAGCAACCAAAACAGAGTTTAAGAAAGGCGTTGGAAATAATATATGGCTACGGTAAAGTTGCGGGGTTCAAAATGAATTTAAACAAGACAAAACTAATATTTAAAAATATGTCGCCAGATGAAAAAGCAGAATTAGAACAAATCATGCACATTAAAATCTACCCCAAAATCAAGTATTTAGGATTATGGATAACACCAAAGAATATTAACTTCTATGAAGATAATTATACCAATTGTTGGAAAGATATCCAAAGACAGTTGGAGACATGGACAAGGTTAAATTTATCATTCCTGGGCCGTATTTCGGTAATTAAAATGATAGTTTTACCGAAGCTACTCTTTCTATTCCAAACGATTCCAATTACAGGAAAGACCAGCAGTATCAACAAGTGGCAAAAAGAAATTTCTAAATTTTTGTGGAAGGGTAAAAGACCAAGAGTAAAGCATAAGATATTAATAGATACTGTAGAAAGAGGTGGCTACGGGTTACCGGATTTGAAGCTATATTACGAAGCCTCATGTCTTCTCTGGTTGAAAGATTGGTATTTATTTAAAAAAATTGGGATATTTTAGATCTAGAAGGTCATGACACCCGTTTTGGGTGGCATGGCTATCTTAATTATGGGAAAATAAAGACGCATAGGAGTTTTTCAAATCATATAATAAGAAATGCTATATATAAGGTATGAGGAAAATACAAAAGATATTTGGAACAGAAAACCCCAAGATGGAACTCTCCACTAGAAGCAATCGCTGTTAAAAAAAGCAGCAACATCAAAGAGAACTGGATAACGTATAATACAATATTAAGGGGGGAGGAGGAGGGTCAACAAATATTGATAAGTTATGAGAAAATAAAAGATCACTTTTCTAGTTGGCTAGATTACTTCCAGGTGAATGAAGTGCTCAGACAGGATAAGCAGATAGGTTTTGAAAAGGAGCCTTCAAGATTTGAAAGAGAACTGCTGAATAGTAAAACCAAAATAATCGCAAAAATGTATAGACTTCTTTTAGACTACAAAGTAATGGATGAGGAGGTTAAGGCTTCAATGATAAAGTGGGCCCAAGATGTGGGCCGTCCAATTATGCTAAAAGATGGGGGAAACTGATGGAATGTAAATTTGAAATTTACAGCCAGCTATAATATAAGAGAGAACATGATGAAAATGGCTCATAGGTGGTACCTCACTCCTTCCAGATGATCAAGAATGTGTAAAAATTTGGCGAATGCTTGTTGGAGATGTGGAGGAAATAACGGTGACATGAGCCACATGTGGTGGACGTGTGAAAAGATTAAGATTTTTTTTGGGGGGGGGAAGATACGATGAATTAAAAAAGATGATGGGGATAACTTTTACGAAAAAAACGAAGGCATTTCTATGAAGTATTTTAGATAAAGAGATCCCAAAAAATCTAAGAGTGGTATTCTTGTATGCAACCGCAGCAGCTCGTATACTTGTGGCCAAGGGATGGAAAGATCACGAGGCTCCAAAAATAACAGATTGGCAAAGCAAATTAAAGGAATTGGTGGAGACGGCTCAATTGACTAGCAAACTCAGAGGAATCTCAAAGCAAAAATTTGCAGAAAAATGGGATGGTTATACAAGATATGTTCAAAAATACAATAATAGTTTTGACTCCGTGCTAGCATTCGAGTGATAAAGGAACTAAAAGGAGGTGGACAACAATTAAGGATTTATTATGTTTTCAGAATGTATTGGAAAATTTATATAGAAAGGATTATTGTTTTGTGGAAGAGATTCCAAACTGGGTCCTTATTGCCTGGCAATAAACCTTACCTTCTTATTCTCCGTTGCTGAGTCTGCCTGATCCTTATTTATCACCAAGCGAGTACCCGCTTACGTTCACGTGCTTCAATTCCATTGTAAGAATGGAAACAGAGCCACAGCCACAGCCTAAGTCTGAAACAGTCCTTGATAGAGTGCCAGAGCCAGAGCCAGAGCGAGACCCTGAATCAGTGCCAGAACCAAGCCCTCATTCAGAACCAGAGCCTGAGAAAGAGCCAGAGCCAGAACCAGAGCCACAGCCTGAGTCTGAAACAGCCCTTGATAGAGAGCCAGAATCAGAGAATCAGAATCAGAGTCAGAACCAGATCTTCGGTAAAGACGTGGTCTGGTCTTAGCGCAACTGCTCCTCCCACCCGCGATAACAGAGATTGGGTGTTCCAATACATCCCCCCGTAGGGAACCTGCCCCAGCCATTCTGTTGGCTGAGGCCCCCTCCCAGGCAGCCCTGACCCTTTCCCCTTAAAAAGCAAAATACAAACTATACAATAACCTAAAAAAATAGTAAAAGAAAAACAAAGCAAGAAACAATTATGCTAAACTTAAAATAATCCCCGCCCCAACTAAACATTTGTCCCACCCCAGAAAGAAAATAACAACAACAACGACAACAACAAACCACCGTTTGAGGTGCAACAGAGACACAGCCAGAGACAGAGCGAGAACCTGAATCAGTGCCATAACCAAGCCCTCATTCAGAACCAGAGCCTGAAAAAGAGCCACAGCCAGAACCAGAGCAACAGCCACAGCCACAGCCTAGAGCCACAGCCAGAGTCTGCAACAGTACTTGATACAGTGCCGGAGCCTGAAACAGAGACATAGCCTCAAACAGAGCCTGAGCCTGAAACAGAGGAAGAGCCACAACCACAGCCTGAGTCTGAAACAGTCCTTGATAGAGTGCCAGAGCCAGAGCCTGACCGAGACCCTGAATCAGAGTCAGAGTGAGACCATGAATCAGAGCCAGAGCCAGAGCCTCATTCAGAGCCAGAGCTGAAAGAGAGCCAGAGCCAGAGCCAGAGACACAGCCAGAGCCAGAGCCAGAGACACAGCCAGAGCCAGAAATAGGGCTTGATACAGGGCCGGAGCGCAAAACATAGCTGCAGCCACAGCCTAGAGCCACAGCCTGAGTCTGCAACAGTACTTGATACAGTGCAGGAGCCTGAAACAGAGACATAGCCTCAAACAGAGCCTGAGCCTGAAACAGAGGCAGAGCCACAGCCACAACCTGAGTCTGAAACAGTCCTTGATAGAGTGCCAGAGCCGGAGCCAGAACGAGACCCTGAATCAGAGTCAGAGTGAGACCATGAATCAGAGCCAGAGCCAGAGCCTCATTCAGAGCCAGAGCTGAAAGAGAGCCAGAGCCAGAGCCAGAGCCAGAGCCAGAGCCAGAGCCAGAGCCAGAGCCAGAGCCAGAAATAGGGCTTGATACAGGGCCGGAGCGCAAAACATAGCTGCAGCCACAGCCTAGAGCCACAGCCTGAGTCTGCAGCAGTACAGTGGTGCTTCGCAAGACAAAATTAATTCGTTCCGCAAGTTTTTTCTTCTTGCGAGTTTTTCGTCTTGCGATGCACGGTTTCCCATAGGAATGCATTGAAAATCAATTAATGCGTTCCTAGGGAAACCGACTTCAGACCAGGTCCGGGAACAGTCTGTCCCCCAACCTCTTCTGAAGGCTGGGGGGGCGGGGACAAGGGCTTTTCTTCCCACCCCCAGCATTTTAAAAAACCCCGGGACAGCGGAGGGTTTCTCCGCTGTCCGGGGCGATCTTAAAATGCTGGCGGGCGGAATTTTAAAATCGCCCCGGGACAGCGGAGAACTTCTCCGCTGTCCGGGGCGATTTAAAAGCCCCTGGGAAGGCAGGCAGGGGGGACAAAGACTTTTGCCCCCCGCCAGCCTTCAGAAGAGGTCCTCTTCTGAAGGCTGGCGGGGGGCGAAAGTCTTTGTCCCCCCTGCCTGCCTTTAAAAGCTCTCCCGGGAAGGCAGGCAGGGGGGGAAAAGACATTTGCCCCCCGCCCTCCTTCAGAAGAGGTCCAGGACCTCTTCTGAAGGCTGGCGGGGGCGAAAGTCTTTGCTCCCCCCCGTCTGCCTTCAAAAGCTGTCCGGCCAAGGCTTCGCGGACCTCTCCGCAGGCAGCGCTGCTGCTGCTTGCGGTGAGTTGCCGGCATGCTGAAGCCTGCGCGCGCTGAGATCAGCGCGCCCAGGCTTCGCGGATCTCTCCGCAAGCAGCGGCAGCGCTGCCGCTGCTTGCGGTGAGTTGCCGGCATGCCGAAGCCTGCGCGCGCTGAGATCAGCGCGCCCAGGCTTCGCGGACCTCTCCGCAAGCAGCGGCAGCGCTGCCGCTGCTTGCGGAGAGTTGCCGGCAAGCCGAAGCCTGCGCGCGCTGAGATCAGCGCGCCCAGGCTTCGCGGACCTCTCCTGCCTTCAAAAGCCGTCCGGGATAGCGGGAAGCGCTTCCCTGCTATCCCGGACTGCTTTTAAAATGCTGGCGGTGGGGAGCAAAGCCTTTCGGCCCCCGCCAACCTTCCTGGACCTCTTCTGAAGGCCGGAGGGGGGGGGAAGGCTTTGCTCCCCACCGCTAGCATTTAAAAGAGGTCCCCGGAGATTTCCCTATGGGCTTGCGTCTTGCGAAGCAAGCCCATAGGGAAATTCATTTTGCGAAGCGCCTCCAAAACGGAAAACCCTTTCGTCTAGCGGGTTTTCCGTCTTGCGAGGCGTTCGTCTTGCGGGGTACCACTGTACTTGATACAGTGCCGGAGCTGGAGCTGGAGACAGAGCCAGAGCCAGAGCCAGAACAAAACCCTAATTCAGAACCAGAGCCTGAAAGAGAGCCAGACCCTCAAACATAGCTGGGTCGGAGGCAGAGGAAGAGCCATCATGAGACCCTGAATCAGAGTCAGAACCAGATCTTCATTCAGAACCAGACCCTGAAAGAGAGCCAGAGCCACAGACAGAGCCACAGACGGAGCCTAGAGCCACAGCCGAGATCCACAGCCACAGCCGAGATCCACAGCCTGAGTCTGAAATAGTGCTTGATAGAGTGCTGGCTCCTGAAACAGAGACACTGTCTGAAACTGAGCCTGATGCCTAAACGTAGCCAGGGGCAGAGGGAGATGCAGAGCCTGATACAGTGCTTCATACAGCGTAGGAGCCTGAAGCAGAGCTGAAATAGAGCCAGAGCCAGAGCCAGAGCCAGAGCCAGAGCCAGAGCCAGAGCCAGAGCCAGAGCCAGAGCCAGAGCCAGAGCCAGAGCCAGAGCCAGAGCCAGAGCCAGAGCCAGAGCCAGAGC
Organism: Podarcis muralis; assembly: GCF_964188315.1. Taxonomy (NCBI): domain Eukaryota; kingdom Metazoa; phylum Chordata; class Lepidosauria; order Squamata; family Lacertidae; genus Podarcis; species Podarcis muralis. The sequence continues at coordinate 18,752,875 of NC_135674.1, forward strand.
CAGAGCCAGAGCCAGAGCCAGAAATAGGGCTTGATACAGGGCCGGATCGCAAAGCATAGCTGCAGCCACAGCCTAGAGCCACAGCCTGAGTCTGCAACAGTACTTGATACAGTGCCGGAACTGGAGCTGGAGCCAGAGCCAGAGACACAGCCAGAGCCAGAACAAAACCCTAATTCAGAACCAGAGCCTGAAAGAGAGCCAGACCCTCAAACATAGCTGGGTCGGAGGCAGAGGAAGAGCCATCATGAGACCCTGAATCAGAGTCAGAACCAGATCTTCATTCAGAACCAGACCCTGAAAGAGAGCCAGAGCCACAGACAGAGCCACAGCCGAGATCCACAGCCACAGCCGAGATCCACAGCCACAGCCGAGATCCACAGCCTGAGTCTGAAATAGTGCTTGATAGAGTGCTGGCTCCTGAAACAGAGACACTGTCTGAAACTGAGCCTGACGCCTAAACGTAGCCAGGGGCAGAGGGAGAGGCAGAGCCTGATACAGTGCTTGATACAGCGTAGGAGCCTGAAGCAGAGACACAGCCAGATCCAGAGACACAGCCAGAGGCAGAACAAAACCCTAATTCAGAACCAGAGCCTAAAAGAGAGCCAGAGCCAGAAACAGTGCTTGATAGAGTGCCAGAGCCTGAAACAGAGGCAGAGGCAGATACAGGGCTTGAAACTGCGTCGGAGCCTGAAACAGAGAAACAGCGTGAAAGAGAGACAAAGGCTGAGACAGAGCAACAGCCACAGCCACAGCCTAGAGCCACAGCCTGAGTCTGCAACAGTACTTGATACAGTGCCTTTTATGTGAAAGAACTGAATTCAGGAATCTGGCAACCTGTAATGATCTATAAGAGTCAATGTCCTGGAGTAAATAGGCTAGATGTAATTCAGGTGGTTTAGCAACAGTTTCCAAAATGATTGAACTCAGAATCCTTGATCGGGGAACAATATATAAAGGACAATTAAACAAGATATGATAAAGGGATTCTATTGATTTGTTGTCACATGCACATAAAACAGAGGTTTTACCGTTAGAAAATCTATTGCTCAGCACATTTGAGGGGAACACATTAAATCTGGCTCTAACAAAAGCGAATCTATGCGACGCAACCTATAAGGTAGACAGATATCGAGGTATCTGGGACATAAATGTAATGCCCTGATTTATCGGGGAACATGTACCTCCACCTGTAGTAAGATTTTGTTGCAAATCAACCTCCTCCAATCTTTGTTTGATGACCTTTTTTGCTGTAATTAGATCTAAATTTAGTATATCGGAAGGAGAGATTCCATAAGACAACAGTTTGGAATGGATTTTTGTTGCCCATGGGCTGGTAAATTCATCTCTCCAAAGGCACTGAATAAGATGGTAATTGGGCAATTTATGCCAAAGGGACAGCCAGTAATTAAAGGCATGTCTCCACATCAGGATCTCTAAGGAGGGGGTCTTAAGTTCTAAGCGAATAGCCGAGTTGCTTACACAGGAGGGTAGTTTCAAAAGGCGTCTAAGAAAAAGATTTTGCAATGTCACCAGAGGCATGAGGTTTACAAAAGCGCCCCATAAAGGGACCGCATAGGCCATAGTTGCAACCACTTTCGCACTATAAACTTTTAAGGCAGATGGAACATGCATAGCCCCCTCTGTAAAGAAAAAGCGTAATAGAGCGTAGATAAGGGCTTTGCCCTTATTTTGTAAGTATGTGATATGCGCTTTCCATCCCATATTATGCTGGAAGTAAATTCCTAGATATTGAAATTTGTAGACTTGTTCAATTGGCTTCCCCTCGAGTTCCCACCTATACAATTTACGACTCCTGGAAAAAATTAGGACTTTAGATTTGGAATGGTTAATAGTAAGTAAATTTCTTTGGCAATATAACGCGAAGATCTAAAAGGCCCTCCTCAAACCGATTCTTGAATATGAGAGGATCACCGCATCGTCAGCGTACAATAGTAAGGGGCAGCGATAGTCTGCAAGCCTGGGTGCATGAATGGTGGTTTGTGCCTCAACTAGGGAAGTTCTCATGTCACTAATATAGAGGTTAAAGAGATAGGGGGCAAGGATGCACCCTTGTCGTACCCCCTTATTTATTGGTACAGAGTTTGTGAGATCGCCCTCAGGTGTTAACCTCACCCTAGCGGCCGTCCCTTCATGTAATTTGATCATAAGCCACAACAGCCTTTTATCTATGCCCCACTTTGCCAATTTTTCCCATAGCAGCTCTCTAGAGATACTGTCAAAAGCCGCCTTCAGGTCTATAAAAGCGGCACATAGGAGACCGTGAGTGGGGGAAGAATACTTCCGCGCCAAATGATATAGAATTATTGCATGGTCAATAGAAGCACGATTTGGTCTAAACCCGGCCTGTTCATGGCCTATCAGATTGGAATCTTCGGCCCATTGGGTTAGTCTGGTTACCAGGAAGCGAGTATAGATTTTTCCGATGATTGATAATAAACTGATATTACGATAGTTTCCTGGGTCCTCTGGTGGTCCTTTTTTATATATAGGAATTATGATGGACTCCTTCCATGATCTAGGTATCTGGCCCGTGGCATTAATTGCATCAAAGATTTTTGCAAGAATTTTGGCCCACCATGCTGGGTGCTGTTTAATAGCTTCCGCCGGGATCAGATCGGGCCCTGGGGCTTAATAATCAATGGAAATTTATCACAGGAGTGTGAAATCAGTAAAGGGGTCAGACAAGGTTGCCCACTACCCCCCTTAATTTTCATATTAACATTGGAAGTTTTATGTAAACAAATTAGGGAAGAAAAAGAAATAAAAGGGATTATGCTGGGAAATAGAAGTTACAAAACGAGGGCATTTGCTGACGATTTAATTATAACTACGGAGCAACCAAAACAGAGTTTAAGAAAGGCGTTGGAAATAATATATGGCTACGGTAAAGTTCCGGGGTTCAAAATGAATTTAAACAAGACAAAACTAATATTTAAAAATATGTCGCCAGATGAAAAAGCAGAATTAGAACAAATCATGCACATTAAAATCTACCCCAAAATCAAGTATTTAGGATTATGGATAACACCAAAGAATATTAACTTCTATGAAGATAATTATACCAATTGTTGGAAAGATATCCAAAGACAGTTGGAGACATGGACAAGGTTAAATTTATCATTCCTGGGCCGTATTTCGGTAATTAAAATGATAGTTTTACCGAAGCTACTCTTTCTATTCCAAACGATTCCAATTACAGGAAAGACCAGCAGTATCAACAAGTGGCAAAAAGAAATTTCTAAATTTTTGTGGAAGGGTAAAAGACCAAGAGTAAAGCATAAGATATTAATAGATACTGTAGAAAGAGGTGGCTACGGGTTACCGGATTTGAAGCTATATTACGAAGCCTCATGTCTTCTCTGGTTGAAAGATTGGTATTTATTTAAAAAAATTGGGATATTTTAGATCTAGAAGGTCATGACACCCGTTTTGGGTGGCATGGCTATCTTAATTATGGGAAAATAAAGACGCATAGGAGTTTTTCAAATCATATAATAAGAAATGCTATATATAAGGTATGAGGAAAATACAAAAGATATTTGGAACAGAAAACCCCAAGATGGAACTCTCCACTAGAAGCAATCGCTGTTAAAAAAAGCAGCAACATCAAAGAGAACTGGATAACGTATAATACAATATTAAGGGGGGAGGAGGAGGGTCAACAAATATTGATAAGTTATGAGAAAATAAAAGATCACTTTTCTAGTTGGCTAGATTACTTCCAGGTGAATGAAGTGCTCAGACAGGATAAGCAGATAGGTTTTGAAAAGGAGCCTTCAAGATTTGAAAGAGAACTGCTGAATAGTAAAACCAAAATAATCGCAAAAATGTATAGACTTCTTTTAGACTACAAAGTAATGGATGAGGAGGTTAAGGCTTCAATGATAAAGTGGGCCCAAGATGTGGGCCGTCCAATTATGCTAAAAGATGGGGGAAACTGATGGAATGTAAATTTGAAATTTACAGCCAGCTATAATATAAGAGAGAACATGATGAAAATGGCTCATAGGTGGTACCTCACTCCTTCCAGATGATCAAGAATGTGTAAAAATTTGGCGAATGCTTGTTGGAGATGTGGAGGAAATAACGGTGACATGAGCCACATGTGGTGGACGTGTGAAAAGATTAAGATTTTTTTGGGGGGGGGGAAGATACGATGAATTAAAAAAGATGATGGGGATAACTTTTACGAAAAAAACGGAGGCATTTCTATGAAGTATTTTAGATAAAGAGATCCCAAAAAATCTAAGAGTGGTATTCTTGTATGCAACCGCAGCAGCTCGTATACTTGTGGCCAAGGGATGGAAAGATCACGAGGCTCCAAAAATAACAGATTGGCAAAGCAAATTAAAGGAATTGGTGGAGACGGCTCAATTGACTAGCAAACTCAGAGGAATCTCAAAGCAAAAATTTGCAGAAAAATGGGATGGTTATACAAGATATGTTCAAAAATACAATAATAGTTTTGACTCCGTGCTAGCATTCGAGTGATAAAGGAACTAAAAGGAGGTGGACAACAATTAAGGATTTATTATGTTTTCAGAATGTATTGGAGAATTTATATAGAAAGGATTATTGTTTTGTGGAAGAGATTCCAAACTGGGTCCTTATTGCCTGGCAATAAACCTTACCTTCTTATTCTCCGTTGCTGAGTCTGCCTGATCCTTATTTATCTTTTTTTTTTTTTTTTTTTTTGCATCATACTTTTTTATTGAGATTATACAAAAAGAAAAAACACGGACAAAGAAAAAGGAGAGAAGGTAACAATAAGAATACATATAAATACTCAAAGTCCAACCTAAGTGTATCTTATAATACATTAACATATAGAGTATACTTTGTTTACTTAAATTATTATTTCCCTTCCCTCGACTATACAAAAAAAGAAACTGGTTTACCACATATTTCTAACAAACCATAATATACTACACTCTTTCAGACCTGGGACTCCCCTCCACCCTTTTGGTAAGTATCAAACATGTTCCATACTCCCGTACTTATTTTTCATAAATCAAATTTAGTCGCTAGTAAATTTTTCCTATCCCCACCAGTGCTTTATAGATTTGTTCCTATATAATTCCAATATTTACTCCAATTTTTCTGAAATTTCTGTTCGTCTTGATCTCGAATTTTAACTGTTAACCTATCCAACTCGGCATAATTTATCATTTTGGCCTGCCAATCACTTAAACTGGGTATATTTTCCACTTTCCAATTTTGCGCCAATATAATTCTTGCTGCGGTGGTGGCGTAAAGAAATATGGTCTTATCTTCTTTTTTAATTTCTTTGCCCATCAGTCCCAACAAAAAGGCTTCAGGTCTTTTGGGAAAGGTGTATTTAAATATTTTTTTAAGCTCATTATAAATAATTTCCCAAAAGCCTTTCACCTTGTTACAACGCCACCACATGTGATAAAGATTACCCTCCACCTCGCCACATTTCCAGCATTTGTTGTTCTGTAACCTATACATTTTGGCCAGCTTCACCGGTGTATGGTACCATCTGTATAACATCTTCCAAATATTCTCTCTCAATGCCGTACAGGCCGTAAATTTTATGGTACTATTCCACAGTTCCGACCACCTTACAAAATCAATATTATACCCAAAGTCAATGGCCCATTTAATCATTGCCTCCTTGACCTCCTCATCTTTTGTCTGCCACTCCAATAAGATCTCATATATTTTAGACAATGTTTTGTTCTTGCTATCTATAACCTCTACATTAAATTTTGATTTTTTATCATCAAAGCCTAAACTCTTTTTGTCTTCTTTTAACAAGTCATGCACTTGATGATATTGCAACCAACCCGTGAGTAGGCTTTGTATCTCTTCGTAGGGTCTAAGTTTGGGCCCTTGATCTGTTTTTCTTAGAAGATCTTCATATGTCGCATTGTTCCCTTCCATATTTAGTTTCTTAACCGTTAGAACCTCTATTGGTGAGATCCACCAGGGAGTTTTCCTTTCAAGGAGGTTTTTATTCCTTTCCCACACCTGGTAGATTGGTCCCCTGAAAATATGGTTTAAGAAGCTCCTGTGTACCTTCACCTTCCCGTACCACAGGTACGCGTGCCACCCGTACCTATTATCATAGCCTTCCAGATCCAGTATATCTCTATTCTCTAGTTTTATCCATTCCTTTATCCAGAGTAGGCACGCTGATTCATAATATAAACTCAAATCTGGAAGGGAAAAGCCCCCTCTTTCTTTTTTATCTATTAGTATTTTCATTTTTATCCGTGGTCTTTTCCCTTGCCAGATGTATTTCGCTAAGGCTCTTTGCCACTCTTTACACTGTTTTATACCTTTAAGTATTGGGATAGTTTGAAACAGGAACAACATTCTGGGTAAAATATTCATTTTTACTACTGCTATCCTTCCTAAAAAGGAGAGTTTCAGCCTTCCCCAGATATCCATATCTTTCTTTATATTCTTCCAGGTGACCTCATAATTGTCCTTGTACAGATTTAAGTTTTTAGCCGTAATCCAAATTCCTAAATATTTCACTTTCTTAACTGCCGTGATTCCTACCCTTTGTTCTAGATCAATCGTTTCCTCCTTTGTTAAATTTTTAACCAACATTTTGGTTTTATCTTTATTTACCTTGAGCCCTGCAACCGCTCCGAATTCTTCAATTATTTGTAAAGCTTCTTTAGTACTCTTCTGTGGGTCTTCTAGGGTTAGTACAATGTCATCTGCAAAAGCTTTTATTTTGAATTCTCTCTTTCCTACCCTGATCCCTTTAACTTCTGTAGCCTCCCTTAATCTTTCATTAAGTATCTCCAATACTGTTATAAATAATAGAGGAGACAGGGGGCAGCCTTGTCTCGTTCCTTTATATATACTGAAGTAATCTGTTGTAGTGCTATTTATTACCAATTTTGCCTTTTGCTCCTTATATATTGCTTCTATACCTCTCCTAAATTTTTCTCCCATTCCCATTCCTTCCAGGCTTTTGCTTAGGAAGTCCCACGAGATGTTATCAAATGCCTTTTCGGCGTCTACAAATATTAATGCCGCCTGTCTATCTATTTTCATGTACAAGTATTCGATAATATTTATCAAATTCCTCACATTTTCCCTTAATTGCCTCCCTGGAAGGAAGCCTGTTTGGTCTTTATGTATTCTCTTATTTAATACCTTTTTCAATCTTTCTGCCATTACAGCTGCGAATATTTTATAATCGTTATTTAATAATGAAATTGGCCTGTAGTTCTTGACGTCCAAAGTATCAACATCTTTTTTTGGGATTAACGTGATATATGCTTCCTTCCAGGTATTGGGGATCCTTCCTTCTTTTAGTATATTATTCATCACCTCACCTAACACTGGGGATAGTTGGTTGCTTAGTGTTTTATAGTATTTTGCCGGAAGGCCATCCGGCCCCGGCGCTTTCCCACTTTTCATCTTTCTAATAACTTTCTCTATCTCCTCTTGTGTAATTGCCTGATCCAGTGTCTCTTTTTCTTCATTTAAAATTGGTTTTAAGTGGTATTTTTGCAAGAAGCTGTCTATTTCTTGTTCTGTTTCTTTTCCTTTTTTATATAGATCCTTGTAAAATTTTTGAAATATCCTTTTTATTTCTTTTGGTTCTTCCACAATTCTTTCTCCCTCTCTTATCTTATTAATAGTATTTTGTTTCCTCCTTTCTCTTATTTGCCACGCCAAATACTTGCCTATCTTATTTGCTGACTCAAAGTTTTTCTGGTTCATCATTTTAATTTTCCATTCTATTTCTTGATTAATTATCATGGAAAATTTGGCTTGTAATATCTTTAAATTCTGTTTTGCGGTCTCATCACTAGGGTTGTCAATTAATTTTCTTTCATTTTCCATAATTTGTGTTAGGACCTGTTCTTTCTTTGACTCCTTTTCTTTCCTTAATTGGCTATTTTTCTGAATCAAGAACCCCCTCATCACAGCCTTTCCTGAGTCCCATACCGTCCCTATTTCAGTTTCCCCATTTAGGTTCCATCTAAAGTAATCGTTTATAGTTTCTATAGCCTTATTTACAATCTTCTGGTCATTAAATAAAAATTCATTCATTCTCCATCTTCCTGTTTTGAGGTCTTTACCCCTTAATTCCATGAAGACCGCATTATGGTCAGAGATAGTTCGTGGGAGAATCTCAGACTTAACTAGGTTCTGTATCAATTCCTTCGATATCCAAATATTATCTATTCTCCCCCAACTCTGATTTGGGTTTGAGAAAAAAGTATATTGTTTTGTTGTGGGGTTTTTATATCTCCATGCATCGTTTAGTCCTAGGTTATTTACCATATCAAAAAAAGATCGAGGTAGCTTGCCTTGGTTCTTCTCCTGGGATTTTGTTAATCTATCTAAATTTGGGGAAACCACCCCATTAAAGTCTCCCATCAATATTATTTTTTGATCCATCCACTCCATCAACTTATTGTCTAACTCTAAATAGAAGGCTGACTTTTTGTCATTTGGTGCGTATATTCCAACTACTATTATTTTTTCTCCATGAAACACCATCTGAACTACTATCAATCTTCCTTCTTCATCTTTGTACAATAACTGTGGATTGAATTTTTCCTTTATATATATAACCACCCCTCTTTTTTTAACCTTATCCGAAGCTACAAAATCCATTCCTAGTTTCTTGTTCTTCAATACCCTCTTATGTTTGTTCGCTACATGAGTCTCTTGTAGGCAAATTAGGTCACAGTTCTTTTTTAATAGTATATGTACAATCTGGTTCCTTTTATTTTTATTGTTCAACCCATTCACATTCCAGTTTAGTATTTTTAAGGTCATCTGTTAACTAGTTTTAGCTTCTCAAATCTCGATAGAGTCTACTGTTCTCTTTCTTCTACTTCTTCCTTTTCCTCTACTGAGCTCTCCCTTCTTTCTTCTTCTTCGCTCCTTTCACCCTCCCCCTCCTCTCCTTGCTGCTCCTCTACCTCTTCCCCCCCCATCATCTTTCCCAAATCCTTCTCATATCTCCTTGCAAATTTTTGCAGTTCTAGAGTAGTGGACAGTTTGAACCTTTTTTCCTTAAAGTGAAATGAAATACCTTCCGGGAACTCCCATCTGTACAATATCCCGTTTTTTTTCAATTGGTTTGTTAATTTTTTATAAGGCTCTCTCCTTCGAAGAAATCTCGAAGGAATCTCTTTAAAGATAATAATTAGGTTTCCCTCGATATATAACCTTTTGATGAAGTTTTGTTTCAGTATTTCATTTCTTATCTCAAAAGAATTAAACATGGCTATTACATCTCCTGGTAATTTTTTTTTCTTTGGCTTTAGCCGATTTTGCTCTTATTCGGAAAGTGTTTATCAAGTGATGATTTATCTCTTCTTCCTTCCTGCCTAACCAAATTGCCAATTCTTTCACCACTTTAGCCCTGATATTCTCATTTAGCTTTTCCGGTATACCTCTGAATTTTAAATTGGCTTGATTTTGTCTCATCTGTGTCATAGCCATGTTGTCCAACAATTCTTCCTGTATCTTTCCTAATTCCTTAATTTCTACTCTCATCCTGTCCACTTCCTTCTTACTGTCTTTCGTATCTTTTTGCACCCTTTTCATTGAGTCCTCAAGGGTTTTTGTTCTTACCGATAGGTCCTTAACCTTTCCTGTCAATTCTCCCACCACCCCCTCCAGTTTCTTATCTATGATGTTTTGTACTTCTATTAACTTTTTTTCAATATATTGTTCATTATTTTTAAATTCTTTTCTTATTTCTGCCATCAAGGTATCATAGTCTCTAATTTCTCTTGTATCTTTGCCTTATTCTTGTCTTGATGGCCTCCTTTCCGCTGGTGTTGCCAGACCCTTTTTCGATCCATTTGGCATCTTGTCTGCTTAAGGTTGTTTCTCCTTTAACTCCAAGAAGATTAGTTAACCAGATAACAGACAGTCTTTACCCACGATTTAGCTACTTAGTCAATAGAGTGGAGGAAGTGGTGTTAGAATAGAACTACCACTGAATGGTAACCCGTACTTTAGCCTTTAATACCTTTAATACCTTGGGAGCGAAAATGTAGTGAGGACCTCAAACCACAAAGGCAGAATGGTACGTTCAAAGAAAACAATAGACTCCTGCAAAAACGTGTTCTCTTTAAGTTGAAAGCTGGGTTCAGTCCTCCCCAGTTTTCCCTTATTCAAAGGTTTGGTATAAGATTTGGTATGTCTCTTTAAATCCTATCAATGGAGGACAGAGGCATTATTCAATTTCAAATGCAAATGCTATATAGCGGAGGTTTGGTATGTCTCTTTAAATCACAGAGGTAAAGGACAAAGGCGTTGCTCCATTTGAATCAAAGACGCTGTAAAGCAGAGTACCAAAACTAAGTCCCAAGCCGTTTGCTTCTTCCCCTGCAAATGCTATATAGCGGAAGTTTGGTATGTCTCTTTAAATCATAGAGGTAAAGAACACATGCGTTACTCCATTTGAATCAAGGACGCTGTAGAGCAGAGTATCAGAACTAAATCCCAGGCCGTTTTGCTTCCTCCCCTGCTTCCTCCAGCAGAGCGCTCACGTAGAGATTCCAAACAAAAACTTTCTTTCTACAGTTTCTGTCCTTTGCCCCTACGTGATTAATATTAGGATTTAGAGTGGAAGCCTGGGTTCCGCTCAGCCGATAAAGTACTCCCCTCCTATACACCGCCTTAAGAAAGTTTGTATCCAGCTATGAGCAGTTAAGAGCAAAAGGTGTGTCTGTGGAGCCCCCCCAACCTGTTATAACATTCTCCGTCCCAGTATGTTAGGGGTGCTCCTTCTCTTTTCTCTATATTTTAGTCCATCAAGAAATCTCGTTGTTACTTTACCTCTGACTCCTTGTACTTCGTGTCTGAGGTCTCTCCTCCACTCTCACTTGGCGGTGAAGCTTCAGATCTTTTCTTCTCCACCAGCCTTCTGTTGTACTCTCTTTACCCCTTACCGCCGGTGGTGGATTCCTCCTCCTTTCATCTATATCTGGTCTCCGCTGGGTTCTTATCACAAAATATCTTTCCAGTCTTTACTCCTTTGTTTCTCAATATTATCCAGTTATTTCCCACTGCTTCTCCGCAATGGCCAGCAGCAATTTCCCAGCTTTTCTGCTGCTGTTGGAGGTCCGCCGCTTTCCCTCGGAGCCTGAGGCTTCACAATATGGAGTCTGTTGCTTCCCCTTCACGCTGCGGCTCCAGCCCTGTTAAACGCCGGCAACACGGGCGAGCACACGCAGCCACGCTGGGTACCTCGTCCCACAGGATATTCCACCTGTGGTTTCGGGGTTCACGGAGCCCTCGTGACCCCTCCAAGACTCCGTATTGTTCGAGACCTCCCCGGAGGGTTGCCTCGCGCTCCTTCCCACGGCCGCGGCGTCCCGGAAGCCTGATCCTTATTTATAAGCCTGATCCTTATTTATCACCAAGCGAGTACCCGCTTACGTTCACGTGCTTCAATTCCATTGTATGAATGGAAACAGAGCCACAGCCACAGCCACAGCCTAAGTCTGAAACAGTCCTTGATAGAGTGCCAGAGCCAGAGCCAGAGTGAGACCCTGAATCAGTGCCAGAACCAAGCCCTCATTCAGAACCAGAGCCTGAGAAAGAGCCAGAGCCAGAACCAGAGCCACAGCCACAGCCACAGCCTGAGTCTGAAACAGCCCTTGATAGTGTTGCAGGAAAAATCCGAGGGCTCCCTTGGACAAAACAAAGACACCAACCAGGATAACTTGGAGCAAAACAGCAGCCTGTAGGCTTGGCCTTTATTGAACTGATGAATCAGGGTGTTCCCCTCACTTGCAGGAGAGAGGAAAGACCCAGAAAAATAGTGTGCAAGGTCTTATAAAAACTTTTCAAATTCCCCTCCTCTAGGTCAAGCCCACCCCCAGAAACATCATGCATATATTACAGAGAGGAGGGGTTGAGGGAGGAGTTGGTGGTAACCTGAGTATCTTGTCACCTGGCTGGTTCCTCCTTTCCCCCCTCCCCATGAGTCACTTCCAGGAGACAAAGGGGAGTTTGCAGTTTCCTGCCCCCTGAGGGAAGATCTGATCATTGTCCTTTGTTTCAGTCCATGCTGAATCCACTCCCATATGCACGTTCTTTGTGATTTTGATTGTCTTCTGTCTGGGATCATCTGGGCAGGGCTCCTGCAGATGTGCTGGGATGTGCTGAGATGGTGGAGGGATTATGGCTGACCAGGAATAAGTCACCCCCCTTTGTTAGTTCTTGTCATATGGAGTAAAATAAAAATGGAACAGTGCAAATCCGATGTATGGTTGATTTTCTATGAATTTATAACAGAGATGTGGCGTATGTAGTGTGTGAGTGTGTGTGTGTGTGAAGTTTGTACAAGCAGAATGATTGGGGTGGGGGGGTTCCTGCTACAATAGAGAGCCAGAATCAGAGAATCAGAATCAAAGTCAGAACCAGATCTTCGGTAAAGACGTGGTCTGGTCTTAGCGCAACTGCTCCTCCCATCCGCGATAACAGAGATTGGGTGTTCCAACACATCCCCCCGTAGGGAACCTGCCCCAGCCATTCTGTTGCCTGAGGCCCCCTCCCAGGCAGCCCTGACCCTTTCCCCTTAAAAAGCAAAATACAAACTATACAATAACCTAAAAAAATAGTAAAAGAAAAACAAAGCAAGAAACAATTATGCTAAACTTAAAATAATCCCCGCCCCAACTAAACATTTGTCCCACCCCAGAAAGAAAATAACAACAACAACGACAACAACAAACCACCGTTTGAGGTGCAACAGAGACACAGCCAGAGACAGAGCGAGACCCTGAATCAGTGCCATAACCAAGCCCTCATTCAGAACCAGAGCCTGAAAAAGAGCCACAGCCAGAACCAGAGCAACAGCCACAGCCACAGCCTAGAGCCACAGCCTGAGTCTGCAACAGTACTTGATACAGTGCCGGAGCCTGAAACAGAGACATAGCCTCAAACAGAGCCTGAGCCTGAAACAGAGGAAGAGCCACAGCCACAGCCTGAGTCTGAAACAGTCCTTGATAGAGTGCCAGAGCCAGAGCCTCATTCAGAGCCAGAGCCAGAGCCAGAGCCAGAGCCAGAGCCAGGGCCAGGGCCAGAGCCAGAGCCAGAGCCAGAGCCAGAGCCAGAGCCAGAGCCAGAAATAGGGCTTGATACAGGGCCGGAGCGCAAAACATAGCTGCAGCCACAGCCTAGAGCCACAGCCTGAGTCTGCAACAGTACTTGATACAGTGCAGGAGCCTGAAACAGAGACATAGCCTCAAACAGAGCCTGAGCCTGAAACAGAGGCAGAGCCACAGCCACGACCTGAGTCTGAAACAGTCCTTGATAGAGTGCCAGAGCCAGAGCCAGAACGAGACCCTGAATCAGAGTCAGAGTGAGACCATGAATCAGAGCCAGAGCCAGAGCCTCATTCAGAGCCAGAGCTGAAAGAGAGCCAGAGCTGAAAGAGAGCCAGAGCCAGAGCCAGAGCCAGAGCCAGAAATAGGGCTTGATACAGGGCCGGATCGCAAAACATAGCTGCAGCCACAGCCTAGAGCCACAGCCTGAGTCTGCAGCAGTACTTGATACAGTGCCAGAGCTGGAGCTGGAGCCAGAGCCAGAGACACAGCCAGAGCCAGAACAAAACCCTAATTCAGAACCAGAGCCTGAAAGAGAGCCAGACCCTCAAACATAGCTGGGTCGGACGCAGAGGAAGAGCCATCATGAGACTCTGAATCAGAGTCAGAACCAGATCTTCATTCAGAACCAGACCCTGAAAGAGAGCCACAGCCACAGACAGAGCCACAGACGGAGCCTAGAACCACAGCCAAGATCCACAGCCACAGCCGAGATCCACAGCCTGAGTCTGAAATAGTGCTTGATAGAGTGCTGGATCCTGAAACAGAGACACTGTCTGAAACTGAGCCTGACGCTTAAACGTAGCCAGGGGCAGAGGGAGAGGCAGAGCCTGATACAGTGCTTCATACAGCGTAGGAGCCTGAAGCAGAGCTGAAATAGAGCCAGAGCCAGAGCCAGAGCCAGAGCCAGAGCCAGAGCCAGAGCCATAAATAGGGCTTGATACAGGGCCGGATCGCAAAGCATAGCTGCAGCCACAGCCTAGAGCCACAGCCTGAGTCTGCAACAGTACTTGATACAGTGCAGGAGCCTGAAACAGAGACATAGCCTCAAACAGAGCCTGAGCCTGAAACAGAGTAAGAGCCACAGCCACAGCCTGAGTCTCAAACAGTCCTTGATTTAGTGCCAGAGTCAGAGCCTCATTCAGAGCCAGAGCCAGAGCCAGAGCCAGAGCCAGAGCCAGAGCCAGAGCCAGAGCCAGAGCCAGAGCCAGAGCCAGAAATAGGGCTTGATACAGGGCCGGAGCGCAAAACATAGCTGCAGCCACAGCCTAGAGCCACAGCCTGAGTCTGCAACAGTACTTGATACAGTGCAGGAGCCTGAAACAGAGACATTGTGTACATTCTGAGGCAAGGAAGAAGGGCTACCCCTATGCTATCCATATAATCAGTTATCAGTAATCGATATATTCATATATGCTCACACATAATCAAGGCTTACAGTATTTTATAATCCATTTTGAATCAAAGGGAAGCTGTGCCTTAGCTAACTGCAAACTGCTTGAAACAGCAAAGTTAGGAGCCGACCTTTCCCCTACAAACATCCGTGTACCCTGGACAAGGGAAAGACGTGAATCAGAGATACTGGTACAAAATCCCCTCAGATACAGGCTAAATTAATCCACAGAACAGGAAGAGCAAAACCACAAAATCTCCAAACTCCCTGTCCTGTCATAACTAGGGGAGAGGTTAGACAGAGCGTCACTGCAAGCATCGGAAAGCAGAACTGGAACTCCATGCTTGACCAGTGCTTGACCAGGAGCTGGTAGCGTGGCAAGAAGCTTGCTAATTGGCTAATTTTTGCTGACAATATCGTGACTGTCTCATGGTTGTCTCATGATCTATGATTTGCTGTGATCTGCTCAGGTATAAAGACCTCTGGATTTCTGTCAATCGGGGTCCAAGTTCCTTTTGGAAGAGATTCCAAACTGGGTCCTTATTGCCTGGCAATAAACCTTACCTTCTTATTCTCCGTTGCTGAGTCTGCCTGATCCTTATTTATCACCAAGCGAGTACCCGCCTACGTTCACGTGCTTCAATTCCATTGTAAGAATGGAAACAGAGCCACAGCCACAGCCACAGCCTAAGTCTGAAACAGTCCTTGATAGAGTGCCAGAGCCAGAGCCAGAGCGAGACCCTGAATCAGTGCCAGAACCAAGCCCTCATTCAGAACCAGAGCCTGAGAAAGAGCCAGAGCCAGAACCAGAGCCACAGCCACAGCCTGAGTCTGAAACAGCCCTTGATAGAGAGCCAGAATCAGAGAATCAGAATCAGAGTCAGAACCAGATCTTCGGTAAAGACGTGGTCTGGTCTTAGCGCAACTGCTCCTCCCACCCGCGATAACAGAGATTGGGTGTTCCAATACATCCCCCCGTAGGGAACCTGCCCCAGCCATTCTGTTGGCTGAGGCCCCCTCCCAGGCAGCCCTGACCCTTTCCCCTTAAAAAGCAAAATACAAACTATACAATAACCTAAAAAAATAGTAAAAGAAAAACAAAGCAAGAAACAATTATGCTAAACTGAAAATAATCCCCGCCCCAACTAAACATTTGTCCCACCCCAGAAAGAAAATAACAACAACAACGACAACAACAAACCACCATTTGAGCTGCAACAGAGACACAGCCAGAGACAGAGCGAGACTCTGAATCAGTGCCATAACCAAGCCCTCATTCAGAACCAGAGCCTGAAAAAGAGCCACAGCCAGAACCAGAGCAACAGCCACAGCCACAGCCTAGAGCCACAGCCTGAGTCTGCAACAGTACTTGATACAGGGCCGGAGCCTGAAGCAGAGACATAGCCTCAAACAGAGCCTGAGCCTGAAACAGAGGCAGAGCCACAGCCACAACCTGAGTCTGAAACAGTCCTTGATAGAGTGCCAGAGCCAGAGCCAGAGCGAGATCCTGAATCAGAGTCAGAGTGAGACCATGAATCAGAGCCAGAGCCAGAGCCTCATTCAGAGCCAGAGCTGAAAGAGAGCCAGAGCCAGAGACACAGCCAGAGACACAGCCAGAGCCAGAGACACAGCCAGAGCCAGAAATAGGGCTTGATACAGGGCCGGAGCGCAAAACATAGCTGCAGCCACAGCCTAGAGCCACAGCCTGAGTCTGCAGCAGTACTTGATACAGTGCCGGAGCTGGAGCTGGAGCCAGAGCCAGAGACACAGCCAGAGCCAGAACAAAACCCTAATTCAGAACCAGAGCCTGAAAGAGAGCCAGACCCTCAAACATAGCTGGGTCGGAGGCAGAGGAAGAGCCATCATGAGACCCTGAATCAGAGTCAGAACCAGATCTTCATTCAGAACCAGACCCTGAAAGAGAGCCAGAGCCAGAGCCAGAGCCAGAGCCAGAGCCAGAGCCAGAGCCGGAGCCAAGGCTTGATACAGGGCCGGAGCGCAAAACATAGCTGCAGCCACAGCCTAGAGCCACAGCCTGAGTCTGCAGCAGTACTTGATACAGTGCCGGAGCTGGAGCTGGAGCCAGAGCCAGAGACACAGCCAGAGCCAGAACAAAACCCTAATTCAGAACTAGAGCCTGAAAGAGAGCCAGACCCTCAAACATAGCTGGGTCGGAGGCAGACGAAGAGCCATCATGAGACCCTGAATCAGAGTCAGAACCAGATCTTCATTCAGAACCAGACCCTGAAAGAGAGCCAGAGCCACAGACAGAGCCACAGACGGAGCCTAGAGCCACAGCCGAGATCCACAGCCACAGCCGAGATCCACAGCCTGAGTCTGAAATAGTGCTTGATAGAGTGCTGGATCCTGAAACAGAGACACTGTCTGAAACTGAGCCTGACGCTTAAACGTAGCCAGGGGCAGAGGGAGAGGCAGAGCCTGATACAGTGCTTGATACAGCGTAGGAGCCTGAAGCAGAGACACAGCCAGATCCAGAGACACAGCCAGAGGCAGAACAAAACCCTAATTCAGAACCAGAGCCTAAAAGAGAGCCAGAGCCAGAAACAGTGCTTGATAGAGTGCCAGAGCCTGAAACAGAGGCAGAGGCAGATACAGGGCTTGAAACTGCGTCGGAGCCTGAAACAGAGAAACAGCGTGAAAGAGAGACAAAGGCTGAGACAGAGCAACAGCCACAGCCACAGCCTAGAGCCACAGCCTGAGTCTGCAACAGTACTTGATACAGTGCCTTTTATGTGAAAGAACTGAATTCAGGAATCTGGCAACCTGTAATGATCTATAAGAGTCAATGTCCTGGAGTAAATAGGCTAGATGTAATTCAGGTGGTTTAGCAACAGTTTCCAAAATGATTGAACTCAGAATCCTTGATCGGGGAACAATATATAAAGGACAATTAAACAAGAATTGATAAAGGGATTCTATTGATTTGTTGTCACATGCACATAAAACAGAGGTTTTACCGTTAGAAAATCTATTGCTCAGCACATTTGAGGGGAACACATTAAATCTGGCTCTAACAAAAGCGAATCTATGCGACGCAACCTATAAGGTAGACAGATATCGAGGTATCTGGGACATAAATGTAATGCCCTGATTTATCGGGGAACATGTACCTCCACCTGTAGTAAGATTTTGTTGCAAATCAACCTCCTCCAATCTTTGTTTGATGACCTTTTTTGCTGTAATTAGATCTAAATTTAGTATATCGGAAGGAGAGATTCCATAAGACAACAGTTTGGAATGGATTTTTGTTGCCCATGGGCTGGTAAATTCATCTCTCCAAAGGCACTGAATAAGATGGTAATTGGGCAATTTATGCCAAAGGGACAGCCAGTAATTAAAGGCATGTCTCCACATCAGGATCTCTAAGGAGGGGGTCTTAAGTTCTAAGCGAATAGCCGAGTTGCTTACACAGGAGGGTAGTTTCAAAAGGCGTCTAAGAAAAAGATTTTGCAATGTCACCAGAGGCATGAGGTTTACAAAAGCGCCCCATAAAGGGACCGCATAGGCCATAGTTGCAACCACTTTCGCACTATAAACTTTTAAGGCAGATGGAACATGCATAGCCCCCTCTGTAAAGAAAAAGCGTAATAGAGCGTAGATAAGGGCTTTGCCCTTATTTTGTAAGTATGTGATATGCGCTTTCCATCCCATATTATGCTGGAAGTAAATTCCTAGATATTGAAATTTGTAGACTTGTTCAATTGGCTTCCCCTCGAGTTCCCACCTATACAATTTACGACTCCTGGAAAAAATTAGGACTTTAGATTTGGAATGGTTAATAGTAAGTAAATTTCTTTGGCAATATAACGCGAAGATCTAAAAGGCCCTCCTCAAACCGATTCTTGAATATGAGAGGATCACCGCATCGTCAGCGTACAATAGTAAGGGGCAGCGATAGTCTGCAAGCCTGGGTGCATGAATGGTGGTTTGTGCCTCAACTAGGGAAGTTCTCATGTCACTAATATAGAGGTTAAAGAGATAGGGGGCAAGGATGCACCCTTGTTGTACCCCCTTATTTATTGGTACAGAGTTTGTGAGATCGCCCTCAGGTGTTAACCTCACCCTAGCGGCCGTCCCTTCATGTAATTTGATCATAAGCCACAACAGCCTTTTATCTATGCCCCACTTTGCCAATTTTTCCCATAGCAGCTCTCTAGAGATACTGTCAAAAGCCGCCTTCAGGTCTATAAAAGCGGCACATAGGAGACCGTGAGTGGGGGAAGAATACTTCCGCACCAAATGATATAGAATTATTGCATGGTCAATAGAAGCACGATTTGGTCTAAACCCGGCCTGTTCATGGCCTATCAGATTGGAATCTTCGGCCCATTGGGTTAGTCTGGTTACCAGGAAGCGAGTATAGATTTTTCCGATGATTGATAATAAACTGATATTACGATAGTTTCCTGGGTCCTCTGGTGGTCCTTTTTTATATATAGGAATTATGATGGACTCCTTCCATGATCTAGGTATCTGGCCCGTGGCATTAATTGCATCAAAGATTTTTGCAAGAATTTTGGCCCACCATGCTGGGTGCTGTTTAATAGCTTCCGCCGGGATCAGATCGGGCCCTGGGGCTTAATAATCAATGGAAATTTATCACAGGAGTGTGAAATCAGTAAAGGGGTCAGACAAGGTTGCCCACTACCCCCCTTAATTTTCATATTAACATTGGAAGTTTTATGTAAACAAATTAGGGAAGAAAAAGAAATAAAAGGGATTATGCTGGGAAATAGAAGTTACAAAACGAGGGCATTTGCTGACGATTTAATTATAACTACGGAGCAACCAAAACAGAGTTTAAGAAAGGCGTTGGAAATAATATATGGCTACGGTAAAGTTGCGGGGTTCAAAATGAATTTAAACAAGACAAAACTAATATTTAAAAATATGTCGCCAGATGAAAAAGCAGAATTAGAACAAATCATGCACATTAAAATCTACCCCAAAATCAAGTATTTAGGATTATGGATAGCACCAAAGAATATTAACTTCTATGAAGATAATTATACCAATTGTTGGAAAGATATCCAAAGACAGTTGGAGACATGGACAAGGTTAAATTCATCATTCCTGGGCCGTATTTCGGTAATTAAAATGATAGTTTTACCGAAGCTACTCTTTCTATTCCAAACGATTCCAATTACAGGAAAGACCAGCAGTATCAACAAGTGGCAAAAAGAAATTTCTAAATTTTTGTGGAAGGGTAAAAGACCAAGAGTAAAGCATAAGATATTAATAGATACTGTAGAAAGAGGTGGCTACGGGTTACCGGATTTGAAGCTATATTACGAAGCCTCATGTCTTCTCTGGTTGAAAGATTGGTATTTATTTAAAAAAATTGGGATATTTTAGATCTAGAAGGTCATGACACCCGTTTTGGGTGGCATGGCTATCTTAATTATGGGAAAATAAAGACGCATAGGAGTTTTTCAAATCATATAATAAGAAATGCTATATATAAGGTATGGGGAAAATACAAAAGATATTTGGAACAGAAAACCCCAAGATGGAACTCTCCACTAGAAGCAATCGCTGTTAAAAAAAGCAGCAACATCAAAGAGAACTGGATAACGTATAATACAATATTAAGGGGGGAGGAGGAGGGTCAACAAATATTGATAAGTTATGAGAAAATAAAAGATCACTTTTCTAGTTGGCTAGATTACTTCCAGGTGAATGAAGTGCTCAGACAGGATAAGCAGATAGGTTTTGAAAAGGAGCCTTCAAGATTTGAAAGAGAACTGCTGAATAGTAAAACCAAAATAATCGCAAAAATGTATAGACTTCTTTTAGACTACAAAGTAATGGATGAGGAGGTTAAGGCTTCAATGATAAAGTGGGCCCAAGATGTGGGCCGTCCAATTATGCTAAAAGATGGGGGAAACTGGTGGAATGTAAATTTGAAATTTAGAGCCAGCTATAATATAAGAGAGAACATGATGAAAATGGCTCATAGGTGGTACCTCACTCCTTCCAGATGATCAAGAATGTGTAAAAATTTGGCGAATGCTTGTTGGAGATGTGGAGGAAATAACGGTGACATGAGCCACATGTGGTGGACGTGTGAAAAGATTAAGATTTTTTTTGGGGGGGGGAAGATACGATGAATTAAAAAAGATGATGGGGATAACTTTTACGAAAAAAACGGAGGCATTTCTATGAAGTATTTTAGATAAAGAGATCCCAAAAAATCTAAGAGTGGTATTCTTGTATGCAACCGCAGCAGCTCGTATACTTGTGGCCAAGGGATGGAAAGATCACGAGGCTCCAAAAATAACAGATTGGCAAAGCAAATTAAAGGAATTGGTGTAGACGGCTCAATTGACTAGCAAACTCAGAGGAATCTCAAAGCAAAAATTTGCAGAAAAATTGGATGGTTATACAAGATATGTTCAAAAATACAATAATAGTTTTGACTCCGTGCTAGCATTCGAGTGATAAAGGAACTAAAAGGAGGTAGACAACAATTAAGGATTTATTATGTTTTCAGAATGTATTGGAAAATTTATATAGAAAGGATTATTGTTTTGTGGAAGAGATTCCAAACTGGGTCCTTATTGCCTGGCAATAAACCTTACCTTCTTATTCTCCGTTGCTGAGTCTGCCTGATCCTTATTTATCACCAAGCGAGTACCCGCTTACGTTCACGTGCTTCAATTCCATTGTAAGAATGGAAACAGAGCCACAGCCACAGCCACAGCCTAAGTCTGAAACAGTCCTTGATAGAGTGCCAGAGCCAGAGCCAGAGCCAGAGCGAGACCCTGAATCAGTGCCAGAACCAAGCCCTCATTCAGAACCAGAGCCTGAGAAAGAGCCAGAGCCAGAACCAGAGCCACAGCCACAGCCACAGCCTGAGTCTGAAACAGCCCTTGATAGTGTTGCAGGAAAAATCCGAGGGATCCCTTGGACAAAACAAAGACACCAACCAGGATAACTTGGAGCAAAACAGCAGCCTGTAGGCTTGGCCTTTATTGAACTGATGCATCAGGGTGTTCCCCTCACTTGCAGGAGAGAGGAAAGACCCAGAAAAATAGTGTGCAAGGTCTTATAAAAACTTTTCAAATTCCCCTCCTCTAGGTCAAGCCCACCCCCAGAAACATCATGCATATATTACAGAGAGGAGGGGTTGAGGGAGGAGTTGGTGGTAACCTGAGTATCTTGTCACCTGGCTGGTTCCTCCTTTCCCCCCTCCCCATGAGTCACTTCCAGGAGACAAAGGGGAGTTTGCAGTTTCCTGCCCCCTGAGGGAAGATCTGATCATTGTCCTTTGTTTCACTCCATGCTGAATCCACTCCCATATGCACGTTCTTTGTGATTTTGATTGTCTTCTGTCTGGGATCATCTGGGCAGGGCTCCTGCAGATGTGCTGGGATGTGCTGAGATGGTGGAGGGATTATGGCTGACCAGGAATAAGTCACCCCCCTTTGTTAGTTCTTGTCATATGGAGTAAAATAAAAATGGAACAGTGCAAATCCGATGTATGGTTGATTTTCTATGAATTTATAACAGAGATGTGGCGTATGTAGTGTGTGAGTGTGTGTGTGTGTGAAGTTTGTACAAGCAGAATGATTGGGGTGGGGGGGGGTTCCTGCTACAATAGAGAGCCAGAATCAGAGAATCAGAATCAGAGTCAGAACCAGATCTTCGGTAAAGACGTGGTCTGGTCTTAGCGCAACTGCTCCTCCCATCCGCGATAACAGAGATTGGGTGTTCCAACACATCCCCCCGTAGGGAACCTGCCCCAGCCATTCTGTTGCCTGAGGCCCCCTCCCAGGCAGCCCTGACCCTTTCCCCTTAAAAAGCAAAATACAAACTATACAATAACCTAAAAAAATAGTAAAAGAAAAACAAAGCAAGAAACAATTATGCTAAACTTAAAATAATCCCCGCCCCAACTAAACATTTGTCCCACCCCAGAAAGAAAATAACAACAACAACAACAACAACAAACCACCGTTTGAGGTGCAACAGAGACACAGCCAGAGACAGAGCGAGACCCTGAATCAGTGCCATAACCAAGCCCTCATTCAGAACCAGAGCCTGAAAAAGAGCTACAGCCAGAACCAGAGCAACAGCCACAGCCACAGCCTAGAGCCACAGCCTGAGTCTGCAACAGTACTTGATACAGTGCCGGAGCCTGAAACAGAGACATAGCCTCAAACAGAGCCTGAGCCTGAAACAGAGGAAGAGCCACAGCCACAGCGTGAGTCTGAAACAGTCCTTGATAGAGTGCCAGAGCCAGAGCCTCATTCAGAGCCAGAGCCAGAGCCAGAGCCAGAGCCAGAGCCAGAAATAGGGCTTGATACAGGGCCGGAGCGCAAAACATAGCTGCAGCCACAGCCTAGAGCCACAGCCTGAGTCTGCAACAGTACTTGATACAGTGCAGGAGCCTGAAACAGAGACATTGTGTACATTCTGAGGCAAGGAAGAAGGGCTACCCCTATGCTATCCATATAATCAGTTATCAGTAATCGATATATTCATATATGCTCACACATAATCAAGGCTTACAGTATTTTATAATCCATTTTGAATCAAAGGGAAGCTGTGCCTTAGCTAACTGCAAACTGCTTGAAACAGCAAAGTTAGGAGCCGACCTTTCCCCTACAAACATCCGTGTACCCTGGACAAGGGAAAGACGTGAATCAGAGATACTGGTACAAAATCCCCTCAGATACAGGCTAAATTAATCCACAGAACAGGAAGAGCAAAACCACAAAATCTCCAAACTCCCTGTCCTGTCATAACTAGGGGAGAGGTTAGACAGAGCGTCACTGCAAGCATCGGAAAGCAGAACTGGAACTCCATGCTTGACCAGTGCTTGACCAGGAGCTGGTAGCGTGGCAAGAAGCTTGCTAATTGGCTAATTTTTGCTGACAATATCGTGACTGTCTCATGGTTGTCTCATGATCTATGATTTGCTGTGATCTGCTCAGGTATAAAGACCTCTGGATTTCTGTCAATCGGGGTCCAAGTTCCTTTTGGAAGAGATTCCAAACTGGGTCCTTATTGCCTGGCAATAAACCTTACCTTCTTATTCTCCATTGCTGAGTCTGCCTGATCCTTATTTATCACCAAGCGAGTACCCGCTTACGTTCACGTGCTTCAATTCCATTGTAAGAATGGAAACAGAGCCACAGCCACAGCCACAGCCTAAGTCTGAAACAGTCCTTGATACAGTGCCAGAGCCAGAGCCAGAGCGAGACCCTGAATCAGTGCCAGAACCAAGCCCTCATTCAGAACCAGAGCCTGAGAAAGAGCCAGAGCCAGAACCAGAGCCACAGCCACAGCCACAGCCTGAGTCTGAAACAGCCCTTGATAGAGAGCCAGAATCAGAGAATCAGAATCAGAGTCAGAACCAGATCTTCGGTAAAGACGTGGTCTGGTCTTAGCGCAACTGCTCCTCCCATCCGCGATAACAGAGATTGGGTGTTCCAACACATCCCCCCGTAGGGAACCTGCCCCAGCCATTCTGTTGCCTGAGGCCCCCTCCCAGGCAGCCCTGACCCTTTCCCCTTAAAAAGCAAAATACAAACTATACAATAACCTAAAAAAATAGTAAAAGAAAAACAAAGCAAGAAACAATTATGCTAAACTTAAAATAATCCCCGCCCCAACTAAACATTTGTCCCACCCCAGAAAGAAAATAACAACAACAACGACAACAACAAACCACCGTTTGAGGTGCAACAGAGACACAGCCAGAGACAGAGCGAGACCCTGAATCAGTGCCATAACCAAGCCCTCATTCAGAACCAGAGCCTGAAAAAGAGCCACAGCCAGAACCAGAGCAACAGCCACAGCCACAGCCTAGAGCCACAGCCTGAGTCTGCAACAGTACTTGATACAGTGCCGGAGCCTGAAACAGAGACATAGCCTCAAACAGAGCCTGAGCCTGAAACAGAGGAAGAGCCACAGCCACAGCCTGAGTCTGAAACAGTCCTTGATAGAGTGCCAGAGCCAGAGCCTCATTCAGAGCCAGAGCCAGAGCCAGAGCCAGAGCCAGAGCCAGAGCCAGAGCCAGAGCCAGAGCCAGAGCCAGAGCCAGAGCCAGAAATAGGGCTTGATACAGGGCCGGAGCGCAAAACATAGCTGCAGCCACAGCCTAGAGCCACAGCCAGAGTCTGCAACAGTACTTGATACAGTGCAGGAGCCTGAAACAGAGACATAGCCTCAAACAGAGCCTGAGCCTGAAACAGAGGCAGAGCCACAGCCACAACCTGAGTCTGAAACAGTCCTTGATAGAGTGCCAGAGCCAGAGCCAGAACGAGACCCTGAATCAGAGTCAGAGTGAGACCATGAATCAGAGCCAGAGCCAGAGCCTCATTCAGAGCCAGAGCTGAAAGAGAGCTAGAGCCAGAGCCAGAGCCAGAGCCATAAATAGGGCTTGATACAGGGCCGGATCGCAAAACATAGCTGCAGCCACAGCCTAGAGCCACAGCCTGAGTCTGCAGCAGTACTTGATACAGTGCCGGAGCTGGAGCTGGAGCCAGAGCCAGAGACACAGCCAGAGCCAGAACAAAACCCTAATTCAGAACCAGAGCCTGAAAAAGAGCCAGACCCTCAAACATAGCTGGGTCGGAGGCAGAGGAAGAGCCATCATGAGACCCTGAATCAGAGTCAGAACCAGATCTTCATTCAGAACCAAACCCTTGAAGAGAGCCAGAGCCACAGACAGAGCCACAGACGGAGCCTAGAACCACAGCCAAGATCGACAGCCACAGCCGAGATCCACAGCCTGAGTCTGAAATAGTGCTTGATAGAGTGCTGGATCCGGAAACAGAGACACTGTCTGAAACTGAGCCTGACGCTTAAACGTAGCCAGGGGCAGAGGGAGAGGCAGAGCCTGATACAGTGCTTCATACAGCGTAGGAGCCTGAAGCAGAGCTGAAATAGAGCCAGAGCCAGAGCCAGAGCCAGAGCCAGAGCCATAAATAGGGCTTGATACAGGGCCGGATCGCAAAGCATAGCTGCAGCCACAGCCTAGAGCCACAGCCTGAGTCTGCAACAGTACTTGATACAGTGCAGGAGCCTGAAACAGAGACATAGCCTCAAACAGAGCCTGAGCCTGAAACAGAGGCAGAGCCACAGCCACAACCTGAGTCTGAAACAGTCCTTGATAGAGTGCCAGAGCCAGAGCCAGAACGAGACCCTGAATCAGAGTCAGAGTGAGACCATGAATCAGAGCCAGAGCCAGAGCCTCATTCAGAGCCAGAGCTGAAAGAGAGCCAGAGCCAGAGCCAGAGCCAGAGCCAGAGCCAGAAATAGGGCTTGATACAGGGCCGGAGCGCAAAACATAGCTGCAGCCACAGCCTAGAGCCACAGCCTGAGTCTGCAGCAGTACTTGATACAGTGCCGGAGCTGGAGCTGGAGCCAGAGCCAGAGACACAGCCAGAGCCAGAACAAAACCCTAATTCAGAACCAGAGCCTGAAAGAGAGCCAGACCCTCAAACATAGCTGGGTCGGAGGCAGAGGAAGAGCCATCATGAGACTCTGAATCAGAGTCAGAACCAGATCTTCATTCAGAACCAGACCCTGAAAGAGAGCCACAGCCACAGACAGAGCCACAGACGGAGCCTAGAACCACAGCCAAGATCGACAGCCACAGCCGAGATCCACAGCCTGAGTCTGAAATAGTGCTTGATAGAGTGCTGGATCCGGAAACAGAGACACTGTCTGAAACTGAGCCTGACGCTTAAACGTAGCCAGGGGCAGAGGGAGAGGCAGAGCCTGATACAGTGCTTCATACAGCGTAGGAGCCTGAAGCAGAGCTGAAATAGAGCCAGAGCCAGAGCCAGAGCCAGAGCCAGAGCCAGAGCCAGAGCCAGAGCCAGAGCCAGAGCCAGAGCCAGAGCCAGAGCCAGAGCCAGAGCCATAAATAGGGCTTGATACAGGGCCGGATCGCAAAGCATAGCTGCAGCCACAGCCTAGAGCCACAGCCTGAGTCTGCAACAGTACTTGATACAGTGCAGGAGCCTGAAACAGAGACATAGCCTCAAACAGAGCCTGAGCCTGAAACAGAGGAAGAGCCACAGCCACAGCCTGAGTCTGAAACAGTCCTTGATAGAGTGCCAGAGCCAGAGCCAGAGCCAGAGCCAGAGCCAGAGCCAGAGCCAGAGCCAGAGCCAGAAATAGGGCTTGATACAGGGCCGGAGCGCAAAACATAGCTGCAGCCACAGCCTAGAGCCACAGCCTGAGTCTGCAACAGTACTTGATACAGTGCAGGAGCCTGAAACAGAGACATTGTGTACATTCTGAGGCAAGGAAGAAGGGCTACCCCTATGCTATCCATATAATCAGTTATCAGTAATTGATATATTCATATATGCTCACACATAATCAAGGCTTACAGTATTTTATAATCCATTTTGAATCAAAGGGAAGCTGTGCCTTAGCTAACTGCAAACTGCTTGAAACAGCAAAGTTAGGAGCCGACCTTTCCCCTACAAACATCCGTGTACCCTGGACAAGGGAAAGACGTGAATCAGAGATACTGGTACAAAATCCCCTCAGATACAGGCTAAATTAATCCACAGAACAGGAAGAGCAAAACCACAAAATCTCCAAACTCCCTGTCCTGTCATAACTAGGGGAGAGGTTAGACAGAGCGTCACTGCAAGCATCGGAAAGCAGAACTGGAACTCCATGCTTGACCAGTGCTTGACCAGGAGCTGGTAGCGTGGCAAGAAGCTTGCTAATTGGCTAATTTTTGCTGACAATATCGTGACTGTCTCATGGTTGTCTCATGATCTATGATTTGCTGTGATCTGCTCAGGTATAAAGACCTCTGGATTTCTGTCAATCGGGGTCCAAGTTCCTTTTGGAAGAGATTCCAAACTGGGTCCTTATTGCCTGGCAATAAACCTTACCTTCTTATTCTCCGTTGCTGAGTCTGCCTGATTCTTATTTATCACCAAGCGAGTACCCGCCTACGTTCACGTGCTTCAATTCCATTGTAAGAATGGAAACAGAGCCACAGCCACAGCCTAAGTCTGAAACAGTCCTTGATAGAGTGCCAGAGCCAGAGCCAGAGCGAGACCCTGAATCAGTGCCAGAACCAAGCCCTCATTCAGAACCAGAGCCTGAGAAAGAGCCAGAGCCAGAACCAGAGCCACAGCCACAGCCTGAGTCTGAAACAGCCCTTGATAGAGAGCCAGAATCAGAGAATCAGAATCAGAGTCAGAACCAGATCTTCGGTAAAGACGTGGTCTGGTCTTAGCGCAACTGCTCCTCCCACCCGCGATAACAGAGATTGGGTGTTCCAATACATCCCCCCGTAGGGAACCTGCCCCAGCCATTCTGTTGGCTGAGGCCCCCTCCCAGGCAGCCCTGACCCTTTCCCCTTAAAAAGCAAAATACAAACTATACAATAACCTAAAAAAATAGTAAAAGAAAAACAAAGCAAGAAACAATTATGCTAAACTGAAAATAATCCCCGCCCCAACTAAACATTTGTCCCACCCCAGAAAGAAAATAACAACAACGACAACAACAAACCACCATTTGAGGTGCAACAGAGACACAGCCAGAGACAGAGCGAGACCCTGAATCAGTGCCATAACCAAGCCCTCATTCAGAACCAGAGCCTGAAAAAGAGCCACAGCCAGAACCAGAGCAACAGCCACAGCCACAGCCTAGAGCCACAGCCTGAGTCTGCAACAGTACTTGATACAGGGCCGGAGCCTGAAGCAGAGACATAGCCTCAAACAGAGCCTGAGCCTGAAACAGAGGCAGAGCCACAGCCACAACCTGAGTCTGAAACAGTCCTTGATAGAGTGCCAGAGCCAGAGCCAGAGCGAGACCATGAATCAGAGTCAGAGTGAGACCATGAATCAGAGCCAGAGCCAGAGCCTCATTCAGAGCCAGAGCTGAAAGAGAGCCAGAGCCAGAGCCAGAGACACAGCCAGAGCCAGAAATAGGGCTTGATACAGGGCCGGAGCGCAAAACATAGCTGCAGCCACAGCCTAGAGCCACAGCCTGAGTCTGCAGCAGTACTTGATACAGTGCCTTTTATGTGAAAGAACTGAATTCAGGAATCTGGCAACCTGTAATGATCTATAAGAGTCAATGTCCTGGAGTAAATAGGCTAGATGTAATTCAGGTGGTTTAGCAACAGTTTCCAAAATGATTGAACTCAGAATCCTTGATCGGGGAACAATATATAAAGGACAATTAAACAAGAATTGATAAAGGGATTCTATTGATTTGTTGTCACATGCACATAAAACAGAGGTTTTACCGTTAGAAAATCTATTGCTCAGCACATTTGAGGGGAACACATTAAATCTGGCTCTAGCAAAAGCGAATCTATGCGACGCAACCTATAAGGTAGACAGATATCGAGGTATCTGGGACATAAATGTAATGCCCTGATTTATCGGGGAACATGTACCTCCACCTGTAGTAAGATTTTGTTGCAAATCAACCTCCTCCAATCTTTGTTTGATGACCTTTTTTGCTGTAATTAGATCTAAATTTAGTATATCGGAAGGAGAGATTCCATAAGACAACAGTTTGGAATGGATTTTTGTTGCCCATGGGCTGGTAAATTCATCTCTCCAAAGGCACTGAATAAGGTGGTAATTGGGCAATTTATGCCAAAGGGACAGCCAGTAATTAAAGGCATGTCTCCACATCAGGATCTCTAAGGAGGGGGTCTTAAGTTCTAAGTGAATAGCCGAGTTGCTTACACAGGAGGGTAGTTTCAAAAGGCGTCTAAGAAAAAGATTTTGCAATGTCACCAGAGGCATGAGGTTTACAAAAGCGCCCCATAAAGGGACCGCATAGGCCATAGTTGCAACCACTTTCGCACTATAAACTTTTAAGGCAGATGGAACATGCATAGCCCCCTCTGTAAAGAAAAAGCGTAATAGAGCGTAGATAAGGGCTTTGCCCTTATTTTGTAAGTATGTGATATGCGCTTTCCATCCCATATTATGCTGGAAGTAAATTCCTAGATATTGAAATTTGTAGACTTGTTCAATTGGCTTCCCCTCGAGTTCCCACCTATACAATTTACGACTCCTGGAAAAAATTAGGACTTTAGATTTGGAATGGTTAATAGTAAGTAAATTTCTTTGGCAATATAACGCGAAGATCTAAAAGGCCCTCCTCAAACCGATTCTTGAATATGAGAGGATCACCGCATCGTCAGCGTACAATAGTAAGGGGCAGCGATAGTCTGCAAGCCTGGGTGCATGAATGGTGGTTTGTGCCTCAACTAGGGAAGTTCTCATGTCACTAATATAGAGGTTAAAGAGATAGGGGGCAAGGATGCACCCTTGTCGTACCCCCTTATTTATTGGTACAGAGTTTGTGAGATCGCCCTCAGGTGTTAACCTCACCCTAGCGGCCGTCCCTTCATGTAATTTGATCATAAGCCACAACAGCCTTTTATCTATGCCGCACTTTGCCAATTTTTCCCATAGCAGCTCTCTAGAGATACTGTCAAAAGCCGCCTTCAGGTCTATAAAAGCGGCACATAGGAGACCGTGAGTGGGGGAAGAATACTTCTGCACCAAATGATATAGAATTATTGCATGGTCAATAGAAGCACGATTTGGTCTAAACCCGGCCTGTTCATGGCCTATCAGATTGGAATCTTCGGCCCATTGGGTTAGTCTGGTTACCAGGAAGCGAGTATAGATTTTTCCGATGATTGATAATAAACTGATATTACGATAGTTTCCTGGGTCCTCTGGTGGTCCTTTTTTATATATAGGAATTATGATGGACTCCTTCCATGATCTAGGTATCTGGCCCGTGGCATTAATTGCATCAAAGATTTTTGCAAGAATTTTGGCCCACCATGCTGGGTGCTGTTTAATAGCTTCCGCCGGGATCAGATCGGGCCCTGGGGCTTAATAATCAATGGAAATTTATCACAGGAGTGTGAAATCAGTAAAGGGGTCAGACAAGGTTGCCCACTACCCCCCTTAATTTTCATATTAACATTGGAAGTTTTATGTAAACAAATTAGGGAAGAAAAAGAAATAAAAGGGATTATGCTGGGAAATAGAAGTTACAAAACGAGGGCATTTGCTGACGATTTAATTATAACTACGGAGCAACCAAAACAGAGTTTAAGAAAGGCGTTGGAAATAATATATGGCTACGGTAAAGTTGCGGGGTTCAAAATGAATTTAAACAAGACAAAACTAATATTTAAAAATATGTCGCCAGATGAAAAAGCAGAATTAGAACAAATCATGCACATTAAAATCTACCCCAAAATCAAGTATTTAGGATTATGGATAACACCAAAGAATATTAACTTCTATGAAGATAATTATACCAATTGTTGGAAAGATATCCAAAGACAGTTGGAGACATGGACAAGGTTAAATTTATCATTCCTGGGCCGTATTTCGGTAATTAAAATGATAGTTTTACCGAAGCTACTCTTTCTATTCCAAACGATTCCAATTACAGGAAAGACCAGCAGTATCAACAAGTGGCAAAAAGAAATTTCTAAATTTTTGTGGAAGGGTAAAAGACCAAGAGTAAAGCATAAGATATTAATAGATACTGTAGAAAGAGGTGGCTACGGGTTACCGGATTTGAAGCTATATTACGAAGCCTCATGTCTTCTCTGGTTGAAAGATTGGTATTTATTTAAAAAAATTGGGATATTTTAGATCTAGAAGGTCATGACACCTGTTTTGGGTGGCATGGCTATCTTAATTATGGGAAAATAAAGACGCATAGGAGTTTTTCAAATCATATAATAAGAAATGCTATATATAAGGTATGGGGAAAATACAAAAGATATTTGGAACAGAAAACCCCAAGATGGAACTCTCCACTAGAAGCAATCGCTGTTAAAAAAAGCAGCAACATCAAAGAGAACTGGATAACGTATAATACAATATTAAGGGGGGAGGAGGAGGGTCAACAAATATTGATAAGTTATGAGAAAATAAAAGATCACTTTTCTAGTTGGCTAGATTACTTCCAGGTGAATGAAGTGCTCAGACAGGATAAGCAGATAGGTTTTGAAAAGGAGCCTTCAAGATTTGAAAGAGAACTGCTGAATAGTAAAACCAAAATAATCGCAAAAATGTATAGACTTCTTTTAGACTACAAAGTAATGGATGAGGAGGTTAAGGCTTCAATGATAAAGTGGGCCCAAGATGTGGGCCGTCCAATTATGCTAAAAGATGGGGGAAACTGGTGGAATGTAAATTTGAAATTTACAGCCAGCTATAATATAAGAGAGAACATGATGAAAATGGCTCATAGGTGGTACCTCACTCCTTCCAGATGATCAAGAATGTGTAAAAATTTGGCGAATGCTTGTTGGAGATGTGGAGGAAATAACGGTGACATGAGCCACATGTGGTGGACGTGTGAAAAGATTAAGATTTTTTTTGGGGCGGGGGAAGATACGATGAATTAAAAAAGATGATGGGGATAACTTTTACGAAAAAAACGGAGGCATTTCTATGAAGTATTTTAGATAAAGAGATCCCAAAAAATCTAAGAGTGGTATTCTTGTATGCAACCGCAGCAGCTCGTATACTTGTGGCCAAGGGATGGAAAGATCACGAGGCTCCAAAAATAACAGATTGGCAAAGCAAATTAAAGGAATTGGTGGAGACGGCTCAATTGACTAGCAAACTCAGAGGAATCTCAAAGCAAAAATTTGCAGAAAAATGGGATGGTTATACAAGATATGTTCAAAAATACAATAATAGTTTTGACTCCGTGCTAGCATTCGAGTGATAAAGGAACTAAAAGGAGGTGGACAACAATTAAGGATTTATTATGTTTTCAGAATGTATTGGAAAATTTATATAGAAAGGATTATTGTTTTGTGGAAGAGATTCCAAACTGGGTCCTTATTGCCTGGCAATAAACCTTACCTTCTTATTCTCCGTTGCTGAGTCTGCCTGATCCTTATTTATCACCAAGCGAGTACCCGCTTACGTTCACGTGCTTCAATTCCATTGTAAGAATGGAAACAGAGCCACAGCCACAGCCACAGCCTAAGTCTGAAACAGTCCTTGATACAGTGCCAGAGCCAGAGCCAGAGCCAGAGCGAGACCCTGAATCAGTGCAAGAACCAAGCCCTCATTCAGAACCAGAGCCTGAGAAAGAGCCAGAGCCAGAACCAGAGCCACAGCCACAGCCTGAGTCTGAAACAGCCCTTGATAGAGAGCCAGAATCAGAGAATCAGAATCAGAGTCAGAACCAGATCTTCGGTAAAGACGTGGTCTGGTCTTAGCGCAACTGCTCCTCCCATCCGCGATAACAGAGATTGGGTGTTCCAACACATCCCCCCGTAGGGAACCTGCCCCAGCCATTCTGTTGCCTGAGGCCCCCTCCCAGGCAGCCCTGACCCTTTCCCCTTAAAAAGCAAAATACAAACTATACAATAACCTAAAAAAAATAGTAAAAGAAAAACAAAGCAAGAAACAATTATGCTAAACTTAAAATAATCCCCGCCCCAACTAAACATTTGTCCCACCCAAGAAAGAAAATAACAACAACAACGACAACAACAAACCACCGTTTGAGGTGCAACAGAGACACAGCCAGAGACAGAGCGAGACCCTGAATCAGTGCCATAACCAAGCCCTCATTCAGAACCAGAGCCTGAAAAAGAGCCACAGCCAGAACCAGAGCAACAGCCACAGCCACAGCCTAGAGCCACAGCCTGAGTCTGCAACAGTACTTGATACAGTGCCGGAGCCTGAAACAGAGACATAGCCTCAAACAGAGCCTGAGCCTGAAACAGAGGAAGAGCCACAGCCACAGCCTGAGTCTGAAACAGTCCTTGATAGAGTGCCAGAGCCAGAGCCTCATTCAGAGCCAGAGCCAGAGCCAGAGCCAGAGCCAGAGCCAGAGCCAGAGCCAGAGCCAGAGCCAGAGCCAGAGCCAGAGCCAGAAATAGGGCTTGATACAGGGCCGGAGCGCAAAACATAGCTGCAGCCACAGCCTAGAGCCACAGCCTGAGTCTGCAACAGTACTTGGTACAGTGCAGGAGCCTGAAACAGAGACATAGCCTCAAACAGAGCCTGAGCCTGAAACAGAGGCAGAGCCACAGCCACAACCTGAGTCTGAAACAGTCCTTGAAAGAGTGCCAGAGCCAGAGCCAGAGCGAGACCCTGAATCAGAGTCAGAGTGAGACCATGAATCAGAGCCAGAGCCAGAGCCTCATTCAGAGCCAGAGCTGAAAGAGAGCCAGAGCCAGAGCCAGAGACACAGCCAGAGCCAGAGACACAGCCAGAGCCAGAAATAGGGCTTGATACAGGGCCGGAGCGCAAAACATAGCTGCAGCCACATCCTAGAGCCACAGCCTGAGTCTGCAGCAGTACTTGATACAGTGCCGGAGCTGGAGCTGGAGCCAGAGCCAGAGACACAGCCAGAGCCAGAACAAAACCCTAATTCAGAACCAGAGCCTGAAAGAGAGCCAGACCCAGAAACATAGCTGGGTCGGAGGCAGAGGAAGAGCCATCATGAGACCCTGAATCAGAGTCAGAACCAGATCTTCATTCAGAACCAGACCCTGAAAGAGAGCCAGAGCCACAGACAGAGCCACAGACGGAGCCTAGAGCCACAGCCGAGATCCACAGCCACAGCCGAGATCCACAGCCTGAGTCTGAAATAGTGCTTGATAGAGTGCTGGCTCCTGAAACAGAGACACTGTCTGAAACTGAGCCTGACGCTTAAACGTAGCCAGGGGCAGAGGGAGAGGCAGAGCCTGATACAGTGCTTGATACAGCGTAGGAGCCTGAAGCAGAGACACAGCCAGATCCAGAGACACAGCCAGAGGCAGAACAAAACCCTAATTCAGAACCAGAGCCTAAAAGAGAGCCAGAGCCAGAAACAGTGCTTGATAGAGTGCCAGAGCCTGAAACAGAGGCAGAGGCAGATACAGGGCTTGAAACTGCGTCGGAGCCTGAAACAGAGAAACAGCGTGAAAGAGAGACAAAGGCTGAGACAGAGCAACAGCCACAGCCACAGCCTAGAGCCACAGCCTGAGTCTGCAACAGTACTTGATACAGTGCCTTTTATGTGAAAGAACTGAATTCAGGAATCTGGCAACCTGTAATGATCTATAAGAGTCAATGTCCTGGAGTAAATAGGCTAGATGTAATTCAGGTGGTTTAGCAACAGTTTCCAAAATGATTGAACTCAGAATCCTTGATCGGGGAACAATATATAAAGGACAATTAAACAAGATATGATAAAGGGATTCTATTGATTTGTTGTCACATGCACATAAAACAGAGGTTTTACCGTTAGAAAATCTATTGCTCAGCACATTTGAGGGGAACACATTAAATCTGGCTCTAACAAAAGCCAATCTATGCGACGCAACCTATAAGGTAGACAGATATCGAGGTATCTGGGACATAAATGTAATGCCCTGATTTATCGGGGAACATGTACCTCCACCTGTAGTAAGATTTTGTTGCAAATCAACCTCCTCCAATCTTTGTTTGATGACCTTTTTTGCTGTAATTAGATCTAAATTTAGTATATCGGAAGGAGAGATTCCATAAGACAACAGTTTGGAATGGATTTTTGTTGCCCATGGGCTGGTAAATTCATCTCTCCAAAGGCACTGAATAAGATGGTAATTGGGCAATTTATGCCAAAGGGACAGCCAGTAATTAAAGGCATGTCTCCACATCAGGATCTCTAAGGAGGGGGTCTTAAGTTCTAAGCGAATAGCCGAGTTGCTTACACAGGAGGGTAGTTTCAAAAGGCGTCTAAGAAAAAGATTTTGCAATGTCACCAGAGGCATGAGGTTTACAAAAGCGCCCCATAAAGGGACCGCATAGGCCATAGTTGCAACCACTTTCGCACTATAAACTTTTAAGGCAGATGGAACATGCATAGCCCCCTCTGTAAAGAAAAAGCGTAATAGAGCGTAGATAAGGGCTTTGCCCTTATTTTGTAAGTATGTGATATGCGCTTTCCATCCCATATTATGCTGGAAGTAAATTCCTAGATATTGAAATTTGTAGACTTGTTCAATTGGCTTCCCCTCGAGTTCCCACCTATACAATTTACGACTCCTGGAAAAAATTAGGACTTTAGATTTGGAATGGTTAATAGTAAGTAAATTTCTTTGGCAATATAACGCGAAGATCTAAAAGGCCCTCCTCAAACCGATTCTTGAATATGAGAGGATCACCGCATCGTCAGCGTACAATAGTAAGGGGCAGCGATAGTCTGCAAGCCTGGGTGCATGAATGGTGGTTTGTGCCTCAACTAGGGAAGTTCTCATGTCACTAATATAGAGGTTAAAGAGATAGGGGGCAAGGATGCACCCTTGTCGTACCCCCTTATTTATTGGTACAGAGTTTGTGAGATCGCCCTCAGGTGTTAACCTCACCCTAGCGGCCGTCCCTTCATGTAATTTGATCATAAGCCACAACAGCCTTTTATCTATGCCCCACTTTGCCAATTTTTCCCATAGCAGCTCTCTAGAGATACTGTCAAAAGCCGCCTTCAGGTCTATAAAAGCGGCACATAGGAGACCGTGAGTGGGGGAAGAATACTTCCGCGCCAAATGATATAGAATTATTGCATGGTCAATAGAAGCACGATTTGGTCTAAACCCGGCCTGTTCATGGCCTATCAGATTGGAATCTTCGGCCCATTGGGTTAGTCTGGTTACCAGGAAGCGAGTATAGATTTTTCCGATGATTGATAATAAACTGATATTACGAT
The DNA here is from genome assembly GCF_964188315.1 of Podarcis muralis. Classification (NCBI taxonomy): domain Eukaryota; kingdom Metazoa; phylum Chordata; class Lepidosauria; order Squamata; family Lacertidae; genus Podarcis; species Podarcis muralis. The sequence continues at coordinate 18,789,076 of NC_135674.1, forward strand.
AGTTTCCTGGGTCCTCTGGTGGTCCTTTTTTATATATAGGAATTATGATGGACTCCTTCCATGATCTAGGTATCTGGCCCGTGGCATTAATTGCATCAAAGATTTTTGCAAGAATTTTGGCCCACCATGCTGGGTGCTGTTTAATAGCTTCCGCCGGGATCAGATCGGGCCCTGGGGCTTAATAATCAATGGAAATTTATCACAGGAGTGTGAAATCAGTAAAGGGGTCAGACAAGGTTGCTCACTACCCCCCTTAATTTTCATATTAACATTGGAAGTTTTATGTAAACAAATTAGGGAAGAAAAAGAAATAAAAGGGATTATGCTGGGAAATAGAAGTTACAAAACGAGGGCATTTGCTGACGATTTAATTATAACTACGGAGCAACCAAAACAGAGTTTAAGAAAGGCGTTGGAAATAATATATGGCTACGGTAAAGTTGCGGGGTTCAAAATGAATTTAAACAAGACAAAACTAATATTTAAAAATATGTCGCCAGATGAAAAAGCAGAATTAGAACAAATCATGCACATTAAAATCTACCCCCAAATCAAGTATTTAGGATTATGGATAACACCAAAGAATATTAACTTCTATGAAGATAATTATACCAATTGTTGGAAAGATATCCAAAGACAGTTGGAGACATGGACAAGGTTAAATTTATCATTCCTGGGCCGTATTTCGGTAATTAAAATGATAGTTTTACCGAAGCTACTCTTTCTATTCCAAACGATTCCAATTACAGGAAAGACCAGCAGTATCAACAAGTGGCAAAAAGAAATTTCTAAATTTTTGTGGAAGGGTAAAAGACCAAGAGTAAAGCATAAGATATTAATAGATACTGTAGAAAGAGGTGGCTACGGGTTACCGGATTTGAAGCTATATTACGAAGCCTCATGTCTTCTCTGGTTGAAAGATTGGTATTTATTTAAAAAAATTGGGATATTTTAGATCTAGAAGGTCATGACACCCGTTTTGGGTTTCATGGCTATCTTAATTATGGGAAAATAAAGACGCATAGGAGTTTTTCATATCATATATTAAGAAATGCTATATATAAGGTATGGGGAAAATACAAAAGATATTTGGAACAGAAAACCCCAAGATGGAACTCTCCACTAGAAGCAATCGCTGTTAAAAAAAGCAGCAACATCAAAGAGAACTGGATAACGTATAATACAATATTAAGGGGGGAGGAGGAGGGTCAACAAATATTGATAAGTTATGAGAAAATAAAAGATCACTTTTCTAGTTGGCTAGATTACTTCCAGGTGAATGAAGTGCTCAGACAGGATAAGCAGATAGGTTTTGAAAAGGAGCCTTCAAGATTTGAAAGAGAACTGCTGAATAGTAAAACCAAAATAATCGCAAAAATGTATAGACTTCTTTTAGACTACAAAGTAATGGATGAGGAGGTTAAGGCTTCAATGATAAAGTGGGCCCAAGATGTGGGCCGTCCAATTATGCTAAAAGATGGGGGAAACTGGTGGAATGTAAATTTGAAATTTACAGCCAGCTATAATATAAGAGAGAACATGATGAAAATGGCTCATAGGTGGTACCTCACTCCTTCCAGATGATCAAGAATGTGTAAAAATTTGGCGAATGCTTGTTGGAGATGTGGAGGAAATAACGGTGACATGAGCCACATGTGGTGGACGTGTGAAAAGATTAAGATTTTTTTTGGGGCGGGGGAAGATACGATGAATTAAAAAAGATGATGGGGATAACTTTTACGAAAAAAACGGAGGCATTTCTATGAAGTATTTTAGATAAAGAGATCCCAAAAAATCTAAGAGTGGTATTCTTGTATGCAACCGCAGCAGCTCGTATACTTGTGGCCAAGGGATGGAAAGATCACGAGGCTCCAAAAATAACAGATTGGCAAAGCAAATTAAAGGAATTGGTGGAGACGGCTCAATTGACTAGCAAACTCAGAGGAATCTCAAAGCAAAAATTTGCAGAAAAATGGGATGGTTATACAAGATATGTTCAAAAATACAATAATAGTTTTGACTCCGTGCTAGCATTCGAGTGATAAAGGAACTAAAAGGAGGTGGACAACAATTAAGGATTTATTATGTTTTCAGAATGTATTGGAAAATTTATATAGAAAGGATTATTGTTTTGTGGAAGAGATTCCAAACTGGGTCCTTATTGCCTGGCAATAAACCTTACCTTCTTATTCTCCGTTGCTGAGTCTGCCTGATCCTTATTTATCACCAAGCGAGTACCCGCTTACGTTCACGTGCTTCAATTCCATTGTAAGAATGGAAACAGAGCCACAGCCACAGCCTAAGTCTGAAACAGTCCTTGATAGAGTGCCAGAGCCAGAGCCAGAGCGAGACCCTGAATCAGTGCCAGAACCAAGCCCTCATTCAGAACCAGAGCCTGAGAAAGAGCCAGAGCCAGAACCAGAGCCACAGCCACAGCCACAGCCTGAGTCTGAAACAGCCCTTGATAGAGAGCCAGAATCAGAGAATCAGAATCAGAGTCAGAACCAGATCTTCGGTAAAGACGTGGTCTGGTCTTAGCGCAACTGCTCCTCCCATCCGCGATAACAGAGATTGGGTGTTCCAACACATCCCCCCGTAGGGAACCTGCCCCAGCCATTCTGTTGCCTGAGGCCCCCTCCCAGGCAGCCCTGACCCTTTCCCCTTAAAAAGCAAAATACAAACTATACAATAACCTAAAAAAATAGTAAAAGAAAAACAAAGCAAGAAACAATTATGCTAAACTGAAAATAATCCCCGCCCCAACTAAACATTTGTCCCACCCCAGAAAGAAAATAACAACAACAACGACAACAACAAACCACCGTTTGAGGTGCAACAGAGACACAGCCAGAGACAGAGCGAGACCCTGAATCAGTGCCATAACCAAGCCCTCATTCAGAACCAGAGCCTGAAAAAGAGCCACAGCCAGAACCAGAGCAACAGCCACAGCCACAGCCTAGAGCCACAGCCTGAGTCTGCAACAGTACTTGATACAGTGCCGGAGCCTGAAACAGAGACATAGCCTCAAACAGAGCCTGAGCCTGAAACAGAGGAAGAGCCACAGCCACAGCCTGAGTCTGAAACGGTCCTTGATAGAGTGCCAGAGCCAGAGCCTCATTCAGAGTCAGAGCCAGAGCCAGAGCCAGAGCCAGAGCCAGAGCCAGAGCCAGAAATAGGGCTTGATACAGGGCCGGAGCGCAAAACATAGCTGCAGCCACAGCCTAGAGCCACAGCCAGAGTCTGCAACAGTACTTGATACAGTGCAGGAGCCTGAAACAGAGACATAGCCTCAAACAGAGCCTGAGCCTGAAACAGAGGCAGAGCCACAGCCACAACCTGAGTCTGAAACAGTCCTTGATAGAGTGCCAGAGCCAGAGCCAGAACGAGACCCTGAATCAGAGTCAGAGTGAGACCATGAATCAGAGCCAGAGCCAGAGCCTCATTCAGAGCCAGAGCTGAAAGAGAGCCAGAGCCAGAGCCAGAGCCAGAGCCAGAGCCAGAAATAGGGCTTGATACAGGGCCGGAGCGCAAAACATAGCTGCAGCCACAGCCTAGAGCCACAGCCTGAGTCTGCAGCAGTACTTGATACAGTGCCGGAGCTGGAGCTGGAGCCAGAGCCAGAGACACAGCCAGAGCCAGAACAAAACCCTAATTCAGAACCAGAGCCTGAAAGAGAGCCAGACCCTCAAACATAGCTGGGTCGGAGGCAGAGGAAGAGCCATCATGAGACTCTGAATCAGAGTCAGAACCAGATCTTCATTCAGAACCAGACCCTGAAAGAGAGCCAGAGCCACAGACAGAGCCACAGACGGAGCCTAGAACCACAGCCAAGATCCACAGCCACAGCCGAGATCCACAGCCTGAGTCTGAAATAGTGCTTGATAGAGTGCTGGATCCTGAAACAGAGACACTGTCTGAAACTGAGCCTGACACTTAAACGTAGCCAGGGGCAGAGGGAGAGGCAGAGCCTGATACAGTGCTTCATACAGCGTAGGAGCCTGAAGCAGAGCTGAAATAGAGCCAGAACCAGAGCCAGAGCCAGAAATAGGACTTGATACAGGGCCGGATCACAAAGCATAGCTGCAGCCACAGCCTAGAGCCACAGCCTGAGTCTGCAACAGTACTTGATACAGTGCAGGAGCCTGAAACAGAGACATAGCCTCAAACAGAGCCTGAGCCTGAAACAGAGGAAGAGCCACAGCCACAGCCTGAGTCTGAAACAGTCCTTGATAGAGTGCCAGAGCCAGAGCCTCATTCAGAGCCAGAGCCAGAGCCAGAGCCAGAGCCAGAAATAGGGCTTGATACAGGGCCGGAGCGCAAAACATAGCTGCAGCCACAGCCTAGAGCCACAGCCTGAGTCTGCAACAGTACTTGATACAGTGCAGGAGCCTGAAACAGAGACATTGTGTACATTCTGAGGCAAGGAAGAAGGGCTACCCCTATGCTATCCATATAATCAGTTATCAGTAATCGATATATTCATATATGCTCACACATAATCAAGGCTTACAGTATTTTATAATCCATTTTGAATCAAAGGGAAGCTGTGCCTTAGCTAACTGCAAACTGCTTGAAACAGCAAAGTTAGGAGCCGACCTTTCCCCTACAAACATCCGTGTACCCTGGACAAGGGAAAGACGTGAATCAGAGATACTGGTACAAAATCCCCTCAGATACAGGCTAAATTAATCCACAGAACAGGAAGAGCAAAACCACAAAATCTCCAAACTCCCTGTCCTGTCATAACTAGGGGAGAGGTTAGACAGAGCGTCACTGCAAGCATCGGAAAGCAGAACTGGAACTCCATGCTTGACCAGTGCTTGACCAGGAGCTGGTAGCGTGGCAAGAAGCTTGCTAATTGGCTAATTTTTGCTGACAATATCGTGACTGTCTCATGGTTGTCTCATGATCTATGATTTGCTGTGATCTGCTCAGGTATAAAGACCTCTGGATTTCTGTCAATCGGGGTCCAAGTTCCTTTTGGAAGAGATTCCAAACTGGGTCCTTATTGCCTGGCAATAAACCTTACCTTCTTATTCTCCGTTGCTGAGTCTGCCTGATCCTTATTTATCACCAAGCGAGTACCCGCTTACGTTCACGTGCTTCAATTCCATTGTAAGAATGGAAACAGAGCCACAGCCACAGCCTAAGTCTGAAACAGTCCTTGATAGAGTGCCAGAGCCAGAGCCAGAGCGAGACCCTGAATCAGTGCCATAACCAAGCCCTCATTCAGAACCAGAGCCTGAAAAAGAGCCACAGCCAGAACCAGAGCAACAGCCACAGCCACAGCCTAGAGCCACAGCCTGAGTCTGCAACAGTACTTGATACAGTGCCGGAGCCTGAAACAGAGACATAGCCTGAAACAGAGCCTGAGCCTGAAACAGAGGAAGAGCCACAGCCACAGCCTGAGTCTGAAACAGTCATTGATAGAGTGCCAGAGCCAGAGCCTCATTCAGAGCCAGAGCCAGAGCCAGAGCCAGAGCCAGAGCCAGAGCCAGAGCCAGAGCCAGAACCAGAGCCAGAGCCAGAGCCAGAGCCAGAGCCAGAGCCAGAGCCAGAGCCAGAAATAGGGCTTGATACAGGGCCGGAGCGCAAAACATAGCTGCAGCCACAGCCTAGAGCCACAGCCTGAGTCTGCAACAGTACTTGATACAGTGCAGGAGCCTGAAACACAGACATAGCCTCAAACAGAGCCTGAGCCTGAAACAGAGGCAGAGCCACAGCCACAACCTGAGTCTGAAACAGTCCTTGATAGAGTGCCAGAGCCAGAGCCAGAACGAGACCCTGAATCAGAGTCAGAGTGAGACCATGAATCAGAGCCAGAGCCAGAGCCTCATTCAGAGCCAGAGCTGAAAGAGAGCCAGAGCCAGAGCCAGAGCCAGAGCCAGAAATAGGGCTTGATACAGGGCCGGAGCGCAAAACATAGCTGCAGCCACAGCCTAGAGCCACAGCCTGAGTCTGCAGCAGTACTTGATACAGTGCCGGAGCTGGAGCTGGAGCCAGAGCCAGAGACACAGCCAGAGCCAGAACAAAACCCTAATTCAGAACCAGAGCCTGAAAGAGAGCCAGACCCTCAAACATAGCTGGGTCGGAGGCAGAGGAAGAGCCATCATGAGACTCTGAATCAGAGTCAGAACCAGATCTTCATTCAGAACCAGACCCTGAAAGAGAGCCACAGCCACATACAGAGCCACAGACGGAGCCTAGAACCACAGCCAAGATCCACAGCCACAGCCGAGATCCACAGCCTGAGTCTGAAATAGTGCTTGATAGAGTGCTAGATCCTGAAACAGAGACACTGTCTGAAACTGAGCCTGATGCTTAAACGTAGCCAGGGGCAGAGGGAGAGGCAGAGCCTGATACAGTGCTTCATACAGCGTAGGAGCCTGAAGCAGAGCTGAAATAGAGCCAGAGCCAGAGCCAGAGCCAGAGCCAGATAACTTTTACGAAAAAAACGGAGGCATTTCTATGAAGTATTTTAGATAAAGAGATCCCAAAAAATCTAAGAGTGGTATTCTTGTATGCAACCGCAGCAGCTCGTATACTTGTGGCCAAGGGATGGAAAGATCACGAGGCTCCAAAAATAACAGATTGACTTCCGGTGTGCCGCGATCTCGACGCAAGCAAGGTTCTCACCGGGAGGGAGAACCTGAGCTATTTTGGAGGGTGGGGGCAACTCCAGGGCGCGGAGACCCCCAAAAATACTTCTGGAGGGAGTTCAGAAGGTCTGGTTCCCAGCGCGACCAGGAAAAGACCAACCCGGCCGCCAGGTAGCCTCGAGAGAGGTGAAGAGAGTGGCGGGGAGATCTTGCAGGTCGAGGGACGCCATTACCCACCTCCAATTAGCGAAGCCCTGAGCTTGCAGAGAACAGCGGTTCGCTCTCAAAACCAAGAACTCCGAAACAAAAAAGAAAGGAAAATAATCAAGCGTGGCGGTTAAGAAGCCAAATATTAATAAGGAAGTCTCGGAGGAACAAAAGGAGTTAACGGAGTTTAGCTGAATCCCGAAATCAACTGAGACGCAGCGCAGCGTCAGTGCAGGAGGAAAGTGAAAGTGAACTTCCCGGGCGGATAAGATACTGCTCTTCGGTCGCTCTCCCAGGTTGGAGGGAAAATATTTTCCAAGAGAAGTAACATTGTTATTGTTAAGGAGAGAAGAAGAGGGGCCAGAGAAAAAAATTGTTTTTCAGGAGTAAAGGGTCCTTGGCGAAACGGAGGGGAGGAGAAAAGGGGGAGTGCTTCTCGGCTTTGCATGAAAGAACGCAAGGGATTTTAAATCGGAAGAGAAGTCGGAAGAGAAGTCCCGCCGCCATTAGAAATCGTCTTAGCGTGAAAACGACGATAAGAAGAAAGGGGAAAGGGGAAAGAGGAAGAGAAGGCGAAACAGACTAGCGTGGATACCACCCCACCGTAGGTGCCTGCTTTTTCTTCTGAGACGTTTGACTTTTGAGGTATTTTATTATTTTTTTGAGGCGTTTGACTCCCCTTTTGGGACGTTTGACTTTCTTTGCTCTCTTCATTGGGGATGAAAATTGAGACTGCCAAATGTTGACTTACATGAGTAACTAAGATTTGACGAACCAAGTTATAGGGTTACTCTCAGAAAAGTTACAGATATATTTTAGAAAGAGATTTGGACGCTATCTGATTTTGGGAAAGAACTGAGACGCTAGAAAACTAAGGTTTGATTTAAGAACCTGAAGACCCTCAGTGCTGGGATGGAAACCGCTTAATTTTCCTTTAAGGCTGGTCTCTCCCCCTCTTTCCTCTTCCTATCCCCCCTACCCCCCCTGCTTCCCCTTATTTGTCATTCGATTGGTTATTTTGTTACTTTCCCTCCCCCTTTCTTCTCTTCCCTTCCTGTTATGCGATACTGTTACTAATTGCACCTGAGCTCCTGCTCAATTACGTGGATTAGCCTGATTGGAGCCTGATTGGAGGCGAGAAGAACAGCTGCCTGTTATTCAGCTGCCTGAGAGACAATTAGATCGGAGAGAAGAGAATTGGTGGAATAAAGTGGGAAAACGCTATATTGACTGTAAGGGAACAGAAAGATTTGTATAAAGACCTGGTAACCCAGGAGGGGTAAGGACGGAAAGTCAATATAGCGAAAGTGAAGGGGGGAAAAAATAGATAATCAGAATACCAGAAAGAAATAAGGGAGGAAGATACTCTCTGGGAGGGGGGGGGGGAGGAAAACTTGTAAGATGTCGCATACGGGAAAGAAGGGTACGAATGGGGGAACACCTGGTGACAGAAGGGGATCTAAACAAGAAGCAGACTTTAAGACTGATATTCTGAAGATGCTTGCTGAAATTAAACAGAGTCAAAGCAATGTAGAACATAAATTAGAGCAAGTAGATAATAGGATTGGGAGAATGGATAAAAAGATGGATGAAACGGTGAATGAACTTAAAGGCCAGATAAAGGAAATATTTAGGAGAACACAGCTCAATGAAGAAGGATTAAAAAAGACTAGATTGGAGTTAAAGGATATAAAAAGAGAAAAGGAAAAGGTGAAAGCAGAAGTGATGGATCTAAATAAGGCACAGGAGGAGATGAAGGATATTATAGCAATGAATGAATTGAGACAGAGGGAGGTTAATCTGAGGCTGAGGGCAGTGCCGGAGGTTCAAAATGAAAATATTAAGGAAAAATTAGTAATAGAGCTGGCGGAATGGATGGGTATATCAGTGGAAGAAATGGCCAAAAATGTGCAGAATGCATTCAGAATGCGGATCAGCCCAACAAGAACAAAGAGATACACAGGCGACTGCCTGATCACATTTAAAGATAAAGAGATGAGGAACAAGATTCTTCAAAAGAATAGGGAGAAGAGGCTGAACATAGAGGGGAACTATATTATTATCTTTAAAGACATCCCAATCAGACTACTTAAACGAAGAGATTCTTATAAACCATTGGTGCAAGCATTGAAGAAAAATAAAATCGAATTTAGATGGGAATTCCCGGAGGGGTTATCTTTCACATATAGAGGTAAAAAACATAAGTTACTAAATCAGGAGGAAACCGGGAAATTCCTGAGAAAATATAAAGAGCTAAGAGTAGAGACGAACGGTAGGGGGGGGAGCGGAGGGAGGTGTCCCAGGAGAATTAGAATCAAAAGAGGAGGAGGAAGGGGGAGGGAGTGGACCAGACGAAGAAACAGAGGGGGAAGAGGAGGATCCAGGGAATTTATAAAGAAAAGAAAAATATAAGGGAAGGTTAGAAAGAGTTAGAAACTATGGGGTTAAAAATCTGGAGTTGGAATATTAATGGGATGAATGAGAAAAAAAAGAGGAATAAAATTGAGCAATACCTGAAAAAGAAAAATTTGGATGTTATTTGTCTTCAGGAAACGCATATAGCCAGAAGGCACAGGAAAATACTAATTAACAAGAGACTGGGAAATGAATTTGAATCATTGGATAAAGAGAAGAAGAGAGGAGTGGTACTATATATTAAAGATAAGATTGAAGCTAAAACAATATTTAAAGACGAAGAGGGTAGGATAATAGGGGTCCGCATTAATTGGCAAGGAGAAAATTTGGTGGTAATAGGGGTATATGCCCCAAATGACAGTAAGTCGGAATTCTTTAATAAACTGGAAGAGAAAATATGTGAATATGCCGATCAGAAAATTGTCTTAATGGGCGATCTGAACGGGGTGGTATCTCTAGAAGCGGATAGATGTAGAGAAGGAGGAAGTAAGAATGGGAGACTACCAAAATCTTTTTTTTCAATGGTGGATAATAGTAATTTGATAGATATCTGGCGTCTCAAACATCCACTAGATAAACAATTCACCTTTCATTCGGAACCCAATCAGTCCATGTCACGAATCGACCAGATATGGATCTCAGCCGAATTATGTCCAAGAATTAAACTAATAGAAATAAGATCAAGGGTAATTTCAGATCATAATCCGATAGAGCTAGAAATAAAAAGTCTAGAGCCTAGAAGTTTTAGATGGAGACTGAAGGACTATCTTCTGGAAGACCAAAAAATTGTTGAGAGGGCGCAGGAAAGACTAAAGCAATACTTCACGGAAAACAGTGGTAAGGGAACAAAAGCTAATGTGGTGTGGGATGCAAGTAAGGCAGTAATAAGAGGTTACTTTATCCAGCAAAATGCAATTAAAAATAAGAACAGAGAGAAAGGGAGGGAGGAAATTTTGAAGCAGATAATGGCAAATGAACAAAAATTAGCTCAAAAACCTAACTGTCAGGAAGCAAAAGAAAGAATAAAAATACTGCAAGCCCAATTCGCCACAATAATAAATAGAGAGGTGGAATGGAACATTAAAAAATTAAGACAAAAAAATTTCGAGTTCGCAAATAAGTCAGGCAAATGGCTTGCTTGGCAAATAAAAAAGAGGAAGGAAAGGAGTACAATAAATAAAATAAAGGTGGGAGAAGAAGAGAGAACAGATCCTAAAGAAATCAGGAGAGAGTTTTACAACTATTATAGAAGACTATATTCTAATAGGGAAAGAACCAATTCAAGGAGAATAGAAAGATTTCTGAGGGACAAAGGGGTGCAGAAAATCCCAATGGAGGAAAAACAACGACTAAATACTCTAATAGGAAAGGATGAAATAGAAGATGTAATTAAAGAGCTAAAGAGAGGAAAAGCCCCAGGTCCAGACGGATTTACTGCAGGTTATTATAAGGAAATGAAAAATGTTTTGATGAGACCCATGAAAGAAATTATGGATAATATCCTAAGGAAAGGAGAACTCCCAGAGACCTGGAAAGAGGCATATATTACGTTCATTCCTAAGCAGGATGCGGACTTAACCCAGGTCAAAAATTATAGACCGATCTCTCTGCTGAATATAGATTACAAAATTTTTGCAGGGATCCTAGCAAGAAGGTTAAGGAGGTTGCTATCAGAAACTATTCACAGAGATCAAGCAGGATTTCTGCCAGGTCGGCAGATGAGAGACAATACAAGAAATATAATTAATATGTTGGAGTATCTATCCGTCAAGATTAATAAACAGGCTATAATGATGTTTGTAGACGCCGAAAAGGCATTTGATAATGTCATCTGGGACTTTATGCTGAGAAATTTAGAACATATGGAGGTGGGGAAAGATTTCTTTAACGGAGTAAAAGCCATATATACAGATCAGAAAGCTAAACTGATCATTAATAACATAGTGACAGAAGAGATAAAGATAAAAAAAGGAACGAGACAGGGCTGTCCGCTCTCCCCGCTCCTGTTTATAATGACATTAGAAGTCCTATTGAATTCTATAAGGCAGAATCAAAAAATAAAAGGAGTGTTGGTCGGACAGAATGCATATAAGATCAGAGCATATGCGGACGATGTTGTAATAATGACAGAGGAACCAATAACAGCAACGGGAGAAATATTAAAGGAGCTAGAGGAGTTCGGAGAGGTGGCAGGGTTCAAATTAAATAAGAGTAAAACAAAAATAATAAGCAAAAACCTGGATCAGAAATTAATGGAAATAATTCAACAGCAAACACAAATAGAGGTAGTCAAAAAAGTGAAATACCTTGGTATTTGGATAACACCTAAGAACATAGACCTATTCAAAAATAATTATGAACCGACGTGGAGGGAAATAAAAAAAGATCTGGAAATCTGGGGAAGGTTAAGACTGTCATTTTGGGGGAGGATTAATACAATCAAGATGAATGTTCTACCCAGGTTGATGTTTTTGTTTCAAACTATCCCTATAATTAAAGGAAGTCGAATTTTTAAAGAGTGGCAACGAGTGCTTTCGAGATACATCTGGCAGGGAAAGAAACCTAGGACTCAGTTTAAATTATTAACAGATATAAAAGAAAGGGGAGGTTTCGCCTTGCCGGATGTGAAGTTATACTATGAGGCGGTCTGCCTATGTTGGGTTAAGGATTGGGTAAAGTTAGAGAATAGGGAGCTACTGGATTTGGAGGGTTACGACAATAACTTTGGCTGGCATGCCTATTTGTGGCGGGATAAATGGAGGATTCACAGGGGATTTGGAAACCATATTTTTAGAGGACCATTAATTGAAATCTGGGAAAAATATAAAAATTTGCTAGAACCAAAAACGCCACATTGGCTATCACCTCTGGAAGTAATGTGTGTAAAGAATATAAATATGAGAAGTAACTGGGCAAGGTATAATCAACTAATAATTAAAGAAGACGGTAAATGGAAGGTTCGACCATACGAGCAGGTTAAAGAGTATGTTTATGACTGGTTACACCATCTCCAGGTGAACCAGATGTTTAGAAAAGATCTTAAAGAAATAGGTTATGAAGAGAAGGAATCCAAGTTTCAGACGGAGATTATAAACAAAGAAGAGAAAATTGTATCGAAAATGTATAGGATACTGTTAGACTGGAGTCTAGGAGATGAGGAGGTCAAATGTGTGATGATTCGCTGGGCACAAGACGTAGGGCACAGTATACTATTTGAAGACTGGGAGAGACTTTGGAAAGAAGGATTAAATTTCACGGCATGTACAATGATAAAGGAGAACGTATTGAAGATGTTCTATAGATGGTATTTAACACCTATGAAACTATCAAAGATGTACAAGGTGGATAACAAGTGCTGGAAATGTAGGGTTAGTGAGGGCTCTTTCCACCACATGTGGTGGGAGTGCGGAAAAGTGAAGCAGTTCTGGGAGAAAATTTATATAGAATTAAAGAAGATCTTAAAATATACGTTCTCAAAGAAGGCAGAACTCTTCTTATTAGGCATGTTAGGCCATGAGATAAAAAAAGAAGATTGTAAACTAGTGTACTATGCAGTTACAGCAGCAAGAGTAATGCTGGCCCAGATGTGGAAAAGACAGGAAACACCAACGGTAGAGGAGTGGAGATTTAAACTACTAGATCATATGGAAATGGACAGACTTACAGGCAAAGTAAGATATACAAGAGCCCAAAAATTTACCAAGGACTGGGGTAAATATGTAGATTATCTGGAACTTATCAGTCAAAGGAAAATAACGCTAAAGGGATTTAGAGATGCACTGTAATCGAGTATGGGTTATTGTTTGAACTTAATGGGAGTACAAACAAGGTATAAGAACGGTATATATCAGGAAATATATATAAAAAAGCATAATGACAATATATACTAGGAAATGTGTAACTTAAAGTATCACTTCGAATGATTGTCGGGAAAGCTAAAGGAAGTCCGGAAAGCGATAATCCAACAAGGAGTAAATGTGAAAATTAAGTTTCTGTATATATATTTTCTATTTTTATCTTTTCTTTCTTTATTGGTGTATGATTGTGTAGTCTTATGTTTATGTGTTTATGTGTGTGTATATATGTTTTCTGGCTGCTTTTCTTTTTGAAGTAAGCAATAAAAATTAAATGGGAAAAAAAAACGGGTGTCATGACCTTCTAGATCTAAAATATCCCAATTTTTTTAAATAAATACCAATCTTTCAACCAGAGAAGACATGAGGCTTCGTAATATAGCTTCAAATCCGGTAACCCGTAGCCACCTCTTTCTACAGTATCTATTAATATCTTATGCTTTACTCTTGGTCTTTTACCCTTCCACAAAAATTTAGAAATTTCTTTTTGCCACTTGTTGATACTGCTGGTCTTTCCTGTAATTGGAATCGTTTGGAATAGAAAGAGTAGCTTCGGTAAAACTATCATTTTAATTACCGAAATACGGCCCAGGAATGATAAATTTAACCTTGTCCATGTCTCCAACTGTCTTTGGATATCTTTCCAACAATTGGTATAATTATCTTCATATAAGTTAATATTCTTTGGTGTTATCCATAATCCTAAATACTTGATTTTGGGGTAGATTTTAATGTGCATGATTTGTTCTAATTCTGCTTTTTCATCTGGCGACATATTTTTAAATATTAGTTTTGTCTTGTTTAAATTCATTTTGAACCCCGCAACTTTACCGTAGCCATATATTATTTCCAACGCCTTTCTTAAACTCTGTTTTGGTTGCTCCGTAGTTATAATTAAATCGTCAGCAAATGCCCTCGTTTTGTAACTTCTATTTCCCAGCATAATCCCTTTTATTTCTTTTTCTTCCCTAATTTGTTTACATAAAACTTCCAATGTTAATATGAAAATTAAGGGGGGTAGTGGGCAACCTTGTCTGACCCCTTTACTGATTTCACACTCCTGTGATAAATTTCCATTGATTATTAAGCCCCAGGGCCCGATCTGATCCCGGCGGAAGCTATTAAACAGCACCCAGCATGGTGGGCCAAAATTCTTGCAAAAATCTTTGATGCAATTAATGCCACGGGCCAGATACCTAGATCATGGAAGGAGTCCATCATAATTCTGAATAATCCTGAGTCTGAAATAGTGCTTGATAGAGTGCTGGCTCCTGAAACAGAGCCAGAGCCAGAGCCAGAGCCAGAGCCAGAGCCAGAGCCAGAGCCAGAAATAGGGCTTGATACAGGGCCGGATCGCAAAGCATAGCTGCAGCCACAGCCTAGAGCCACAGCCTGAGTCTGCAACAGTACTTGATACAGTGCAGGAGCCTGAAACAGAGACATAGCCTCAAACAGAGCCTGAGCCTGAAACAGAGGAAGAGCCACAGCCACAGCCTGAGTCTGAAACAGTCCTTGATAGAGTGCCAGAGCCAGAGCCTCATTCAGAGCCAGAGCCAGAGCCAGGGCCAGAGCCAGAGCCAGAACCAGAGCCAGAGCCAGAAATAGGGCTTGATACAGGGCCGGAGCGCAAAACATAGCTGCAGCCACAGCCTAGAGCCACAGCCTGAGTCTGCAACAGTACTTGATACAGTGCAGGAGCCTGAAACAGAGACATTGTGTACATTCTGAGGCAAGGAAGAAGGGCTACCCCTATGCTATCCATATAATCAGTTATCAGTAATCGATATATTCATATATGCTCACACATAATCAAGGCTTACAGTATTTTATAATCCATTTTGAATCAAAGGGAAGCTGTGCCTTAGCTAACTGCAAACTGCTTGAAACAGCAAAGTTAGGAGCCGACCTTCCCCCTACAAACATCCATGTACCCTGGACAAGGGAAAGACGTGAATCAGAGATACTGGTACAAAATCCCCTCAGATACAGGCCAAATTAATCCACAGAACAGGAAGAGCAAAACCACAAAATCTCCAAACTCCCTGTCCTGTCATAACTAGGGGAGAGGTTAGACAGAGCGTCACTGCAAGCATCGGAAAGCAGAACTGGAACTCCATGCTTGACCAGTGCTTGACCAGGAGCTGGTAGCGTGGCAAGAAGCTTGCTAATTGGCTAATTTTTGCTGACAATATCGTGACTGTCTCATGGTTGTCTCATGATCTATGATTTACTGTGATCTGCTCAGGTATAAAGACCTCTGGATTTCTGTCAATCGGGATCCAAGTTCCTTTTGGAAGAGATTCCAAACTGGGTCCTTATTGCCTGGCAATAAAGCTTACCTTCTTATTCTCCGTTGCTGAGTCTGCCTGATCCTTATTTATCACCAAGCGAGTACCCGCTTACGTTCACGTGCTTCAATTCCATTGTAAGAATGGAAACAGAGCCACAGCCACAGCCTAAGTCTGAAACAGTCCTTGATAGAGTGCCAGAGCCAGAGCCAGAGCGAGACCCTGAATCAGTGCCAGAACCAAGCCCTCATTCAGAACCAGAGCCTGAGAAAGAGCCAGAGCCAGAACCAGAGCCACAGCCACAGCCTGAGTCTGAAACAGCCCTTGATAGAGAGCCAGAATCAGAGAATCAGAATCAGAGTCAGAACCAGATCTTCGGTAAGGACGTATTCTGGTCTTAGCGCAACTGCTCCTCCCACCCGCGATAACAGAGATTGGGTGTTCCAATACATCCCCCCGTAGGGAACCTGCCCCAGCCATTCTGTTGGCTGAGGCCCCCTCCCAGGCAGCCCTGACCCTTTCCCCTTAAAAAGCAAAATACAAACTATACAATAACCTAAAAAAATAGTAAAAGAAAAACAAAGCAAGAAACAATTATGCTAAACTGAAAATAATCCCCGCCCCAACTAAACATTTGTCCCACCCCAGAAAGAAAATAACAACAACGACAACATCAAACCACCGTTTGAGGTGCAACAGAGACACAGCCAGAGACAGAGCGAGACCCTGAATCAGTGCCATAACCAAGCCCTCATTCAGAACCAGAGCCTGAAAAAGAGCCACAGCCAGAACCAGAGCAACAGCCACAGCCACAGCCTAGAGCCACAGCCTGAGTCTGCAACAGTACTTGGTACAGTGCAGGAGCCTGAAACAGAGACATAGCCTCAAACAGAGCCTGAGCCTGAAACAGAGGCAGAGCCACAGCCACAACCTGAGTCTGAAACAGTCCTTGATAGAGTGCCAGAGCCAGAGCCAGAGCGAGACCCTGAATCAGAGTCAGAGTGAGACCATGAATCAGAGCCAGAGCCAGAGCCTCATTCAGAGCCAGAGCTGAAAGAGAGCCAGAGCCAGAGACACAGCCAGAGCCAGAGACACAGCCAGAGCCAGAAATAGGGCTTGATACAGGGCCGGAGCGCAAAACATAGCTGCAGCCACAGCCTAGAGCCACAGCCTGAGTCTGCAGCAGTACTTGATACAGTGCCGGAGCTGGAGCTGGAGCCAGAGCCAGAGATACAGCCAGAGCCAGAACAAAACCCTAATTCAGAACCAGAGCCTGAAAGAGAGCCAGACCCAGAAACATAGCTGGGTCGGAGGCAGAGGAAGAGCCATCATGAGACTCTGAATCAGAGTCAGAACCAGATCTTCATTCAGAACCAGACCCTGAAAGAGAGCCACAGCCACAGACAGAGCCACAGACGGAGCCTAGAGCCACAGCCGAGATCCACAGCCACAGCCGAGAGACACAGCCTGAGTCTGAAATAGTGCTTGATAGAGTGCTGGCTCCTGAAACAGAGACACTGTCTGAAACTGAGCCTGACGCCTAAACGTAGCCAGGGGCAGAGGGAGAGGCAGAGCCTGATACAGTGCTTCATACAACGTAGGAGCCTGAAGCAGAGCTGAAATAGAGCCAGAGCCAGAGCCAGAGCCAGAGCCAGAGCCAGAGCCAGAGCCAGAGCCAGAGCCAGAGCCAGAGCCAGAGCCAGAGCCAGAGCCAGAGCCAGAGCCAGAGCCAGAGCCAGAGCCAGAGCCAGAGCCAGAGCCAGAGCCAGAAATAGGGCTTGATACAGGGCCGGATCGCAAAGCATAGCTGCAGCCACAGCCTAGAGCCACAGCCTGAGTCTGCAACAGTACTTGATACAGTGCCGGAACTGGAGCTGGAGCCAGAGCCAGAGACACAGCCAGAGCCAGAACAAAACCCTAATTCAGAACCAGAGCCTGAAAGAGAGCCAGACCCTCAAACATAGCTGGGTCGGAGGCAGAGGAAGAGCCATCATGAGACCCTGAATCAGAGTCAGAACCAGATCTTCATTCAGAACCAGACCCTGAAAGAGAGCCAGAGCCACAGACAGAGCCACAGCCGAGATCCACAGCCACAGCCGAGATCCACAGCCACAGCCGAGATCCACAGCCTGAGTCTGAAATAGTGCTTGATAGAGTGCTGGCTCCTGAAACAGAGACACTGTCTGAAACTGAGCCTGACGCCTAAACGTAGCCAGGGGCAGAGGGAGAGGCAGAGCCTGATACAGTGCTTGATACAGCGTAGGAGCCTGAAGCAGAGACACAGCCAGATCCAGAGACACAGCCAGAGGCAGAACAAAACCCTAATTCAGAACCAGAGCCTAAAAGAGAGCCAGAGCCAGAAACAGTGCTTGATAGAGTGCCAGAGCCTGAAACAGAGGCAGAGGCAGATACAGGGCTTGAAACTGCGTCGGAGCCTGAAACAGAGAAACAGCGTGAAAGAGAGACAAAGGCTGAGACAGAGCAACAGCCACAGCCACAGCCTAGAGCCACAGCCTGAGTCTGCAACAGTACTTGATACAGTGCCTTTTATGTGAAAGAACTGAATTCAGGAATCTGGCAACCTGTAATGATCTATAAGAGTCAATGTCCTGGAGTAAATAGGCTAGATGTAATTCAGGTGGTTTAGCAACAGTTTCCAAAATGATTGAACTCAGAATCCTTGATCGGGGAACAATATATAAAGGACAATTAAACAAGATATGATAAAGGGATTCTATTGATTTGTTGTCACATGCACATAAAACAGAGGTTTTACCGTTAGAAAATCTATTGCTCAGCACATTTGAGGGGAACACATTAAATCTGGCTCTAACAAAAGCGAATCTATGCGACGCAACCTATAAGGTAGACAGATATCGAGGTATCTGGGACATAAATGTAATGCCCTGATTTATCGGGGAACATGTACCTCCACCTGTAGTAAGATTTTGTTGCAAATCAACCTCCTCCAATCTTTGTTTGATGACCTTTTTTGCTGTAATTAGATCTAAATTTAGTATATCGGAAGGAGAGATTCCATAAGACAACAGTTTGGAATGGATTTTTGTTGCCCATGGGCTGGTAAATTCATCTCTCCAAAGGCACTGAATAAGATGGTAATTGGGCAATTTATGCCAAAGGGACAGCCAGTAATTAAAGGCATGTCTCCACATCAGGATCTCTAAGGAGGGGGTCTTAAGTTCTAAGCGAATAGCCGAGTTGCTTACACAGGAGGGTAGTTTCAAAAGGCGTCTAAGAAAAAGATTTTGCAATGTCACCAGAGGCATGAGGTTTACAAAAGCGCCCCATAAAGGGACCGCATAGGCCATAGTTGCAACCACTTTCGCACTATAAACTTTTAAGGCAGATGGAACATGCATAGCCCCCTCTGTAAAGAAAAAGCGTAATAGAGCGTAGATAAGGGCTTTGCCCTTATTTTGTAAGTATGTGATATGCGCTTTCCATCCCATATTATGCTGGAAGTAAATTCCTAGATATTGAAATTTGTAGACTTGTTCAATTGGCTTCCCCTCGAGTTCCCACCTATACAATTTACGACTCCTGGAAAAAATTAGGACTTTAGATTTGGAATGGTTAATAGTAAGTAAATTTCTTTGGCAATATAACGCGAAGATCTAAAAGGCCCTCCTCAAACCGATTCTTGAATATGAGAGGATCACCGCATCGTCAGCGTACAATAGTAAGGGGCAGCGATAGTCTGCAAGCCTGGGTGCATGAATGGTGGTTTGTGCCTCAACTAGGGAAGTTCTCATGTCACTAATATAGAGGTTAAAGAGATAGGGGGCAAGGATGCACCCTTGTCGTACCCCCTTATTTATTGGTACAGAGTTTGTGAGATCGCCCTCAGGTGTTAACCTCACCCTAGCGGCCGTCCCTTCATGTAATTTGATCATAAGCCACAACAGCCTTTTATCTATGCCCCACTTTGCCAATTTTTCCCATAGCAGCTCTCTAGAGATACTGTCAAAAGCCGCCTTCAGGTCTATAAAAGCGGCACATAGGAGACCGTGAGTGGGGGAAGAATACTTCCGCACCAAATGATATAGAATTATTGCATGGTCAATAGAAGCACGATTTGGTCTAAACCCGGCCTGTTCATGGCCTATCAGATTGGAATCTTCGGCCCATTGGGTTAGTCTGGTTACCAGGAAGCGAGTTTCTATTCCAAACGATTCCAATTACAGGAAAGACCAGCAGTATCAACAAGTGGCAAAAAGAAATTTCTAAATTTTTGTGGAAGGGTAAAAGACCAAGAGTAAAGCATAAGATATTAATAGATACTGTAGAAAGAGGTGGCTATGGGTTACCGGATTTGAAGCTATATTACGAAGCCTCATGTCTTCTCTGGTTGAAAGATTGGTATTTATTTAAAAAAATTGGGATATTTTAGATCTAGAAGGTCATGACACCCGTTTTGGGTGGCATGGCTATCTTAATTATGGGAAAATAAAGACGCATAGGAGTTTTTCAAATCATATAATAAAGAAATGCTATATATAAGGTATGGGGAAAATACAAAAGATATTTGGAACAGAAAACCCCAAGATGGAACTCTCCACTAGAAGCAATCGCTGTTAAAAAAAGCAGCAACATCAAAGAGAACTGGATAACGTATAATACAATATTAAGGGGGGAGGAGGAGGGTCAACAAATATTGATAAGTTATGAGAAAATAAAAGATCACTTTTCTAGTTGGCTAGATTACTTCCAGGTGAATGAAGTGCTCAGACAGGATAAGCAGATAGGTTTTGAAAAGGAGCCTTCAAGATTTGAAAGAGAACTGCTGAATAGTAAAACCAAAATAATCGCAAAAATGTATAGACTTCTTTTAGAATACAAAGTAATGGATGAGGAGGTTAAGGCTTCAATGATAAAGTGGGCCCAAGATGTGGGCCGTCCAATTATGCTAAAAGATGGGGGAAACTGATGGAATGTAAATTTGAAATTTACAGCCAGCTATAATATAAGAGAGAACATGATGAAAATGGCTCATAGGTGGTACTTCACTCCTTCCAGATGATCAAGAATGTGTAAAAATTTGGCGAATGCTTGTTGGAGATGTGGAGGAAATAACGGTGACATGAGCCACATGTGGTGGACGTGTGAAAAGATTAAGATTTTTTTTGGGGGGGGGGAGATACGATGAATTAAAAAAGATGATGGGGATAACTTTTACGAAAAAAACGGAGGCATTTCTATGAAGTATTTTAGATAAAGAGATCCCAAAAAATCTAAGAGTGGTATTATTGTATGCAACCGCAGCAGCTCGTATACTTGTGGCCAAGGGATGGAAAGATCACGAGGCTCCAAAAATAACAGATTGGCAAAGCAAATTAAAGGAATTGGTGGAGACGGCTCAATTGACTAGCAAACTCAGAGGAATCTCAAAGCAAAAATTTGCAGAAAAATGGGATGGTTATACAAGATATGTTCAAAAATACAATAATAGTTTTGACTCCGTGCTAGCATTCGAGTGATAAAGGAACTAAAAGGAGGTGGACAACAATTAAGGATTTATTATGTTTTCAGAATGTATTGGAAAATTTATATAGAAAGGATTATTGTTTTGTGGAAGAGATTCCAAACTGGGTCCTTATTGCCTGGCAATAAACCTTACCTTCTTATTCTCCGTTGCTGAGTCTGCCTGATCCTTATTTATCACCAAGCGAGTACCCGCTTACGTTCACGTGCTTCAATTCCATTGTAAGAATGGAAACAGAGCCACAGCCACAGCCACAGCCTAAGTCTGAAACAGTCCTTGATAGAGTGCCAGAGCCAGAGCCAGAGCGAGACCCTGAATCAGTGCCAGAACCAAGCCCTCATTCAGAACCAGAGCCTGAGAAAGAGCCAGAGCCAGAACCAGAGCCACAGCCACAGCCTGAGTCTGAAACAGCCCTTGATAGAGAGCCAGAATCAGAGAATCAGAATCAGAGTCAGAACCAGATCTTCGGTAAAGACGTGGTCTGGTCTTAGCGCAACTGCTCCTCCCATCCGCGATAACAGAGATTGGGTGTTCCAACACATCCCCCCGTAGGGAACCTGCCCCAGCCATTCTGTTGCCTGAGGCCCCCTCCCAGGCAGCCCTGACCCTTTCCCCTTAAAAAGCAAAATACAAACTATACAATAACCTAAAAAAATAGTAAAAGAAAAACAAAGCAAGAAACAATTATGCTAAACTTAAAATAATCCCCGCCCCAACTAAACATTTGTCCCACCCCAGAAAGAAAATAACAACAACAACAACGACAACAACAAACCACCGTTTGAGGTGCAACAGAGACACAGCCAGAGACAGAGCGAGACCCTGAATCAGTGCCATAACCAAGCCCTCATTCAGAACCAGAGCCTGAAAAAGAGCCACAGCCAGAACCAGAGCAACAGCCACAGCCACAGCCTAGAGCCACAGCCTGAGTCTGCAACAGTACTTGATACAGTGCCGGAGCCTGAAACAGAGACATAGCCTCAAACAGAGCCTGAGCCTGAAACAGAGGAAGAGCCACAGCCACAGCCTGAGTCTGAAACAGTCCTTGATAGAGTGCCAGAGCCAGAGCCAGAGCCAGAGCCAGAGCCAGAGCCAGAGCCAGAGCCAGAGCCAGAAATAGGGCTTGATACAGGGCAGGAGCGCAAAACATAGCTGCAGCCACAGCCTAGAGCCACAGCCTGAGTCTGCAACAGTACTTGATACAGTGCAGGAGCCTGAAACAGAGACATAGCCTCAAACAGAGCCTGAGCCTGAAACAGAGGCAGAGCCACAGCCACAACCTGAGTCTGAAACAGTCCTTGATAGAGTGCCAGAGCCAGAGCCAGAACGAGACCCTGAATCAGAGTCAGAGTGAGACCATGAATCAGAGCCAGAGCCAGAGCCTCATTCAGAGCCAGAGCTGAAAGAGAGCCAGAGCCAGAGCCAGAGCCAGAGCCAGAGCCAGAGCCAGAAATAGGGCTTGATACAGGGCCGGAGCGCAAAACATAGCTGCAGCCACAGCCTAGAGCCACAGCCTGAGTCTGCAGCAGTACTTGATACAGTGCCGGAGCTGGAGCTGGAGCCAGAGCCAGAGACACAGCCAGAGTCAGAACAAAACCCTAATTCAGAACCAGAGCCTGAAAGAGAGCCAGACCCTCAAACATAGCTGGGTCGGAGGCAGAGGAAGAGCCATCATGAGACTCTGAATCAGAGTCAGAACCAGATCTTCATTCAGAACCAGACCCTGAAAGAGAGCCACAGCCACAGACAGAGCCACAGACGGAGCCTAGAACCACAGCCAAGATCCACAGCCACAGCCGAGATCCACAGCCTGAGTCTGAAATAGTGCTTGATAGAGTGCTGGATCCTGAAACAGAGACACTGTCTGAAACTGAGCCTGACGCTTAAACGTAGCCAGGGGCAGAGGGAGAGGCAGAGCCTGATACAGTGCTTCATACAGCGTAGGAGCCTGAAGCAGAGCTGAAATAGAGCCAGAGCCAGAGCCAGAGCCAGAGCCAGAGCCAGAGCCAGAGCCAGAGCCAGAGCCAGAGCCAGAGCCAGAGCCAGAGCCAGAGCCATAAATAGGGCTTGATACAGGGCCGGATCGCAAAGCATAGCTGCAGCCACAGCCTAGAGCCACAGCCTGAGTCTGCAACAGTACTTGATACAGTGCCGGAGCCTGAAACAGAGACATAGCCTCAAACAGAGAATGAGCCAGAAACAGAGGAAGAGCCACAGCCACAACCTGAGTCTGAAACAGTCCTTGATAGAGTGCCAGAGCCAGAGCCTCATTCAGAGCCAGAGCCAGAGCCAGAGCCAGAGCCAGAGCCAGAGCCAGAGCCAGAGCCAGAGCCAGAGCCAGAGCCAGAGCCAGAGCCAGAGCCAGAGCCAGAGCCAGAGCCAGAAATAGGGCTTGATACAGGGCCGGAGCGCAAAACATAGCTGCAGCCACAGCCTAGAGCCACAGCCTGAGTCTGCAACAGTACTTGATACAGTGCAGGAGCCTGAAACAGAGACATTGTGTACATTCTGAGGCAAGGAAGAAGGGCTACCCCTATGCTATCCATATAATCAGTTATCAGTAATCGATATATTCATATATGCTCACACATAATCAAGGCTTACAGTATTTTATAATCCATTTTGAATCAAAGGGAAGCTGTGCCTTAGCTAACTGCAAACTGCTTGAAACAGCAAAGTTAGGAGCCGACCTTTCCCCTACAAACATCCGTGTACCCTGGACAAGGGAAAGACGTGAATCAGAGATACTGGTACAAAATCCCCTCAGATACAGGCTAAATTAATCCACAGAACAGGAAGAGCAAAACCACAAAATCTCCAAACTCCCTGTCCTGTCATAACTAGGGGAGAGGTTAGACAGAGCGTCACTGCAAGCATCGGAAAGCAGAACTGGAACTCCATGCTTGACCAGTGCTTGACCAGGAGCTGGTAGCGTGGCAAGAAGCTTGCTAATTGGCTAATTTTTGCTGACAATATCGTGACTGTCTCATGGTTGTCTCATGATCTATGATTTGCTGTGATCTGCTCAGGTATAAAGACCTCTGGATTTCTGTCAATCGGGGTCCAAGTTCCTTTTGGAAGAGATTCCAAACTGGGTCCTTATTGCCTGGCAATAAACCTTACCTTCTTATTCTCCGTTGCTGAGTCTGCCTGATCCTTATTTATCACCAAGCGAGTACCCGCTTACGTTCACGTGCTTCAATTCCATTGTAAGAATGGAAACAGAGCCACAGCCACAGCCTAAGTCTGAAACAGTCCTTGATAGAGTGCCAGAGCCAGAGCCAGAGCGAGACCCTGAATCAGTGCCAGAACCAAGCCCTCATTCAGAACCAGAGCCTGAGAAAGAGCCAGAGCCAGAACCAGAGCCACAGCCACAGCCTGAGTCTGAAACAGTCCTTGATAGAGAGCCAGAATCAGAGAATCAGAATCAGAGTCAGAACCAGATCTTCGGTAAAGACATGGTCTGGTCTTAGCGCAACTGCTCCTCCCACCCGCGATAACAGAGATTGGGTGTTCCAATACATCCCCCCGTAGGGAACCTGCCCCAGCCATTCTGTTGGCTGAGGCCCCCTCCCAGGCAGCCCTGACCCTTTCCCCTTAAAAAGCAAAATACAAACTATACAATAACCTAAAAAAATAGTAAAAGAAAAACAAAGCAAGAAACAATTATGCTAAACTGAAAATAATCCCCGCCCCAACTAAACATTTGTCCCACCCCAGAAAGAAAATAACAACAACGACAACAACAAACCACCATTTGAGGTGCAATAGAGACACAGCCAGAGACAGAGCGAGACCCTGAATCAGTGCCATAACCAAGCCCTCATTCAGAACCAGAGCCTGAAAAAGAGCCACAGCCAGAACCAGAGCAACAGCCACAGCCACAGCCTAGAGCCACAGCCTGAGTCTGCAACAGTACTTGGTACAGTGCAGGAGCCTGAAACAGAGACATAGCCTCAAACAGAGCCTGAGCCTGAAACAGAGGCAGAGCCACAGCCACAACCTGAGTCTGAAACAGTCCTTGATAGAGTGCCAGAGCCAGAGCCAGAGCGAGACCCTGAATCCGAGTCAGAGTGAGACCATGAATCAGAGCCAGAGCCAGAGCCTCATTCAGAGCCAGAGCTGAAAGAGAGTCAGAGCCAGAGCCAGAGCCAGAGCCAGAGCCAGAGCCAGAGCCAGAGCCAGAGCCAGAGCCAGAGCCAGAAATAGGGCTTGATACAGGGCCGGAGCGCAAAACATAGCTGCAGCCACAGCCTAGAGCCACAGCCTGAGTCTGCAACAGTACTTGATACAGTGCAGGAGCCTGAAACAGAGACATAGCCTCAAACAGAGCCTGAGCCTGAAACAGAGGCAGAGCCACAGCCACAACCTGAGTCTGAAACAGTCCTTGATAGAGTGCCAGAGCCAGAGCCTCATTCAGAGCCAGAGCCAGAGCCAGAGCCAGAGCCAGAGCCAGAGCCAGAGCCAGAGCCAGAAATAGGGCTTGATACAGGGCCGGAGCGCAAAACATAGCTGCAGCCACAGCCTAGAGCCACAGCCTGAGTCTGCAACAGTACTTGATACAGTGCAGGAGCCTGAAACAGAGACATTGTGTACATTCTGAGGCAAGGAAGAAGGGCTACCCCTATGCTATCCATATAATCAGTTATCAGTAATCGATATATTCATATATGCTCACACATAATCAAGGCTTACAGTATTTTATAATCCATTTTGAATCAAAGGGAAGCTGTGCCTTAGCTAACTGCAAACTGCTTGAAACAGCAAAGTTAGGAGCCGACCTTTCCCCTACAAACATCCGTGTACCCTGGACAAGGGAAAGACGTGAATCAGAGATACTGGTACAAAATCCCCTCAGATACAGGCTAAATTAATCCACAGAACAGGAAGAGCAAAACCACAAAATCTCCAAACTCCCTGTCCTGTCATAACTAGGGGAGAGGTTAGACAGAGCGTCACTGCAAGCATCGGAAAGCAGAACTGGAACTCCATGCTTGACCAGTGCTTGACCAGGAGCTGGTAGCGTGGCAAGAAGCTTGCTAATTGGCTAATTTTTGCTGACAATATCGTGACTGTCTCATGGTTGTCTCATGATCTATGATTTGCTGTGATCTGCTCAGGTATAAAGACCTCTGGATTTCTGTCAATCGGGGTCCAAGTTCCTTTTGGAAGAGATTCCAAACTGGGTCCTTATTGCCTGGCAATAAACCTTACCTTCTTATTCTCCGTTGCTGAGTCTGCCTGATCCTTATTTATCACCAAGCGAGTACCCGCTTACGTTCACGTGCTTCAATTCCATTGTAAGAATGGAAACAGAGCCACAGCCACAGCCTAAGTCTGAAACAGTCCTTGATAGAGTGCCAGAGCCAGAGCCAGAGCGAGACCCTGAATCAGTGCCAGAACCAAGCCCTCATTCAGAACCAGAGCCTGAGAAAGAGCCAGAGCCAGAACCAGAGCCACAGCCACAGCCTGAGTCTGAAACAGCCCTTGATAGAGAGCCAGAATCAGAGAATCAGAATCAGAGTCAGAACCAGATCTTCGGTAAAGACGTGGTCTGGTCTTAGCGCAACTGCTCCTCCCACCCGCGATAACAGAGATTGGGTGTTCCAATACATCCCCCCGTAGGGAACCTGCCCCAGCCATTCTGTTGGCTGAGGCCCCCTCCCAGGCAGCCCTGACCCTTTCCCCTTAAAAAGCAAAATACAAACTATACAATAACCTAAAAAAATAGTAAAAGAAAAACAAAGCAAGAAACAATTATGCTAAACTGAAAATAATCCCCGCCCCAACTAAACATTTGTCCCACCCCAGAAAGAAAATAACAACAACGACAACAACAAACCACCATTTGAGGTGCAATAGAGACACAGCCAGAGACAGAGCGAGACCCTGAATCAGTGCCATAACCAAGCCCTCATTCAGAACCAGAGCCTGAAAAAGAGCCACAGCCAGAACCAGAGCAACAGCCACAGCCACAGCCTAGAGCCACAGCCTGAGTCTGCAACAGTACTTGGTACAGTGCAGGAGCCTGAAACAGAGACATAGCCTCAAACAGAGCCTGAGCCTGAAACAGAGGCAGAGCCACAGCCACAACCTGAGTCTGAAACAGTCCTTGATAGAGTGCCAGAGCCAGAGCCAGAGCGAGACCCTGAATCCGAGTCAGAGTGAGACCATGAATCAGAGCCAGAGCCAGAGCCTCATTCAGAGCCAGAGCTGAAAGAGAGTCAGAGCCAGAGCCAGAGCCAGAGCCAGAGCCAGAGCCAGAGCCAGAGCCAGAAATAGGGCTTGATACAGGGCCGGAGCGCAAAACATAGCTGCAGCCACAGCCTAGAGCCACAGCCTGAGTCTGCAACAGTACTTGATACAGTGCAGGAGCCTGAAACAGAGACATAGCCTCAAACAGAGCCTGAGCCTGAAACAGAGGCAGAGCCACAGCCACAACCTGAGTCTGAAACAGTCCTTGATAGAGTGCCAGAGCCAGAGCCAGAACGAGACCCTGAATCAGAGTCAGAGTGAGACCATGAATCAGAGCCAGAGCCAGAGCCTCATTCAGAGCCAGAGCTGAAAGAGAGCCAGAGCCAGAGCCAGAGACACAGCCAGAGCCAGAGCCAGAAATAGGGCTTGATACAGGGCCGGAGCGCAAAACATAGCTGCAGCCATAGCCTAGAGCCACAGCCTGAGTCTGCAGCAGTACTTGATACAGTGCCGGAGCTGGAGCTGGAGCCAGGGCCAGAGACACAGCCAGAGCCAGAACAAAACCCTAATTCAGAACCAGAGCCTGAAAGAGAGCCAGACCCTCAAACATAGCTGGGTCGGAGGCAGAGGAAGAGCCATCATGAGACTCTGAATCAGAGTCAGAACCAGATCTTCATTCAGAACCAGACCCTGAAAGAGAGCCACAGCCACAGACAGAGCCACAGACAGAGCCTAGAACCACAGCCAAGATCCACAGCCACAGCCGAGATCCACAGCCTGAGTCTGAAATAGTGCTTGATAGAGTGCTGGCTCCTGAAACAGAGACACTGTCTGAAACTGAGCCTGACGCTTAAACGTAGCCAGGGGCAGAGGGAGAGGCAGAGCCTGATACAGTGCTTCATACAGCGTAGGAGCCTGAAGCAGAGCTGAAATAGAGCCAGAGCCAGAGCCAGAGCCAGAGCCAGAGCCAGAGCCATAAATAGGGCTTGATACAGGGCCGGATCGCAAAGCATAGCTGCAGCCACAGCCTAGAGCCACAGCCTGAGTCTGCAACAGTACTTGATACAGTGCAGGAGCCTGAAACAGAGACATAGCCTCAAACAGAGCCTGAGCCTGAAACAGAGGAAGAGCCACAGCCACAGCCTGAGTCTGAAACAGTCCTTGATAGAGTGCCAGAGCCAGAGCCTCATTCAGAGCCAGAGCCAGAGCCAGAGCCAGAGCCAGAGCCAGAAATAGGGCTTGATACAGGGCCGGAGCGCAAAACATAGCTGCAGCCACAGCCTAGAGCCACAGCCTGAGTCTGCAACAGTACTTGATACAGTGCAGGAGCCTGAAACAGAGACATTGTGTACATTCTGAGGCAAGGAAGAAGGGCTACCCCTATGCTATCCATATAATCAGTTATCAGTAATCGATATATTCATATATGCTCACACATAATCAAGGCTTACAGTATTTTATAATCCATTTTGAATCAAAGGGAAGCTGTGCCTTAGCTAACTGCAAACTGCTTGAAACAGCAAAGTTAGGAGCCGACCTTTCCCCTACAAACATCCGTGTACCCTGGACAAGGGAAAGACGTGAATCAGAGATACTGGTACAAAATCCCCTCAGATACAGGCTAAATTAATCCACAGAACAGGAAGAGCAAAACCACAAAATCTCCAAACTCCCTGTCCTGTCATAACTAGGGGAGAGGTTAGACAGAGCGTCACTGCAAGCATCGGAAAGCAGAACTGGAACTCCATGCTTGACCAGTGCTTGACCAGGAGCTGGTAGCGTGGCAAGAAGCTTGCTAATTGGCTAATTTTTGCTGACAATATCGTGACTGTCTCATGGTTGTCTCATGATCTATGATTTGCTGTGATCTGCTCAGGTATAAAGACCTCTGGATTTCTGTCAATCGGGGTCCAAGTTCCTTTTGGAAGAGATTCCAAACTGGGTCCTTATTGCCTGGCAATAAACCTTACCTTCTTATTCTCCGTTGCTGAGTCTGCCTGATCCTTATTTATCACCAAGCGAGTACCCGCTTACGTTCACGTGCTTCAATTCCATTGTAAGAATGGAAACAGAGCCACAGCCACAGCCTAAGTCTGAAACAGTCCTTGATAGAGTGCCAGAGCCAGAGCCAGAGCGAGACCCTGAATCAGTGCCAGAACCAAGCCCTCATTCAGAACCAGAGCCTGAGAAAGAGCCAGAGCCAGAACCAGAGCCACAGCCACAGCCTGAGTCTGAAACAGCCCTTGATAGAGAGCCAGAATCAGAGAATCAGAATCAGAGTCAGAACCAGATCTTCGGTAAAGACGTGGTCTGGTCTTAGCGCAACTGCTCCTCCCACCCGCGATAACAGAGATTGGGTGTTCCAATACATCCCCCCGTAGGGAACCTGCCCCAGCCATTCTGTTGGCTGAGGCCCCCTCCCAGGCAGCCCTGACCCTTTCCCCTTAAAAAGCAAAATACAAACTATACAATAACCTAAAAAAATAGTAAAAGAAAAACAAAGCAAGAAACAATTATGCTAAACTGAAAATAATCCCCGCCCCAACTAAACATTTGTCCCACCCCAGAAAGAAAATAACAACAACAACGACAACAACAAACCACCGTTTGAGGTGCAACAGAGACACAGCCAGAGACAGAGCGAGACCCTGAATCAGTGCCATAACCAAGCCCTCATTCAGAACCAGAGCCTGAAAAAGAGCCACAGCCAGAACCAGAGCAACAGCCACAGCCACAGCCTAGAGCCACAGCCTGAGTCTGCAACAGTACTTGGTACAGTGCAGGAGCCTGAAACAGAGACATAGCCTCAAACAGAGCCTGAGCCTGAAACAGAGGCAGAGCCACAGCCACAGCCTGAGTCTGAAACAGTCCTTGATAGAGTGCCAGAGCCAGAGCCTCATTCAGAGCCAGAGCCAGAGCCAGAGCCAGAGCCAGAGCCAGAGCCAGAGCCAGAGCCAGAGCCAGAAATAGGGCTTGATACAGGGCCGGAGCGCAAAACATAGCTGCAGCCATAGCCTAGAGCCACAGCCTGAGTCTGCAGCAGTACTTGATACAGTGCCGGAGCTGGAGCTGGAGCCAGAGCCAGAGACACAGCCAGAGCCAGAACAAAACCCTAATTCAGAACCAGAGCCTGAAAGAGAGCCAGACCCAGAAACATAGCTGGGTCGGAGGCAGAGGAAGAGCCATCATGAGACCCTGAATCAGAGTCAGAACCAGATCTTCGGTAAAGACGTGGTCTGGTCTTAGCGCAACTGCTCCTCCCACCCGCGATAACAGAGATTGGGTGTTCCAATACATCCCCCCGTAGGGAACCTGCCCCAGCCATTCTGTTGGCTGAGGCCCCCTCCCAGGCAGCCCTGACCCTTTCCCCTTAAAAAGCAAAATACAAACTATACAATAACCTAAAAAAAATAGTAAAAGAAAAACAAAGCAAGAAACAATTATGAGCCACAGCCACAGCCTGAGTCTGAAGCAGAGCTGAAATAGAGCCAGAGCCAGAGCCAGAGCCAGAGCCAGAGCCAGAGCCAGAGCCAGAGCCAGAGCCAGAGCCAGAGCCAGAGCCAGAAATAGGGCTTGATACAGGGCCGGAGCGCAAAGTATATCTGCAGCCACAGCCTAGAGCCACAGCCTGAGTCTGCAACAGTACTTGATACAGTGCCGGAACTGGAGCTGGAGCCAGAAGCAGAGACACAGCCAGAGTCAGAACAAAACCCTAATTCAGAACCAGAGCCTGAAAGAGAGCCAGACCCAGAACCATAGCTGGGTCGGAGGCAGAGGAAGAGCCATCATGAGACCCTGAATCAGAGTCAGAACCAGATCTTCATTCAGAACCAGACCCTGAAAGAGAGCCAGAGCCAGAGCCAGAGCCAGAGCCAGAGCCAGAGCCAGAGCCAGAGCCAGAGCCAGAGCCAGAGCCAGAGCCAGAGCCAGAGCCAGAGCCAGAGCCAGAGCCAAGGCTTGATACAGGGCCGGAGCGCAAAGTATAGCTGCAGCCACAGCCTAGAGCCACAGCCTGAGTCTGCAGCAGTACTTGATACAGTGCCGGAGCTGGAGCTGGAGCCAGAGCCAGAGACACAGCCAGAGCCAGAACAAAACCCTAATTCAGAACCAGAGCCTGAAAGAGAGCCAGACCCTCAAACATAGCTGGGTCGGAGGCAGAGGAAGAGCCATCATGAGACTCTGAATCAGAGTCAGAACCAGATCTTCATTCAGAACCAGACCCTGAAAGAGAGCCAGAGCCACAGACAGAGCCACAGACGGAGCCTAGAGCCACAGCCGAGATCCACAGCCACAGCCGAGATCCACAGCCTGAGTCTGAAATAGTGCTTGATAGAGTGCTGGCTCCTGAAACAGAGACACTGTCTGAAACTGAGCCTGACGCTTAAACGTAGCCAGGGGCAGAGGGAGAGGCAGAGCCTGATACAGTGCTTGATACAGCGTAGGAGCCTGAAGCAGAGACACAGCCAGATCCAGAGACACAGCCAGAGGCAGAACAAAACCCTAATTCAGAACCAGAGCCTAAAAGAGAGCCAGAGCCAGAAACAGTGCTTGATAGAGTGCCAGAGCCTGAAACAGAGGCAGAGGCAGATACAGGGCTTGAAACTGCGTCGGAGCCTGAAACAGAGAAACAGCGTGAAAGAGAGACAAAGGCTGAGACAGAGCAACAGCCACAGCCACAGCCTAGAGCCACAGCCTGAGTCTGCAACAGTACTTGATACAGTGCCTTTTATGTGAAAGAACTGAATTCAGGAATCTGGCAACCTGTAATGATCTATAAGAGTCAATGTCCTGGAGTAAATAGGCTAGATGTAATTCAGGTGGTTTAGCAACAGTTTCCAAAATGATTGAACTCAGAATCCTTGATCGGGGAACAATATATAAAGGACAATTAAACAAGATATGATAAAGGGATTCTATTGATTTGTTGTCACATGCACATAAAACAGAGGTTTTACCGTTAGAAAATCTATTGCTCAGCACATTTGAGGGGAACACATTAAATCTGGCTCTAACAAAAGCCAATCTATGCGACGCAACCTATAAGGTAGACAGATATCGAGGTATCTGGGACATAAATGTAATGCCCTGATTTATCGGGGAACATGTACCTCCACCTGTAGTAAGATTTTGTTGCAAATCAACCTCCTCCAATCTTTGTTTGATGACCTTTTTTGCTGTAATTAGATCTAAATTTAGTATATCGGAAGGAGAGATTCCATAAGACAACAGTTTGGAATGGATTTTTGTTGCCCATGGGCTGGTAAATTCATCTCTCCAAAGGCACTGAATAAGATGGTAATTGGGCAATTTATGCCAAAGGGACAGCCAGTAATTAAAGGCATGTCTCCACATCAGGATCTCTAAGGAGGGGGTCTTAAGTTCTAAGCGAATAGCCGAGTTGCTTACACAGGAGGGTAGTTTCAAAAGGCGTCTAAGAAAAAGATTTTGCAATGTCACCAGAGGCATGAGGTTTACAAAAGCGCCCCATAAAGGGACCGCATAGGCCATAGTTGCAACCACTTTCGCACTATAAACTTTTAAGGCAGATGGAACATGCATAGCCCCCTCTGTAAAGAAAAAGCGTAATAGAGCGTAGATAAGGGCTTTGCCCTTATTTTGTAAGTATGTGATATGCGCTTTCCATCCCATATTATGCTGGAAGTAAATTCCTAGATATTGAAATTTGTAGACTTGTTCAATTGGCTTCCCCTCGAGTTCCCACCTATACAATTTACGACTCCTGGAAAAAATTAGGACTTTAGATTTGGAATGGTTAATAGTAAGTAAATTTCTTTGGCAATATAACGCGAAGATCTAAAAGGCCCTCCTCAAACCGATTCTTGAATATGAGAGGATCACCGCATCGTCAGCGTACAATAGTAAGGGGCAGCGATAGTCTGCAAGCCTGGGTGCATGAATGGTGGTTTGTGCCTCAACTAGGGAAGTTCTCATGTCACTAATATAGAGGTTAAAGAGATAGGGGGCAAGGATGCACCCTTGTCGTACCCCCTTATTTATTGGTACAGAGTTTGTGAGATCGCCCTCAGGTGTTAACCTCACCCTAGCGGCCGTCCCTTCATGTAATTTGATCATAAGCCACAACAGCCTTTTATCTATGCCCCACTTTGCCAATTTTTCCCATAGCAGCTCTCTAGAGATACTGTCAAAAGCCGCCTTCAGGTCTATAAAAGCGGCACATAGGAGACCGTGAGTGGGGGAAGAATACTTCCGCGCCAAATGATATAGAATTATTGCATGGTCAATAGAAGCACGATTTGGTCTAAACCCGGCCTGTTCATGGCCTATCAGATTGGAATCTTCGGCCCATTGGGTTAGTCTGGTTACCAGGAAGCGAGTATAGATTTTTCCGATGATTGATAATAAACTGATATTACGATAGTTTCCTGGGTCCTCTGGTGGTCCTTTTTTATATATAGGAATTATGATGGACTCCTTCCATGATCTAGGTATCTGGCCCGTGGCATTAATTGCATCAAAGATTTTTGCAAGAATTTTGGCCCACCATGCTGGGTGCTGTTTAATAGCTTCCGCCGGGATCAGATCGGGCCCTGGGGCTTAATAATCAATGGAAATTTATCACAGGAGTGTGAAATCAGTAAAGGGGTCAGACAAGGTTGCCCACTACCCCCCTTAATTTTCATATTAACATTGGAAGTTTTATGTAAACAAATTAGGGAAGAAAAAGAAATAAAAGGGATTATGCTGGGAAATAGAAGTTACAAAACGAGGGCATTTGCTGACGATTTAATTATAACTACGGAGCAACCAAAACAGAGTTTAAGAAAGGCGTTGGAAATAATATATGGCTACGGTAAAGTTGCGGGGTTCAAAATGAATTTAAACAAGACAAAACTAATATTTAAAAATATGTCGCCAGATGAAAAAGCAGAATTAGAACAAATCATGCACATTAAAATCTACCCCAAAATCAAGTATTTAGGATTATGGATAGCACCAAAGAATATTAACTTCTATGAAGATAATTATACCAATTGTTGGAAAGATATCCAAAGACAGTTGGAGACATGGACAAGGTTAAATTCATCATTCCTGGGCCGTATTTCGGTAATTAAAATGATAGTTTTACCGAAGCTACTCTTTCTATTCCAAACGATTCCAATTACAGGAAAGACCAGCAGTATCAACAAGTGGCAAAAAGAAATTTCTAAATTTTTGTGGAAGGGTAAAAGACCAAGAGTAAAGCATAAGATATTAATAGATACTGTAGAAAGAGGTGGCTACGGGTTACCGGATTTGAAGCTATATTACGAAGCCTCATGTCTTCTCTGGTTGAAAGATTGGTATTTATTTAAAAAAATTGGGATATTTTAGATCTAGAAGGTCATGACACCCGTTTTGGGTGGCATGGCTATCTTAATTATGGGAAAATAAAGACGCATAGGAGTTTTTCAAATCATATAATAAAGAAATGCTATATATAAGGTATGGGGAAAATACAAAAGATATTTGGAACAGAAAACCCCAAGATGGAACTCTCCACTAGAAGCAATCGCTGTTAAAAAAAGCAGCAACATCAAAGAGAACTGGATAACGTATAATACAATATTAAGGGGGGAGGAGGAGGGTCAACAAATATTGATAAGTTATGAGAAAATAAAAGATCACTTTTCTAGTTGGCTAGATTACTTCCAGGTGAATGAAGTGCTCAGACAGGATAAGCAGATAGGTTTTGAAAAGGAGCCTTCAAGATTTGAAAGAGAACTGCTGAATAGTAAAACCAAAATAATCGCAAAAATGTATAGACTTCTTTTAGAATACAAAGTAATGGATGAGGAGGTTAAGGCTTCAATGATAAAGTGGGCCCAAGATGTGGGCCGTCCAATTATGCTAAAAGATGGGGGAAACTGATGGAATGTAAATTTGAAATTTACAGCCAGCTATAATATAAGAGAGAACATGATGAAAATGGCTCATAGGTGGTACCTCACTCCTTCCAGATGATCAAGAATGTGTAAAAATTTGGCGAATGCTTGTTGGAGATGTGGAGGAAATAACGGTGACATGAGCCACATGTGGTGGACGTGTGAAAAGATTAAGATTTTTTTTTGGGGGGGGGGGAGATACGATGAATTAAAAAAGATGATGGGGATAACTTTTACGAAAAAAACGGAGGCATTTCTATGAAGTATTTTAGATAAAGAGATCCCAAAAAATCTAAGAGTGGTATTATTGTATGCAACCGCAGCAGCTCGTATACTTGTGGCCAAGGGATGGAAAGATCACGAGGCTCCAAAAATAACAGATTGGCAAAGCAAATTAAAGGAATTGGTGGAGACGGATCAATTGACTAGCAAACTCAGAGGAATCTCAAAGCAAAAATTTGCAGAAAAATGGGATGGTTATACAAGATATGTTCAAAAATACAATAATAGTTTTGACTCCGTGCTAGCATTCGAGTGATAAAGGAACTAAAAGGAGGTGGACAACAATTAAGGATTTATTATGTTTTCAGAATGTATTGGAAAATTTATATAGAAAGGATTATTGTTTTGTGGAAGAGATTCCAAACTGGGTCCTTATTGCCTGGCAATAAACCTTACCTTCTTATTCTCCGTTGCTGAGTCTGCCTGATCCTTATTTATCACCAAGCGAGTACCCGCTTACGTTCACGTGCTTCAATTCCATTGTAAGAATGGAAACAGAGCCACAGCCACAGCCACAGCCTAAGTCTGAAACAGTCCTTGATAGAGTGCCAGAGCCAGAGCCAGAGCGAGACCCTGAATCAGTGCCAGAACCAAGCCCTCATTCAGAACCAGAGCCTGAGAAAGAGCCAGAGCCAGAACCAGAGCCACAGCCACAGCCACAGCCTGAGTCTGAAACAGCCCTTGATAGAGAGCCAGAATCAGAGAATCAGAATCAGAGTCAGAACCAGATCTTCGGTAAAGACGTGGTCTGGTCTTAGCGCAACTGCTCCTCCCATCCGCGATAACAGAGATTGGGTGTTCCAACACATCCCCCCGTAGGGAACCTGCCCCAGCCATTCTGTTGCCTGAGGCCCCCTCCCAGGCAGCCCTGACCCTTTCCCCTTAAAAAGCAAAATACAAACTATACAATAACCTAAAAAAATAGTAAAAGAAAAACAAAGCAAGAAACAATTATGCTAAACTTAAAATAATCCCCGCCCCAACTAAACATTTGTCCCACCCCAGAAAGAAAATAACAACAACAACAACGACAACAACAAACCACCGTTTGAGGTGCAACAGAGACACAGCCAGAGACAGAGCGAGACCCTGAATCAGTGCCATAACCAAGCCCTCATTCAGAACCAGAGCCTGAAAAAGAGCCACAGCCAGAACCAGAGCAACAGCCACAGCCACAGCCTAGAGCCACAGCCTGAGTCTGCAACAGTACTTGATACAGTGCCGGAGCCTGAAACAGAGACATAGCCTCAAACAGAGCCTGAGCCTGAAACAGAGGAAGAGCCACAGCCACAGCCTGAGTCTGAAACAGTCCTTGATAGAGTGCCAGAGCCAGAGCCAGAGCCAGAGCCAGAGCCAGAGCCAGAGCCAGAGCCAGAAATAGGGCTTGATACAGGGCAGGAGCGCAAAACATAGCTGCAGCCACAGCCTAGAGCCACAGCCTGAGTCTGCAACAGTACTTGATACAGTGCAGGAGCCTGAAACAGAGACATAGCCTCAAACAGAGCCTGAGCCTGAAACAGAGGCAGAGCCACAGCCACAACCTGAGTCTGAAACAGTCCTTGATAGAGTGCCAGAGCCAGAGCCAGAACGAGACCCTGAATCAGAGTCAGAGTGAGACCATGAATCAGAGCCAGAGCCAGAGCCTCATTCAGAGCCAGAGCTGAAAGAGAGCCAGAGCCAGAGCCAGAGCCAGAGCCAGAGCCAGAGCCAGAAATAGGGCTTGATACAGGGCCGGAGCGCAAAACATAGCTGCAGCCACAGCCTAGAGCCACAGCCTGAGTCTGCAGCAGTACTTGATACAGTGCCGGAGCTGGAGCTGGAGCCAGAGCCAGAGACACAGCCAGAGTCAGAACAAAACCCTAATTCAGAACCAGAGCCTGAAAGAGAGCCAGACCCTCAAACATAGCTGGGTCGGAGGCAGAGGAAGAGCCATCATGAGACTCTGAATCAGAGTCAGAACCAGATCTTCATTCAGAACCAGACCCTGAAAGAGAGCCACAGCCACAGACAGAGCCACAGACGGAGCCTAGAACCACAGCCAAGATCCACAGCCACAGCCGAGATCCACAGCCTGAGTCTGAAATAGTGCTTGATAGAGTGCTGGATCCTGAAACAGAGACACTGTCTGAAACTGAGCCTGACGCTTAAACGTAGCCAGGGGCAGAGGGAGAGGCAGAGCCTGATACAGTGCTTCATACAGCGTAGGAGCCTGAAGCAGAGCTGAAATAGAGCCAGAGCCAGAGCCAGAGCCAGAGCCAGAGCCAGAGCCAGAGCCAGAGCCAGAGCCAGAGCCAGAGCCATAAATAGGGCTTGATACAGGGCCGGATCGCAAAGCATAGCTGCAGCCACAGCCTAGAGCCACAGCCTGAGTCTGCAACAGTACTTGATACAGTGCAGGAGCCTGAAACAGAGACATAGCCTCAAACAGAGAATGAGCCAGAAACAGAGGAAGAGCCACAGCCACAGTCTGAGTCTGAAACAGTCCTTGATAGAGTGCCAGAGCCAGAGCCTCATTCAGAGCCAGAGCCAGAGCCAGAGCCAGAGCCAGAGCCAGAGCCAGAGCCAGAGCCAGAGCCAGAAATAGGGCTTGATACAGGGCCGGAGCGCAAAACATAGCTGCAGCCACAGCCTAGAGCCACAGCCTGAGTCTGCAACAGTACTTGATACAGTGCAGGAGCCTGAAACAGAGACATTGTGT
The DNA here is from genome assembly GCF_964188315.1 of Podarcis muralis. Taxonomy (NCBI): domain Eukaryota; kingdom Metazoa; phylum Chordata; class Lepidosauria; order Squamata; family Lacertidae; genus Podarcis; species Podarcis muralis. The sequence continues at coordinate 18,827,021 of NC_135674.1, forward strand.
ACATTCTGAGGCAAGGAAGAAGGGCTACCCCTATGCTATCCATATAATCAGTTATCAGTAATCGATATATTCATATATGCTCACACATAATCAAGGCTTACAGTATTTTATAATCCATTTTGAATCAAAGGGAAGCTGTGCCTTAGCTAACTGCAAACTGCTTGAAACAGCAAAGTTAGGAGCCGACCTTTCCCCTACAAACATCCGTGTACCCTGGACAAGGGAAAGACGTGAATCAGAGATACTGGTACAAAATCCCCTCAGATACAGGCTAAATTAATCCACAGAACAGGAAGAGCAAAACCACAAAATCTCCAAACTCCCTGTCCTGTCATAACTAGGGGAGAGGTTAGACAGAGCGTCACTGCAAGCATCGGAAAGCAGAACTGGAACTCCATGCTTGACCAGTGCTTGACCAGGAGCTGGTAGCGTGGCAAGAAGCTTGCTAATTGGCTAATTTTTGCTGACAATATCGTGACTGTCTCATGGTTGTCTCATGATCTATGATTTGCTGTGATCTGCTCAGGTATAAAGACCTCTGGATTTCTGTCAATCGGGGTCCAAGTTCCTTTTGGAAGAGATTCCAAACTGGGTCCTTATTGCCTGGCAATAAACCTTACCTTCTTATTCTCCGTTGCTGAGTCTGCCTGATCCTTATTTATCACCAAGCGAGTACCCGCTTACGTTCACGTGCTTCAATTCCATTGTAAGAATGGAAACAGAGCCACAGCCACAGCCTAAGTCTGAAACAGTCCTTGATAGAGTGCCAGAGCCAGAGCCAGAGCGAGACCCTGAATCAGTGCCAGAACCAAGCCCTCATTCAGAACCAGAGCCTGAGAAAGAGCCAGAGCCAGAACCAGAGCCACAGCCACAGCCTGAGTCTGAAACAGCCCTTGATAGAGAGCCAGAATCAGAGAATCAGAATCAGAGTCAGAACCAGATCTTCGGTAAAGACATGGTCTGGTCTTAGCGCAACTGCTCCTCCCACCCGCGATAACAGAGATTGGGTGTTCCAATACATCCCCCCGTAGGGAACCTGCCCCAGCCATTCTGTTGGCTGAGGCCCCCTCCCAGGCAGCCCTGACCCTTTCCCCTTAAAAAGCAAAATACAAACTATACAATAACCTAAAAAAATAGTAAAAGAAAAACAAAGCAAGAAACAATTATGCTAAACTGAAAATAATCCCCGCCCCAACTAAACATTTGTCCCACCCCAGAAAGAAAATAACAACAACGACAACAACAAACCACCATTTGAGGTGCAATAGAGACACAGCCAGAGACAGAGCGAGACCCTGAATCAGTGCCATAACCAAGCCCTCATTCAGAACCAGAGCCTGAAAAAGAGCCACAGCCAGAACCAGAGCAACAGCCACAGCCACAGCCTAGAGCCACAGCCTGAGTCTGCAACAGTACTTGGTACAGTGCAGGAGCCTGAAACAGAGACATAGCCTCAAACAGAGCCTGAGCCTGAAACAGAGGCAGAGCCACAGCCACAACCTGAGTCTGAAACAGTCCTTGATAGAGTGCCAGAGCCAGAGCCAGAGCGAGACCCTGAATCCGAGTCAGAGTGAGACCATGAATCAGAGCCAGAGCCAGAGCCTCATTCAGAGCCAGAGCTGAAAGAGAGTCAGAGCCAGAGCCAGAGCCAGAGCCAGAGCCAGAGCCAGAGCCAGAGCCAGAGCCAGAGCCAGAAATAGGGCTTGATACAGGGCCGGAGCGCAAAACATAGCTGCAGCCACAGCCTAGAGCCACAGCCTGAGTCTGCAACAGTACTTGATACAGTGCAGGAGCCTGAAACAGAGACATAGCCTCAAACAGAGCCTGAGCCTGAAACAGAGGCAGAGCCACAGCCACAACCTGAGTCTGAAACAGTCCTTGATAGAGTGCCAGAGCCAGAGCCAGAACGAGACCCTGAATCAGAGTCAGAGTGAGACCATGAATCAGAGCCAGAGCCAGAGCCTCATTCAGAGCCAGAGCTGAAAGAGAGCCAGAGCCAGAGCCAGAGACACAGCCAGAGCCAGAGCCAGAAATAGGGCTTGATACAGGGCCGGAGCGCAAAACATAGCTGCAGCCATAGCCTAGAGCCACAGCCTGAGTCTGCAGCAGTACTTGATACAGTGCCGGAGCTGGAGCTGGAGCCAGGGCCAGAGACACAGCCAGAGCCAGAACAAAACCCTAATTCAGAACCAGAGCCTGAAAGAGAGCCAGACCCTCAAACATAGCTGGGTCGGAGGCAGAGGAAGAGCCATCATGAGACTCTGAATCAGAGTCAGAACCAGATCTTCATTCAGAACCAGACCCTGAAAGAGAGCCACAGCCACAGACAGAGCCACAGACAGAGCCTAGAACCACAGCCAAGATCCACAGCCACAGCCGAGATCCACAGCCTGAGTCTGAAATAGTGCTTGATAGAGTGCTGGCTCCTGAAACAGAGACACTGTCTGAAACTGAGCCTGACGCTTAAACGTAGCCAGGGGCAGAGGGAGAGGCAGAGCCTGATACAGTGCTTCATACAGCGTAGGAGCCTGAAGCAGAGCTGAAATAGAGCCAGAGCCAGAGCCAGAGCCATAAATAGGGCTTGATACAGGGCCGGATCGCAAAGCATAGCTGCAGCCACAGCCTAGAGCCACAGCCTGAGTCTGCAACAGTACTTGATACAGTGCAGGAGCCTGAAACAGAGACATAGCCTCAAACAGAGCCTGAGCCTGAAACAGAGGAAGAGCCACAGCCACAGCCTGAGTCTGAAACAGTCCTTGATAGAGTGCCAGAGCCAGAGCCTCATTCAGAGCCAGAGCCAGAGCCAGAGCCAGAGCCAGAGCCAGAAATAGGGCTTGATACAGGGCCGGAGCGCAAAACATAGCTGCAGCCACAGCCTAGAGCCACAGCCTGAGTCTGCAACAGTACTTGATACAGTGCAGGAGCCTGAAACAGAGACATTGTGTACATTCTGAGGCAAGGAAGAAGGGCTACCCCTATGCTATCCATATAATCAGTTATCAGTAATCGATATATTCATATATGCTCACACATAATCAAGGCTTACAGTATTTTATAATCCATTTTGAATCAAAGGGAAGCTGTGCCTTAGCTAACTGCAAACTGCTTGAAACAGCAAAGTTAGGAGCCGACCTTTCCCCTACAAACATCCGTGTACCCTGGACAAGGGAAAGACGTGAATCAGAGATACTGGTACAAAATCCCCTCAGATACAGGCTAAATTAATCCACAGAACAGGAAGAGCAAAACCACAAAATCTCCAAACTCCCTGTCCTGTCATAACTAGGGGAGAGGTTAGACAGAGCGTCACTGCAAGCATCGGAAAGCAGAACTGGAACTCCATGCTTGACCAGTGCTTGACCAGGAGCTGGTAGCGTGGCAAGAAGCTTGCTAATTGGCTAATTTTTGCTGACAATATCGTGACTGTCTCATGGTTGTCTCATGATCTATGATTTGCTGTGATCTGCTCAGGTATAAAGACCTCTGGATTTCTGTCAATCGGGGTCCAAGTTCCTTTTGGAAGAGATTCCAAACTGGGTCCTTATTGCCTGGCAATAAACCTTACCTTCTTATTCTCCGTTGCTGAGTCTGCCTGATCCTTATTTATCACCAAGCGAGTACCCGCTTACGTTCACGTGCTTCAATTCCATTGTAAGAATGGAAACAGAGCCACAGCCACAGCCTAAGTCTGAAACAGTCCTTGATAGAGTGCCAGAGCCAGAGCCAGAGCGAGACCCTGAATCAGTGCCAGAACCAAGCCCTCATTCAGAACCAGAGCCTGAGAAAGAGCCAGAGCCAGAACCAGAGCCACAGCCACAGCCTGAGTCTGAAACAGCCCTTGATAGAGAGCCAGAATCAGAGAATCAGAATCAGAGTCAGAACCAGATCTTCGGTAAAGACGTGGTCTGGTCTTAGCGCAACTGCTCCTCCCACCCGCGATAACAGAGATTGGGTGTTCCAATACATCCCCCCGTAGGGAACCTGCCCCAGCCATTCTGTTGGCTGAGGCCCCCTCCCAGGCAGCCCTGACCCTTTCCCCTTAAAAAGCAAAATACAAACTATACAATAACCTAAAAAAATAGTAAAAGAAAAACAAAGCAAGAAACAATTATGCTAAACTGAAAATAATCCCCGCCCCAACTAAACATTTGTCCCACCCCAGAAAGAAAATAACAACAACAACGACAACAACAAACCACCGTTTGAGGTGCAACAGAGACACAGCCAGAGACAGAGCGAGACCCTGAATCAGTGCCATAACCAAGCCCTCATTCAGAACCAGAGCCTGAAAAAGAGCCACAGCCAGAACCAGAGCAACAGCCACAGCCACAGCCTAGAGCCACAGCCTGAGTCTGCAGCAGTACTTGATACAGCTGAAGCTGGAGCCAGAGCCAGAGACACAGCCAGAGCCAGAACAAAACCCTAATTCAGAACCAGAGCCTGAAAGAGAGCCAGACCCTCAAACATAGCTGGGTCGGAGGCAGAGGAAGAGCCATCATGAGACTCTGAATCAGAGTCAGAACCAGATCTTCATTCAGAACCAGACCCTGAAAGAGAGCCAGAGCCACAGACAGAGCCACAGACGGAGCCTAGAGCCACAGCCGAGATCCACAGCCACAGCCGAGATCCACAGCCTGAGTCTGAAATAGTGCTTGATAGAGTGCTGGCTCCTGAAACAGAGACACTGTCTGAAACTGAGCCTGACGCTTAAACGTAGCCAGGGGCAGAGGGAGAGGCAGAGCCTGATACAGTGCTTGATACAGCGTAGGAGCCTGAAGCAGAGACACAGCCAGATCCAGAGACACAGCCAGAGGCAGAACAAAACCCTAATTCAGAACCAGAGCCTAAAAGAGAGCCAGAGCCAGAAACAGTGCTTGATAGAGTGCCAGAGCCTGAAACAGAGGCAGAGGCAGATACAGGGCTTGAAACTGCGTCGGAGCCTGAAACAGAGAAACAGCGTGAAAGAGAGACAAAGGCTGAGACAGAGCAACAGCCACAGCCACAGCCTAGAGCCACAGCCTGAGTCTGCAACAGTACTTGATACAGTGCCTTTTATGTGAAAGAACTGAATTCAGGAATCTGGCAACCTGTAATGATCTATAAGAGTCAATGTCCTGGAGTAAATAGGCTAGATGTAATTCAGGTGGTTTAGCAACAGTTTCCAAAATGATTGAACTCAGAATCCTTGATCGGGGAACAATATATAAAGGACAATTAAACAAGATATGATAAAGGGATTCTATTGATTTGTTGTCACATGCACATAAAACAGAGGTTTTACCGTTAGAAAATCTATTGCTCAGCACATTTGAGGGGAACACATTAAATCTGGCTCTAACAAAAGCCAATCTATGCGACGCAACCTATAAGGTAGACAGATATCGAGGTATCTGGGACATAAATGTAATGCCCTGATTTATCGGGGAACATGTACCTCCACCTGTAGTAAGATTTTGTTGCAAATCAACCTCCTCCAATCTTTGTTTGATGACCTTTTTTGCTGTAATTAGATCTAAATTTAGTATATCGGAAGGAGAGATTCCATAAGACAACAGTTTGGAATGGATTTTTGTTGCCCATGGGCTGGTAAATTCATCTCTCCAAAGGCACTGAATAAGATGGTAATTGGGCAATTTATGCCAAAGGGACAGCCAGTAATTAAAGGCATGTCTCCACATCAGGATCTCTAAGGAGGGGGTCTTAAGTTCTAAGCGAATAGCCGAGTTGCTTACACAGGAGGGTAGTTTCAAAAGGCGTCTAAGAAAAAGATTTTGCAATGTCACCAGAGGCATGAGGTTTACAAAAGCGCCCCATAAAGGGACCGCATAGGCCATAGTTGCAACCACTTTCGCACTATAAACTTTTAAGGCAGATGGAACATGCATAGCCCCCTCTGTAAAGAAAAAGCGTAATAGAGCGTAGATAAGGGCTTTGCCCTTATTTTGTAAGTATGTGATATGCGCTTTCCATCCCATATTATGCTGGAAGTAAATTCCTAGATATTGAAATTTGTAGACTTGTTCAATTGGCTTCCCCTCGAGTTCCCACCTATACAATTTACGACTCCTGGAAAAAATTAGGACTTTAGATTTGGAATGGTTAATAGTAAGTAAATTTCTTTGGCAATATAACGCGAAGATCTAAAAGGCCCTCCTCAAACCGATTCTTGAATATGAGAGGATCACCGCATCGTCAGCGTACAATAGTAAGGGGCAGCGATAGTCTGCAAGCCTGGGTGCATGAATGGTGGTTTGTGCCTCAACTAGGGAAGTTCTCATGTCACTAATATAGAGGTTAAAGAGATAGGGGGCAAGGATGCACCCTTGTCGTACCCCCTTATTTATTGGTACAGAGTTTGTGAGATCGCCCTCAGGTGTTAACCTCACCCTAGCGGCCGTCCCTTCATGTAATTTGATCATAAGCCACAACAGCCTTTTATCTATGCCCCACTTTGCCAATTTTTCCCATAGCAGCTCTCTAGAGATACTGTCAAAAGCCGCCTTCAGGTCTATAAAAGCGGCACATAGGAGACCGTGAGTGGGGGAAGAATACTTCCGCACCAAATGATATAGAATTATTGCATGGTCAATAGAAGCACGATTTGGTCTAAACCCGGCCTGTTCATGGCCTATCAGATTGGAATCTTCGGCCCATTGGGTTAGTCTGGTTACCAGGAAGCGAGTTTCTATTCCAAACGATTCCAATTACAGGAAAGACCAGCAGTATCAACAAGTGGCAAAAAGAAATTTCTAAATTTTTGTGGAAGGGTAAAAGACCAAGAGTAAAGCATAAGATATTAATAGATACTGTAGAAAGAGGTGGCTATGGGTTACCGGATTTGAAGCTATATTACGAAGCCTCATGTCTTCTCTGGTTGAAAGATTGGTATTTATTTAAAAAAATTGGGATATTTTAGATCTAGAAGGTCATGACACCCGTTTTGGGTGGCATGGCTATCTTAATTATGGGAAAATAAAGACGCATAGGAGTTTTTCAAATCATATAATAAAGAAATGCTATATATAAGGTATGGGGAAAATACAAAAGATATTTGGAACAGAAAACCCCAAGATGGAACTCTCCACTAGAAGCAATCGCTGTTAAAAAAAGCAGCAACATCAAAGAGAACTGGATAACGTATAATACAATATTAAGGGGGGAGGAGGAGGGTCAACAAATATTGATAAGTTATGAGAAAATAAAAGATCACTTTTCTAGTTGGCTAGATTACTTCCAGGTGAATGAAGTGCTCAGACAGGATAAGCAGATAGGTTTTGAAAAGGAGCCTTCAAGATTTGAAAGAGAACTGCTGAATAGTAAAACCAAAATAATCGCAAAAATGTATAGACTTCTTTTAGAATACAAAGTAATGGATGAGGAGGTTAAGGCTTCAATGATAAAGTGGGCCCAAGATGTGGGCCGTCCAATTATGCTAAAAGATGGGGGAAACTGATGGAATGTAAATTTGAAATTTACAGCCAGCTATAATATAAGAGAGAACATGATGAAAATGGCTCATAGGTGGTACTTCACTCCTTCCAGATGATCAAGAATGTGTAAAAATTTGGCGAATGCTTGTTGGAGATGTGGAGGAAATAACGGTGACATGAGCCACATGTGGTGGACGTGTGAAAAGATTAAGATTTTTTTTTTGGGGGGGGGGAGATACGATGAATTAAAAAAGATGATGGGGATAACTTTTACGAAAAAAACGGAGGCATTTCTATGAAGTATTTTAGATAAAGAGATCCCAAAAAATCTAAGAGTGGTATTATTGTATGCAACCGCAGCAGCTCGTATACTTGTGGCCAAGGGATGGAAAGATCACGAGGCTCCAAAAATAACAGATTGGCAAAGCAAATTAAAGGAATTGGTGGAGACGGATCAATTGACTAGCAAACTCAGAGGAATCTCAAAGCAAAAATTTGCAGAAAAATGGGATGGTTATACAAGATATGTTCAAAAATACAATAATAGTTTTGACTCCGTGCTAGCATTCGAGTGATAAAGGAACTAAAAGGAGGTGGACAACAATTAAGGATTTATTATGTTTTCAGAATGTATTGGAAAATTTATATAGAAAGGATTATTGTTTTGTGGAAGAGATTCCAAACTGGGTCCTTATTGCCTGGCAATAAACCTTACCTTCTTATTCTCCGTTGCTGAGTCTGCCTGATCCTTATTTATCACCAAGCGAGTACCCGCTTACGTTCACGTGCTTCAATTCCATTGTAAGAATGGAAACAGAGCCACAGCCACAGCCTAAGTCTGAAACAGTCCTTGATAGAGTGCCAGAGCCAGAGCCAGAGCGAGACCCTGAATCAGTGCCAGAACCAAGCCCTCATTCAGAACCAGAGCCTGAGAAAGAGCCAGAGCCAGAACCAGAGCCACAGCCACAGCCACAGCCTGAGTCTGAAACAGCCCTTGATAGAGAGCCAGAATCAGAGAATCAGAATCAGAGTCAGAACCAGATCTTCGGTAAAGACGTGGTCTGGTCTTAGCGCAACTGCTCCTCCCATCCGCGATAACAGAGATTGGGTGTTCCAACACATCCCCCCGTAGGGAACCTGCCCCAGCCATTCTGTTGCCTGAGGCCCCCTCCCAGGCAGCCCTGACCCTTTCCCCTTAAAAAGCAAAATACAAACTATACAATAACCTAAAAAAATAGTAAAAGAAAAACAAAGCAAGAAACAATTATGCTAAACTTAAAATAATCCCCGCCCCAACTAAACATTTGTCCCACCCCAGAAAGAAAATAACAACAACAACAACGACAACAACAAACCATCGTTTGAGGTGCAACAGAGACACAGCCAGAGACAGAGCGAGACCCTGAATCAGTGCCATAACCAAGCCCTCATTCAGAACCAGAGCCTGAAAAAGAGCCACAGCCAGAACCAGAGCAACAGCCACAGCCACAGCCTAGAGCCACAGCCTGAGTCTGCAACAGTACTTGATACAGTGCCGGAGCCTGAAACAGAGACATAGCCTCAAACAGAGCCTGAGCCTGAAACAGAGGAAGAGCCACAGCCACAGCCTGAGTCTGAAACAGTCCTTGATAGAGTGCCAGAGCCAGAGCCAGAGCCAGAGCCAGAGCCAGAGCCAGAGCCAGAAATAGGGCTTGATACAGGGCAGGAGCGCAAAACATAGCTGCAGCCACAGCCTAGAGCCACAGCCTGAGTCTGCAACAGTACTTGATACAGTGCAGGAGCCTGAAACAGAGACATAGCCTCAAACAGAGCCTGAGCCTGAAACAGAGGCAGAGCCACAGCCACAACCTGAGTCTGAAACAGTCCTTGATAGAGTGCCAGAGCCAGAGCCAGAACGAGACCCTGAATCAGAGTCAGAGTGAGACCATGAATCAGAGCCAGAGCCAGAGCCTCATTCAGAGCCAGAGCTGAAAGAGAGCCAGAGCCAGAGCCAGAGCCAGAGCCAGAGCCAGAAATAGGGCTTGATACAGGGCCGGAGCGCAAAACATAGCTGCAGCCACAGCCTAGAGCCACAGCCTGAGTCTGCAGCAGTACTTGATACAGTGCCGGAGCTGGAGCTGGAGCCAGAGCCAGAGACACAGCCAGAGTCAGAACAAAACCCTAATTCAGAACCAGAGCCTGAAAGAGAGCCAGACCCTCAAACATAGCTGGGTCGGAGGCAGAGGAAGAGCCATCATGAGACTCTGAATCAGAGTCAGAACCAGATCTTCATTCAGAACCAGACCCTGAAAGAGAGCCACAGCCACAGACAGAGCCACAGACGGAGCCTAGAACCACAGCCAAGATCCACAGCCACAGCCGAGATCCACAGCCTGAGTCTGAAATAGTGCTTGATAGAGTGCTGGATCCTGAAACAGAGACACTGTCTGAAACTGAGCCTGACGCTTAAACGTAGCCAGGGGCAGAGGGAGAGGCAGAGCCTGATACAGTGCTTCATACAGCGTAGGAGCCTGAAGCAGAGCTGAAATAGAGCCAGAGCCAGAGCCAGAGCCAGAGCCAGAGCCAGAGCCAGAGCCAGAGCCAGAGCCAGAGCCAGAGCCAGAGCCAGAGCCAGAGCCAGAGCCAGAGCCAGAGCCAGAGCCATAAATAGGGCTTGATACAGGGCCGGATCGCAAAGCATAGCTGCAGCCACAGCCTAGAGCCACAGCCTGAGTCTGCAACAGTACTTGATACAGTGCAGGAGCCTGAAACAGAGACATAGCCTCAAACAGAGAATGAGCCAGAAACAGAGGAAGAGCCACAGCCACAGTCTGAGTCTGAAACAGTCCTTGATAGAGTGCCAGAGCCAGAGCCTCATTCAGAGCCAGAGCCAGAGCCAGAGCCAGAGCCAGAGCCAGAGCCAGAGCCAGAGCCAGAGCCAGAAATAGGGCTTGATACAGGGCCGGAGCGCAAAACATAGCTGCAGCCACAGCCTAGAGCCACAGCCTGAGTCTGCAACAGTACTTGATACAGTGCAGGAGCCTGAAACAGAGACATTGTGTACATTCTGAGGCAAGGAAGAAGGGCTACCCCTATGCTATCCATATAATCAGTTATCAGTAATCGATATATTCATATATGCTCACACATAATCAAGGCTTACAGTATTTTATAATCCATTTTGAATCAAAGGGAAGCTGTGCCTTAGCTAACTGCAAACTGCTTGAAACAGCAAAGTTAGGAGCCGACCTTTCCCCTACAAACATCCGTGTACCCTGGACAAGGGAAAGACGTGAATCAGAGATACTGGTACAAAATCCCCTCAGATACAGGCTAAATTAATCCACAGAACAGGAAGAGCAAAACCACAAAATCTCCAAACTCCCTGTCCTGTCATAACTAGGGGAGAGGTTAGACAGAGCGTCACTGCAAGCATCGGAAAGCAGAACTGGAACTCCATGCTTGACCAGTGCTTGACCAGGAGCTGGTAGCGTGGCAAGAAGCTTGCTAATTGGCTAATTTTTGCTGACAATATCGTGACTGTCTCATGGTTGTCTCATGATCTATGATTTGCTGTGATCTGCTCAGGTATAAAGACCTCTGGATTTCTGTCAATCGGGGTCCAAGTTCCTTTTGGAAGAGATTCCAAACTGGGTCCTTATTGCCTGGCAATAAACCTTACCTTCTTATTCTCCGTTGCTGAGTCTGCCTGATCCTTATTTATCACCAAGCGAGTACCCGCTTACGTTCACGTGCTTCAATTCCATTGTAAGAATGGAAACAGAGCCACAGCCACAGCCACAGCCTAAGTCTGAAACAGTCCTTGATAGAGTGCCATAGCCAGAGCCAGAGCGAGACCCTGAATCAGTGCCAGAACCAAGCCCTCATTCAGAACCAGAGCCTGAGAAAGAGCCAGAGCCAGAACCAGAGCCACAGCCACAGCCTGAGTCTGAAACAGCCCTTGATAGAGAGCCAGAATCAGAGAATCAGAATCAGAGTCAGAACCAGATCTTCGGTAAAGACATGGTCTGGTCTTAGCGCAACTGCTCCTCCCACCCGCGATAACAGAGATTGGGTGTTCCAATACATCCCCCCGTAGGGAACCTGCCCCAGCCATTCTGTTGGCTGAGGCCCCCTCCCAGGCAGCCCTGACCCTTTCCCCTTAAAAAGCAAAATACAAACTATACAATAACCTAAAAAAATAGTAAAAGAAAAACAAAGCAAGAAACAATTATGCTAAACTGAAAATAATCCCCGCCCCAACTAAACATTTGTCCCACCCCAGAAAGAAAATAACAACAACGACAACAACAAACCACCATTTGAGGTGCAATAGAGACACAGCCAGAGACAGAGCGAGACCCTGAATCAGTGCCATAACCAAGCCCTCATTCAGAACCAGAGCCTGAAAAAGAGCCACAGCCAGAACCAGAGCAACAGCCACAGCCACAGCCTAGAGCCACAGCCTGAGTCTGCAACAGTACTTGGTACAGTGCAGGAGCCTGAAACAGAGACATAGCCTCAAACAGAGCCTGAGCCTGAAACAGAGGCAGAGCCACAGCCACAACCTGAGTCTGAAACAGTCCTTGATAGAGTGCCAGAGCCAGAGCCAGAGCGAGACCCTGAATCCGAGTCAGAGTGAGACCATGAATCAGAGCCAGAGCCAGAGCCTCATTCAGAGCCAGAGCTGAAAGAGAGTCAGAGCCAGAGCCAGAGCCAGAGCCAGAGCCAGAGCCAGAGCCAGAGCCAGAGCCAGAGCCAGAGCCAGAGCCAGAGCCAGAAATAGGGCTTGATACAGGGCCGGAGCGCAAAACATAGCTGCAGCCACAGCCTAGAGCCACAGCCTGAGTCTGCAACAGTACTTGATACAGTGCAGGAGCCTGAAACAGAGACATAGCCTCAAACAGAGCCTGAGCCTGAAACAGAGGCAGAGCCACAGCCACAACCTGAGTCTGAAACAGTCCTTGATAGAGTGCCAGAGCCAGAGCCAGAACGAGACCCTGAATCAGAGTCAGAGTGAGACCATGAATCAGAGCCAGAGCCAGAGCCTCATTCAGAGCCAGAGCTGAAAGAGAGCCAGAGCCAGAGCCAGAGACACAGCCAGAGCCAGAGCCAGAAATAGGGCTTGATACAGGGCCGGAGCGCAAAACATAGCTGCAGCCATAGCCTAGAGCCACAGCCTGAGTCTGCAGCAGTACTTGATACAGTGCCGGAGCTGGAGCTGGAGCCAGGGCCAGAGACACAGCCAGAGCCAGAACAAAACCCTAATTCAGAACCAGAGCCTGAAAGAGAGCCAGACCCTCAAACATAGCTGGGTCGGAGGCAGAGGAAGAGCCATCATGAGACTCTGAATCAGAGTCAGAACCAGATCTTCATTCAGAACCAGACCCTGAAAGAGAGCCACAGCCACAGACAGAGCCACAGACAGAGCCTAGAACCACAGCCAAGATCCACAGCCACAGCCGAGATCCACAGCCTGAGTCTGAAATAGTGCTTGATAGAGTGCTGGCTCCTGAAACAGAGACACTGTCTGAAACTGAGCCTGACGCTTAAACGTAGCCAGGGGCAGAGGGAGAGGCAGAGCCTGATACAGTGCTTCATACAGCGTAGGAGCCTGAAGCAGAGCTGAAATAGAGCCAGAGCCAGAGCCAGAGCCAGAGCCAGAGCCATAAATAGGGCTTGATACAGGGCCGGATCGCAAAGCATAGCTGCAGCCACAGCCTAGAGCCACAGCCTGAGTCTGCAACAGTACTTGATACAGTGCAGGAGCCTGAAACAGAGACATAGCCTCAAACAGAGCCTGAGCCTGAAACAGAGGAAGAGCCACAGCCACAGCCTGAGTCTGAAACAGTCCTTGATAGAGTGCCAGAGCCAGAGCCTCATTCAGAGCCAGAGCCAGAGCCAGAGCCAGAGCCAGAGCCAGAAATAGGGCTTGATACAGGGCCGGAGCGCAAAACATAGCTGCAGCCACAGCCTAGAGCCACAGCCTGAGTCTGCAACAGTACTTGATACAGTGCAGGAGCCTGAAACAGACACATTGTGTACATTCTGAGGCAAGGAAGAAGGGCTACCCCTATGCTATCCATATAATCAGTTATCAGTAATCGATATATTCATATATGCTCACACATAATCAAGGCTTACAGTATTTTATAATCCATTTTGAATCAAAGGGAAGCTGTGCCTTAGCTAACTGCAAACTGCTTGAAACAGCAAAGTTAGGAGCCGACCTTTCCCCTACAAACATCCGTGTACCCTGGACAAGGGAAAGACGTGAATCAGAGATACTGGTACAAAATCCCCTCAGATACAGGCTAAATTAATCCACAGAACAGGAAGAGCAAAACCACAAAATCTCCAAACTCCCTGTCCTGTCATAACTAGGGGAGAGGTTAGACAGAGCGTCACTGCAAGCATCGGAAAGCAGAACTGGAACTCCATGCTTGACCAGTGCTTGACCAGGAGCTGGTAGCGTGGCAAGAAGCTTGCTAATTGGCTAATTTTTGCTGACAATATCGTGACTGTCTCATGGTTGTCTCATGATCTATGATTTGCTGTGATCTGCTCAGGTATAAAGACCTCTGGATTTCTGTCAATCGGGGTCCAAGTTCCTTTTGGAAGAGATTCCAAACTGGGTCCTTATTGCCTGGCAATAAACCTTACCTTCTTATTCTCCGTTGCTGAGTCTGCCTGATCCTTATTTATCACCAAGCGAGTACCCGCTTACGTTCACGTGCTTCAATTCCATTGTAAGAATGGAAACAGAGCCACAGCCACAGCCTAAGTCTGAAACAGTCCTTGATAGAGTGCCAGAGCCAGAGCCAGAGCGAGACCCTGAATCAGTGCCAGAACCAAGCCCTCATTCAGAACCAGAGCCTGAGAAAGAGCCAGAGCCAGAACCAGAGCCACAGCCACAGCCTGAGTCTGAAACAGCCCTTGATAGAGAGCCAGAATCAGAGAATCAGAATCAGAGTCAGAACCAGATCTTCGGTAAAGACGTGGTCTGGTCTTAGCGCAACTGCTCCTCCCACCCGCGATAACAGAGATTGGGTGTTCCAATACATCCCCCCGTAGGGAACCTGCCCCAGCCATTCTGTTGGCTGAGGCCCCCTCCCAGGCAGCCCTGACCCTTTCCCCTTAAAAAGCAAAATACAAACTATACAATAACCTAAAAAAATAGTAAAAGAAAAACAAAGCAAGAAACAATTATGCTAAACTGAAAATAATCCCCGCCCCAACTAAACATTTGTCCCACCCCAGAAAGAAAATAACAACAACAACGACAACAACAAACCACCGTTTGAGGTGCAACAGAGACACAGCCAGAGACAGAGCGAGACCCTGAATCAGTGCCGTAACCAAGCCCTCATTCAGAACCAGAGCCTGAAAAAGAGCCACAGCCAGAACCAGAGCAACAGCCACAGCCACAGCCTAGAGCCACAGCCTGAGTCTGCAACAGTACTTGGTACAGTGCAGGAGCCTGAAACAGAGACATAGCCTCAAACAGAGCCTGAGCCTGAAACAGAGGCAGAGCCACAGCCACAGCCTGAGTCTGAAACAGTCCTTGATAGAGTGCCAGAGCCAGAGCCTCATTCAGAGCCAGAGCCAGAGCCAGAGCCAGAGCCAGAGCCAGAGCCAGAGCCAGAGCCAGAGCCAGAGCCAGAGCCAGAGCCAGAGCCAGAGCCAGAGCCAGAAATAGGGCTTGATACAGGGCCGGAGCGCAAAACATAGCTGCAGCCATAGCCTAGAGCCACAGCCTGAGTCTGCAGCAGTACTTGATACAGTGCCGGAGCTGGAGCTGGAGCCAGAGCCAGAGACACAGCCAGAGCCAGAACAAAACCCTAATTCAGAACCAGAGCCTGAAAGAGAGCCAGACCCAGAAACATAGCTGGGTCGGAGGCAGAGGAAGAGCCATCATGAGACCCTGAATCAGAGTCAGAACCAGATCTTCGGTAAAGACGTGGTCTGGTCTTAGCGCAACTGCTCCTCCCACCCGCGATAACAGAGATTGGGTGTTCCAATACATCCCCCCGTAGGGAACCTGCCCCAGCCATTCTGTTGGCTGAGGCCCCCTCCCAGGCAGCCCTGACCCTTTCCCCTTAAAAAGCAAAATACAAACTATACAATAACCTAAAAAAATAGTAAAAGAAAAACAAAGCAAGAAACAATTATGCTAAACTGAAAATAATCCCCGCCCCAACTAAACATTTGTCCCACGCCAGAAAGAAAATAACAACAACGACAACAACAAACCACCATTTGAGGCGCAACAGAGACACAGCCAGAGACAGAGCGAGACCCTGAATCAGTGCCATAACCAAGCCCTCATTCAGAACCAGAGCCTGAAAAAGAGCCACAGCCAGAACCAGAGCAACAGCCACAGCCACAGCCTAGAGCCACAGCCTGAGTCTGCAACAGTACTTGGTACAGTGCAGGAGCCTGAAACAGAGACATAGCCTCAAACAGAGCCTGAGCCTGAAACAGAGGCAGAGCCACAGCCACAACCTGAGTCTGAAACAGTCCTTGATAGAGTGCCAGAGCCAGAGCCAGAGCGAGACCCTGAATCAGAGTCAGAGTGAGACCATGAATCAGAGCCAGAGCCAGAGCCTCATTCAGAGCCAGAGCTGAAAGAGAGCCAGAGCCAGAGCCAGAGCCAGAGCCAGAGACACAGCCAGAGCCAGAGACACAGCCAGAGCCAGAAATAGGGCTTGATACAGGGCCGGAGCGCAAAACATAGCTGCAGCCACAGCCTAGAGCCACAGCCTGAGTCTGCAGCAGTACTTGATACAGTGCCGGAGCTGGAGCTGGAGCCAGAGCCAGAGACACAGCCAGAGCCAGAACAAAACCCTAATTCAGAACCAGAGCCTGAAAGAGAGCCAGACCCAGAAACATAGCTGGGTCGGAGGCAGAGGAAGAGCCATCATGAGACCCTGAATCAGAGTCAGAACCAGATCTTCATTCAGAACCAGACCCTGAAAGAGAGCCAGAGCCACAGACAGAGCCACAGACAGAGCCTAGAGCCACAGCCGAGATCCACAGCCACAGCCGAGAGCCACAGCCTGAGTCTGAAATAGTGCTTGATAGAGTGCTGGCTCCTGAAACAGAGACACTGTCTGAAACTGAGCCTGACGCTTAAACGTAGCCAGGGGCAGAGGGAGAGGCAGAGCCTGATACAGTGCTTGATACAGCGTAGGAGCCTGAAGCAGAGACACAGCCAGATCCAGAGACACAGCCAGAGGCAGAACAAAACCCTAATTCAGAACCAGAGCCTAAAAGAGAGCCTGAGTCTGAAATAGTGCTTGATAGAGTGCTGGCTCCTGAAACAGAGACACTGTCTGAAACTGAGCCTGATGCCTAAACGTAGCCAGGGGCAGAGGGAGATGCAGAGCCTGATACAGTGCTTCATACAGCGTAGGAGCCTGAAGCAGAGCTGAAATAGAGCCAGAGCCAGAGCCAGAGCCAGAGCCAGAGCCAGAGCCAGAGCCAGAGCCAGAGCCAGAGCCAGAGCCAGAGCCAGAAATAGGGCTTGATACAGGGCCGGATCGCAAAGCATAGCTGCAGCCACAGCCTAGAGCCACAGCCTGAGTCTGCAACAGTACTTGATACAGTGCCGGAACTGGAGCTGGAGCCAGAGCCAGAGACACAGCCAGAGCCAGAACAAAACCCTAATTCAGAACCAGAGCCTGAAAGAGAGCCAGACCCTCAAACATAGCTGGGTCGGAGTCAGAGGAAGAGCCATCATGAGACCCTGAATCAGAGTCAGAACCAGATCTTCATTCAGAACCAGACCCTGAAAGAGAGCCAGAGCCACAGACAGAGCCACAGCCGAGATCCACAGCCACAGCCGAGATCCACAGCCACAGCCGAGATCCACAGCCTGAGTCTGAAATAGTGCTTGATAGAGTGCTGGCTCCTGAAACAGAGACACTGTCTGAAACTGAGCCTGACGCCTAAACGTAGCCAGGGGCAGAGGGAGAGGCAGAGCCTGATACAGTGCTTGATACAGCGTAGGAGCCTGAAGCAGAGACACAGCCAGATCCAGAGACACAGCCAGAGGCAGAACAAAACCCTAATTCAGAACCAGAGCCTAAAAGAGAGCCAGAGCCAGAAACAGTGCTTGATAGAGTGCCAGAGCCTGAAACAGAGGCAGAGGCAGATACAGGGCTTGAAACTGCGTCGGAGCCTGAAACAGAGAAACAGTGTGAAAGAGAGACAAAGGCTGAGACAGAGCAACAGCCACAGCCACAGCCTAGAGCCACAGCCTGAGTCTGCAACAGTACTTGATACAGTGCCTTTTATGTGAAAGAACTGAATTCAGGAATCTGGCAACCTGTAATGATCTATAAGAGTCAATGTCCTGGAGTAAATAGGCTAGATGTAATTCAGGTGGTTTAGCAACAGTTTCCAAAATGATTGAACTCAGAATCCTTGATCGGGGAACAATATATAAAGGACAATTAAACAAGATATGATAAAGGGATTCTATTGATTTGTTGTCACATGCACATAAAACAGAGGTTTTACCGTTAGAAAATCTATTGCTCAGCACATTTGAGGGGAACACATTAAATCTGGCTCTAACAAAAGCCAATCTATGCGACGCAACCTATAAGGTAGACAGATATCGAGGTATCTGGGACATAAATGTAATGCCCTGATTTATCGGGGAACATGTACCTCCACCTGTAGTAAGATTTTGTTGCAAATCAACCTCCTCCAATCTTTGTTTGATGACCTTTTTTGCTGTAATTAGATCTAAATTTAGTATATCGGAAGGAGAGATTCCATAAGACAACAGTTTGGAATGGATTTTTGTTGCCCATGGGCTGGTAAATTCATCTCTCCAAAGGCACTGAATAAGATGGTAATTGGGCAATTTATGCCAAAGGGACAGCCAGTAATTAAAGGCATGTCTCCACATCAGGATCTCTAAGGAGGGGGTCTTAAGTTCTAAGCGAATAGCCGAGTTGCTTACACAGGAGGGTAGTTTCAAAAGGCGTCTAAGAAAAAGATTTTGCAATGTCACCAGAGGCATGAGGTTTACAAAAGCGCCCCATAAAGGGACCGCATAGGCCATAGTTGCAACCACTTTCGCACTATAAACTTTTAAGGCAGATGGAACATGCATAGCCCCCTCTGTAAAGAAAAAGCGTAATAGAGCGTAGATAAGGGCTTTGCCCTTATTTTGTAAGTATGTGATATGCGCTTTCCATCCCATATTATGCTGGAAGTAAATTCCTAGATATTGAAATTTGTAGACTTGTTCAATTGGCTTCCCCTCGAGTTCCCACCTATACAATTTACGACTCCTGGAAAAAATTAGGACTTTAGATTTGGAATGGTTAATAGTAAGTAAATTTCTTTGGCAATATAACGCGAAGATCTAAAAGGCCCTCCTCAAACCGATTCTTGAATATGAGAGGATCACCGCATCGTCAGCGTACAATAGTAAGGGGCAGCGATAGTCTGCAAGCCTGGGTGCATGAATGGTGGTTTGTGCCTCAACTAGGGAAGTTCTCATGTCACTAATATAGAGGTTAAAGAGATAGGGGGCAAGGATGCACCCTTGTCGTACCCCCTTATTTATTGGTACAGAGTTTGTGAGATCGCCCTCAGGTGTTAACCTCACCCTAGCGGCCGTCCCTTCATGTAATTTGATCATAAGCCACAACAGCCTTTTATCTATGCCCCACTTTGCCAATTTTTCCCATAGCAGCTCTCTAGAGATACTGTCAAAAGCCGCCTTCAGGTCTATAAAAGCGGCACATAGGAGACCGTGAGTGGGGGAAGAATACTTCCGCGCCAAATGATATAGAATTATTGCATGGTCAATAGAAGCACGATTTGGTCTAAACCCGGCCTGTTCATGGCCTATCAGATTGGAATCTTCGGCCCATTGGGTTAGTCTGGTTACCAGGAAGCGAGTATAGATTTTTCCGATGATTGATAATAAACTGATATTACGATAGTTTCCTGGGTCCTCTGGTGGTCCTTTTTTATATATAGGAATTATGATGGACTCCTTCCGTGATCTAGGTATCTGGCCCGTGGCATTAATTGCATCAAAGATTTTTGCAAGAATTTTGGCCCACCATGCTGGGTGCTGTTTAATAGCTTCCGCCGGGATCAGATCGGGCCCTGGGGCTTAATAATCAATGGAAATTTATCACAGGAGTGTGAAATCAGTAAAGGGGTCAGACAAGGTTGCCCACTACCCCCCTTAATTTTCATATTAACATTGGAAGTTTTATGTAAACAAATTAGGGAAGAAAAAGAAATAAAAGGGATTATGCTGGGAAATAGAAGTTACAAAACGAGGGCATTTGCTGACGATTTAATTATAACTACGGAGCAACCAAAACAGAGTTTAAGAAAGGCGTTGGAAATAATATATGGCTACGGTAAAGTTGCGGGGTTCAAAATGAATTTAAACAAGACAAAACTAATATTTAAAAATATGTCGCCAGATGAAAAAGCAGAATTAGAACAAATCATGCACATTAAAATCTACCCCAAAATCAAGTATTTAGGATTATGGATAACACCAAAGAATATTAACTTCTATGAAGATAATTATACCAATTGTTGGAAAGATATCCAAAGACAGTTGGAGACATGGACAAGGTTAAATTTATCATTCCTGGGCCGTATTTCGGTAATTAAAATGATAGTTTTACCGAAGCTACTCTTTCTATTCCAAACGATTCCAATTACAGGAAAGACCAGCAGTATCAACAAGTGGCAAAAAGAAATTTCTAAATTTTTGTGGAAGGGTAAAAGACCAAGAGTAAAGCATAAGATATTAATAGATACTGTAGAAAGAGGTGGCTACGGGTTACCGGATTTGAAGCTATATTACGAAGCCTCATGTCTTCTCTGGTTGAAAGATTGGTATTTATTTAAAAAAAATTGGGATATTTTAGATCTAGAAGGTCATGACACCCGTTTTGGGTGGCATGGCTATCTTAATTATGGGAAAATAAAGACGCATAGGAGTTTTTCAAATCATATAATAAGAAATGCTATATATAAGGTATGGGGAAAATACAAAAGATATTTGGAACAGAAAACCCCAAGATGGAACTCTCCACTAGAAGCAATCGCTGTTAAAAAAAGCAGCAACATCAAAGAGAACTGGATAACATATAATACAATATTAAGGGGGGAGGAGGAGGGTCAACAAATATTGATAAGTTATGAGAAAATAAAAGATCACTTTTCTAGTTGGCTAGATTACTTCCAGGTGAATGAAGTGCTCAGACAGGATAAGCAGATAGGTTTTGAAAAGGAGCCTTCAAGATTTGAAAGAGAACTGCTGAATAGTAAAACCAAAATAATCGCAAAAATGTATTGTCAGGGGTTCAGGAGCAGAGGGACAGGAAAGGGAGGAATTAGAGACCGAGGGAGAGGAATCCGAGGGAGAGGTCAGCGATGATAGCCGTCTGAGGTCTCTAAGTCTCTCCAGCGAATCAGAGGATTCACAGAAAGGGGCTCCCGTGATCAGAGCTAGGGGGTTGCCAGAGGGAACACCTCAGGAAGGAGGGGCCAGAGGGGACTCAGAGAGCAGCAGCTGGAAATCGGGACCAGCTTCCCCACCGGAGAGCAGTAGAGGGGAGGAGCCCCAGGCATCGGCAGCAGGCAGCTTTCCGTCAGCGGAAGGACATGAGTCAGGGTTAGCCACGCCTGCATCAGAGAGCGAGGAAACGGTCAAAAGGAAGGTCAGGGGCAGCGCGCGCGCGCCAAGTTCAAATGTACAAGAGGGTGGCGCAATGAGCAGCCCGGAGAGGGAGCCGGGTCCCAAAGCCCGCCGAAGAGAGGGGGAGGAGTCCGAGGGGTCCGCATCCGAGGCGTCCAGGAAGGAAGGCACCCCGGGGGGTAGTAGGACCCAGAGGCGGAAGGAGAAACGCAGAAGGTGGAGTAAGGCTAGAGTCTTAAACTGGTGTACAGGGGGCGGAGACTCAGACGAGGCTTCGCTGGTCTAGGGTCTAGACGTAGAGACGCACGCTAGGGTTTGAAAATGGGAACTAAACTTCAATAAAGACTTTTGTACAGTTCTGCTGGCTAGCGTTGGTCTTCTGTGAGCTGGGACCTGGAGGCAGTCTCTGACAGTAAGCCTCGTCTCCACATTTCATCGGTTTTCTTCGCCTCAAGCATCGCTACGGGAGCGAGGCAGGGAGGGCAGAAGACTGGTGCCTTGCGAGCTCACAAAAGTCAGGCGAGATGACTACAGAACAGAAAATAGCTTCCCTGCAAGAAGCGGTGACACAACTCAGCGCTGAAATAATCGCATCCAGGAAGAGAGAGGAAGAAGCGGCGGCTGCCTGCAGAGATCTTCAAGCCAGGTTGGAAGGGCTTGCGAAGCAGGGGCTACCGGGACCCAGATCCGAGGGGATTGGGTTGGGGAAGAGAGGAGGCAGCATTGTATCTCATTTTGATGGGAATTTGCAGCAGTACCCCAATTTCCGAGCAGACGTGCTGTTTGCGCTGCAGCTGTTGGATAGAGACTTTAGAGATGAGCAAGAGAAAGTGGGGTTCATCTTGTCCCATTTGCATGGGGACGCGAAAGCATGCATGCGCAATCTGTGGAGGGATAAGGATCCAGCGCTCCAAAGCGCAAATGCATTCATTAAGGCAATGGATTCCTGTTTCTTATCAAACATAGACGTTGAAATTGCCCGGAAAGACATATTTGGGCTAAGACAAGGGAAAGCCAGCGTAAGGCAGTATCATTCCCGGTTTTTTGCATTGGTCAATGCGCTGAATTGGGATAAGGATTCTCCGCCAGTTAGAGACCTTTTTTTGGAGGGATTGAGCCCACAGATCAAGGATGAGATGGCACGGGGAGAGAGACCCACAACCACTCAGCAAGTGGTTGAAAGAGCGCTATCGATTGGGGTGAGGCAGGAAGAACGCCCATGGAGCAAAGAGGAAGGGCGTTGGGGACGCACACCAGTGAGAGTGCCCCCCCTCTTGCCCAGAGATGCAGCGCGTGCGCAGTCCACGCCTCCACAGGGAGGGGGAGAAGAGCAGATGGAGATTGGCGGTGCTAGGGCTCACTCAGCTACCAGAGCCTTAACACCGGGAGCAGTCAAACCGAAGCTGCCTAGAGGGAACAGGAAGTGCTATATATGTGATAGTGGACAGCACATGGCGAAAGAGTGTCCCCAGAGGCTCCACAAGCACACTGCAGCTTCAGTGACAGTACTGGAAAAAACTCAGCAGAGAGAACCACAGCAGGGAAACGATGGAGTCTGGCTGGAAACGGAGGCACTGGGGCCCAGCCAGACGAGTCAGTGAGGAAGTCCCCAGAGATTTTGCAGCCCACAGACCCCCTCCCACCCAAACCAGTGGTGCAGCTCACCGCATCGCTCCAGCTGCCCAATGGACTCACCTTAGAAGTGCCTATTACAATTGACTCTGGCAGTAATGCAGACTTTATAGGACTGGAGTTCATCCAACAACACAACGTAGCGTTACTGCCAGCTACGCTGCCCCTGAAGGTTGTCACGGTGGATGGCAGGGAACTGCTAGGGGGGCAAGTGGTACAGCAGACGCCGCCGATGGTGATGCAAATTGGGAATCACCGGGAGGTCATCAGCTTCAATGTCACCCAACTGTCAGACACGCCTGTAGTATTAGGCATGAGTTGGCTGCACAGGCACAGCCCAGCATTGGCTTGGTACCAGCGCCAACTGACTTTTGGCTCCTCCTACTGTGCGGAACACTGCATTATACCCAGCCCAGAAGGGGAAGAGGAAGACCCGCAGTTACAGTTGGGCACGCTGCAAGCAGTACCCCTCAAGTATGCGGAGTTTTTGGAGGTATTCTGCGAGAAGGAGGCGGACAAGCTACCTCCTCACAGGCCCTATGACTGCAAGATTGACCTCCTGCCGGGGGCGACGCTGCCAACTGGGAAACTGTACTCCATGTCTGAGGATGAACTGCAGGAACTCAGGGAGTTCATAGATCACGATTTGAAGCGTGGGTTCATCCGGGAGTCGAAAGCGGTGGGAGGCAGTCCAGTATTCTTTGTGAAGAAGCGGGACACGCCCCAAAGGAGGCTGGTCGTGGACTATCGAATTTTAAACTCGAAAACCAAGCCCTCAGCCTTCCCCATGCCCAAGATAGACGACCTGCTCGCGACGGTGCGGAAAGGACGCGTTTTCACCAAGTTGGATCTACGTGGGGCGTACAACCTGATTCGCATGCGCGAAGGCGACGAGTGGAAGACGGCCATGTTCACGCCACTGGGCACCTACGAATACAGAGTTATGCCCTTCGGATTACAAAATGGCTCTCACTGTTTCCAAGCGTTTATGCATCATGTGCTGGCGGGGCTCCTTTACAAGAAGTGCGTATGCTTCCTGGACGACATCCTGATTTTTTCAGAATCGCGAGAGGCGCACGAGAGGGATGTCAGGGAAGTTCTGCAGAGACTGAAGGAGCACAGGCTGTACGCCAAGCTGGAGAAGTGCCAGTTCGACATGACGGAGGTGGATTTCCTGGGATACAAGTTGTCGGACACGGGGCTCGCCATGGACAGCGCCAAGGTTCGCGCAGTTTTAGACTGGAAGAGCCCACGCAATCGGAAGGAAGTCCAGCGGTTTGTCGGCTTTGCCAACTTTTACCGCAAGTTCATCAAGGGATTTGCCATGCAGACAGCGGCCATCACTGACACGCTCAGCTCCAAGAAGAAGAAATTCATCTGGACGGAGCAAGCGGAGCAGTCCTTTCAGAAACTCAAGCGTCTCTTCGCGTCCGAAGAGCAGCTGCTGCATGTGAATCCCAGCAGACCCATGAGGGTGGAGACAGACGCCTCAGACAGAGCCGTGGGAGCCGTCCTGTTGCAACAAGACCAGCAGGGGGACTGGAGGCCGTGCGCCTTCTACTCGAGGAAGCTCAGCAAGTCGGAGCAGAATTATACCATCTGGGACAGGGAGTTGCTAGCCATCCATGCAGCGTTCAAGGCATGGCGGCACTTCCTTATCGGAGCCAGACACACAGTGCAGGTCCACACGGACCACAAGAATCTGGAGTACTGGCGCACGGCTAGGTTCCTCAACCAGAGACACATTAGATGGGCAGAGTTCTTCGCGGATTTCGACTTCAAGATAGAGTACATCCCAGGCGACAACAACGTGATGGCGGATGCATTGTCCAGAAAGCCGCAATACCTTGAGGAGGCGGCACCGTCGGCGGCCAAGCACATTTTCGCACCGGAAGCGTGGGCATGCGCGTCGGCAACCGTGGACCTGGACGCCGTACGTCGCGCGCTGCGGGAAGACCCCTTCGCACAAGCCAAGATGGAGGAGGTGCACAAGGGCACAGCGAAGGCCGACGAGTTCCAGATACGAGATGGGTTGCTCCTCCACAAGGGAGCACTCTACGTGCCGGGAGACGACCTCCGCGCAAGGGTCCTGCAGCAGCTACACGACGCTCCCACCGCCGGGCACTTTGGCAAAGAAAAGACTGTCAAACTAGTAGCCAGAGACTTTTGGTGGCCCAAGATGCGGGGGGAAGTAGCGGATTACGTCTCGAGATGTGACACCTGCCAAAGGGCCAAGTCAGTTCACAAACCGCCGGCGGGACTGCTGGAACCGCTGCAGACACCGTCTGAACCGTGGGAGAGGGTGGCCCTGGACTTCGTCACGGATCTGCCCAGTTCGAGGGGAAAGACAGCAGTGCTAGTGGTGGTGGACATGTTTACTAAAATGGCACACTTCATTCCGTGTGCGAAGGTAGCCACGGCAGAGCAGACCGCCAAACTGTTCATAGACCACGTGTTCAAAGTCCACGGTCTGCCACGGTCTATTCTCTCCGACCGGGGGCGACAGTTCATCTCAAACTTCTGGCAGAAGCTGATGGGCATTCTGAACGTCAAAGTCAATTTGGCGTCGGCGAGACACCCACAGACCAACGGGCAAGCGGAGAGGGTCAACGCCATCATGCAGCAGTACCTGAGATGCTACGCCAATCAGCAGCCCACGACATGGGTGGACTACCTGCCACTCGCCGAGTTCGCTTACAACAATACGAAGCACGTGTCGACGGGGGTGACGCCGTTCTTCGCCAACAACGGGAGGCATCCCAGAACCTTCCCGAGTTTAGAGAGAGTGGGGGAGGGGGAGCCACAGGCAGCGGAAGCCTTAGCGTCGGAGTTGCAGGAAGTCCACGAACAGCTCAGGAGGCAGTTAGAACTAGCAAAACACGCATACAAAGTGCAGGCCGACAGACACAGAAGAGTTGGGGAAGACATACAGGTGGGAGACTGGGTCTGGTTAGCAGCGCAAGCAGTGCCGACCAGATCGTTAGCGAAGAAGAAGCTAGGACATAAGCAGCTAGGACCTTACCAAGTCCAGGCACAGGTCAATCCAGTG
Source organism: Podarcis muralis (assembly GCF_964188315.1). Classification (NCBI taxonomy): domain Eukaryota; kingdom Metazoa; phylum Chordata; class Lepidosauria; order Squamata; family Lacertidae; genus Podarcis; species Podarcis muralis. The sequence continues at coordinate 18,852,807 of NC_135674.1, forward strand.
GCCTTCCGGTTGGCTCTTCCGGAGGGTTCCAGAATGCATCCGGTGTTCCATAGATCGGTGCTCACGCCCTACAAAGCACCTCATAGATTTCAGGAGCCAGACACAGCACCAGACCCGCTCAGAGAAGGGCCCAGGAAGGGGGGGGTCGCCAAGGAGGGGGCACATCAACGAGGTCACAGAGATTTTAGACTCGAGATGGGGGGAAGAAGGAGTAGAATATCTCCTAGCCAGAGAGGGTACCCCGGCCAGTGCCAACAGCTGGGTACCGGACTATGCTTTGGAGGAGCCTCTGCTCAAAGAGGAGTTTCATGCCCTCTTCCCACACAGGCCCATGCCAGCCGAGTATTTCGACGACTGGCTCTTCACACCCACTCTTTCAGCCAGCACATTCCAGGGGTTCGCCTCGGACGAGGAACAGGCCCCAGTCACGAGCTCCCAGGTGGGTTCGCCACCGGGGTCTGCCTCAGACAGCTCTTATTGGTGGGACGATCGACAAGAGGAGCAGTGGCGCAGGAAGTGGCTGAGGGGTCCTTGGCTGGGACCACCCGAAGAGGGGGATGGGGGCGAGACGGACATGGACGTGTTGGGGGAAAGACGTGGGGTTCGAGCACGGAGACAGAGAGATGGAAGCAGAGGAGAGCGACGTAGACGAGTACATGGGGGACGAACTGTATCCTGCACGCACCCCCGCTACGACGGAGCACCCAGTACCCACACCGGAAGGAGGGGAGGGGGGAAGGGGGGGCTTCGAGGGGGGGATGGATGTCAGGGGTTCAGGAGCAGAGGGACAGGAAAGGGAGGAATTAGAGACCGAGGGAGAGGAATCCGAGGGAGAGGTCAGCGATGATAGCCGTCCGAGGTCTCTAAGTCTCTCCAGCGAATCAGAGGATTCACAGAAAGGGGCTCCCGTGATCAGAGCTAGGGGGTTGCCAGAGGGAACACCTCAGGAAGGAGGGGCCAGAGGGGACTCAGAGAGCAGCAGCTGGAAATCGGGACCAGCTTCCCCACCGGAGAGCAGTAGAGGGGAGGAGCCCCAGGCATCGGCAGCAGGCAGCTTTCCGTCAGCGGAAGGACATGAGTCAGGGTTAGCCACGCCTGCATCAGAGAGCGAGGAAACGGTCAAAAGGAAGGTCAGGGGCAGCGCGCGCGCGCCAAGTTCAAATGTACAAGAGGGTGGCGCAATGAGCAGCCCGGAGAGGGAGCCGGGTCCCAAAGCCCGCCGAAGAGAGGGGGAGGAGTCCGAGGGGTCCGCATCCGAGGCGTCCAGGAAGGAAGGCACCCCGGGGGGTAGTAGGACCCAGAGGCGGAAGGAGAAACGCAGAAGGTGGAGTAAGGCTAGAGTCTTAAACTGGTGTACAGGGGGCGGAGACTCAGACGAGGCTTCGCTGGTCTAGGGTCTAGACGTAGAGACGCACGCTAGGGTTTGAAAATGGGAACTAAACTTCAATAAAGACTTTTGTACAGTTCTGCTGGCTAGCGTTGGTCTTCTGTGAGCTGGGACCTGGAGGCAGTCTCTGACATGTATAGACTTCTTTTAGACTACAAAGTAATGGATGAGGAGGTTAAGGCTTCAATGATAAAGTGGGCCCAAGATGTGGGCCGTCCAATTATGCTAAAAGATGGGGGAAACTGATGGAATGTAAATTTGAAATTTACAGCCAGCTATAATATAAGAGAGAACATGATGAAAATGGCTCATAGGTGGTACCTCACTCCTTCCAGATGATCAAGAATGTGTAAAAATTTGGCGAATGCTTGTTGGAGATGTGGAGGAAATAACGGTGACATGAGCCACATGTGGTGGACGTGTGAAAAGATTAAGATTTTTTTTTTTGGGGGGGGGGAGATACGATGAATTTAAAAAGATGATGGGGATAACTTTTACGAAAAAAACGGAGGCATTTCTATGAAGTATTTTAGATAAAGAGATCCCAAAAAATCTAAGAGTGGTATTCTTGTATGCAACCGCAGCAGCTTGTATACTTGTGGCCAAGGGATGGAAAGATCACGAGGCTCCAAAAATAACAGATTGGCAAATCAAATTAAAGGAATTGGTGGAGACGGCTCAATTGACTAGCAAACTCAGAGGAATCTCAAAGCAAAAATTTGCAGAAAAATGGGATGGTTATACAAGATATGTTCAAAAATACAATAATAGTTTTGACTCCGTGCTAGCATTCGAGTGATAAAGGAACTAAAAGGAGGTGGACAACAATTAAGGATTTATTATGTTTTCAGAATGTATTGGAAAATTTATATAGAAAGGATTATTGTTTTGTGGAAGAGATTCCAAACTGGGTCCTTATTGCCTGGCAATAAACCTCACCTTCTTATTCTCCATTGCTGAGTCTGCCTGATCCTTATTTATCACCAAGCGAGTACCCGCTTACGTTCACGTGCTTCAATTCCATTGTAAGAATGGAAACAGAGCCACAGCCACAGCCACAGCCTAAGTCTGAAACAGTCCTTGATAGAGTGCCAGAGCCAGAGCCAGAGCGAGACCCTGAATCAGTGCCAGAACCAAGCCCTCATTCAGAACCAGAGCCTGAGAAAGAGCCAGAGCCAGAACCAGAGCCACAGCCACAGCCTGAGTCTGAAACAGCCCTTGATAGAGAGCCAGAATCAGAGAATCAGAATCAGAGTCAGAACCAGATCTTCGGTAAAGACGTGGTCTGGTCTTAGCGCAACTGCTCCTCCCATCCGCGATAACAGAGATTGGGTGTTCCAACACATCCCCCCGTAGGGAACCTGCCCCAGCCATTCTGTTGCCTGAGGCCCCCTCCCAGGCAGCCCTGACCCTTTCCCCTTAAAAAGCAAAATACAAACTATACAATAACCTAAAAAAATAGTAAAAGAAAAACAAAGCAAGAAACAATTATGCTAAACTTAAAATAATCCCCGCCCCAACTAAACATTTGTCCCACCCCAGAAAGAAAATAACAACAACGACAACAACAAACCACCGTTTGAGGTGCAACAGAGACACAGCCAGAGACAGAGCGAGACCCTGAATCAGTGCCATAACCAAGCCCTCATTCAGAACCAGAGCCTGAAAAAGAGCCACAGCCAGAACCAGAGCAACAGCCACAGCCACAGCCTAGAGCCACAGCCTGAGTCTGCAACAGTACTTGATACAGTGCCGGAGCCTGAAACAGAGACATAGCCTCAAACAGAGCCTGAGCCTGAAACAGAGGAAGAGCCACAGCCACAGCCTGAGTCTGAAACAGTCCTTGAGAGAGCCAGAGCCAGAGCCAGAGCCAGAAATAGGGCTTGATACAGGGCCGGAGCGCAAAACATAGCTGCAGCCACAGCCTAGAGCCACAGCCTGAGTCTGCAGCAGTACTTGATACAGCTGGAGCTGGAGCCAGAGCCAGAGACACAGCCAGAGCCAGAACAAAACCCTAATTCAGAACCAGAGCCTGAAAGAGAGCCAGACCCTCAAACATAGCTGGGTCGGAGGCAGAGGAAGAGCCATCATGAGACTCTGAATCAGAGTCAGAACCAGATCTTCATTCAGAACCAAACCCTGAAAGAGAGCCACAGCCACAGACAGAGCCACAGACGGAGCCTAGAACCACAGCCAAGATCCACAGCCACAGCCGAGATCCACAGCCTGAGTCTGAAATAGTGCTTGATAGAGTGCTGGATCCTGAAACAGAGACACTGTCTGAAACTGAGCCTGACGCTTAAACGTAGCCAGGGGCAGAGGGAGAGGCAGAGCCTGATACAGTGCTTCATACAGCGTAGGAGCCTGAAGCAGAGCTGAAATAGAGCCAGAGCCAGAGCCAGAGCCAGAGCCAGAGCCAGAGCCAGAGCCAGAGCCAGAGCCAGAGCCAGAGCCAGAAATAGGGCTTGATACAGGGCCGGATCGCAAAGCATAGCTGCAGCCACAGCCTAGAGCCACAGCCTGAGTCTGCAACAGTACTTGATACAGTGCAGGAGCCTGAAACAGAGACATAGCCTCAAACAGAGCCTGAGCCTGAAACAGAGGAAGAGCCACAGCCACAGCCTGAGTCTGAAACAGTCCTTGATAGAGTGCCAGAGCCAGAGCCTCATTCAGAGCCAGAGCCAGAGCCAGAGCCAGAGCCAGAGCCAGAGCCAGAAATAGGGCTTGTTACCAAGATGGCGGCGCGCATAGACGCTGCGGCTTAGTGCTCTCCCTTAGCGTTTTGTTTTGTTTTTATTATTTTTACTTGGTCTGAGTATGTCTGACCGGGCAAGAAAGATTTACAGCAGGCAGGAACTTCTGAAGGTCGGGTTACAGTGTGAACAAGCTGTAAGAGCTGATTATTTTCGCCCAGATAACGTTCCTGTGGGAGTAGCCAGGCCACCGGGCTCTCCATGGATTACTATGCCTCCAGGGAGGAGGCGAAGGCGGCGTAGAGATAGGAGGCAAAGGCGGGGTTGTCGGGCTGGCGTCCTGGTAAGATTGCAGAGGAGTCCATCTAAACCACCACTCCCTAGCATATTTCTTGCTAATGTGAGATCTCTTGCCAACAAGATGGATGAATTGAGGCTGCAGGCAGCAAAGAACAGCCTTGTAAAAGATTGCTGCGTTTTATTTGTCATTGAGACATGGCTTCAACCGTCCATACCAGACACAGCTATTCAGTTGGAAGGCTGTGCGGTACATCGTCATGACCGAGGCATGGACTTCGGAAAAACCAAAGGAGGGGGGCTGTGTGTATATGTGAACAAATGCTGGTCCAATAATTCTAAGACTGTGGGCAGTCACTGTTCACCGGATTTGGAATATGTGGCTGTTAAATGTAGACCAGCCTATCTCCCTAGGGAGTTCACAGCTGTTATGTTAACTGGTGTGTACGTGCCACCAGATGCCAATGCCAACTTGGCTTTGGGATGCCTGCAGAGCCTTATCAGCAGCCAGCAAGACAAGTATCCTGAAGCTGTGCACATCATTGCGGGAGACTTCAACCATGTTGAACTTAAAACAGTGCTCCCAACGCTCTATCAGCATGTGAAATGTCCCACAAGAGGGGACAAGACACTGGATAAAGTTTATTCGAATGTAAATCACGGCTATAGGGCTTTACAGCTGCCACACTTGGGCCAGTCCGACCATATGTCTCTGTTCCTGGTACCAGCATATATCCCACTCAGGAAACGGGCTCCCACAATATTAAAATCTGTTAAAATCTGGCCTGAAGGTGCTATTCACCAGCTGCAGGACTGTTTTGAGAGAACCAATTGGGATATTTTCGATCGTTCAGACCTGGAGGAGCACACGGCGGCAGTTCTGTGCTATATCAATCACTGCACAGACACTGTCACAGTAAATAAATCCATCCGGTTTTACCCCAATCAGAAACCCTGGATGAATAGAGAGGTCCAGTGCCTGTTGCGGGAAAGGAACAGGGCTTTCAGGTCAGGCGAGGTGCAGCTTTACAGTGTGGCAAGAGCAAACTTGAAGAGGGGTATTCGACGGGCAAAACTGGATTATAGGCTGAGGATTGAGGATAATTTAAGGAGCAACAACACAAGACAGATGTGGCAGGGGATTCAGCATATTACCAACTACAAACCTAACCTTGGTGCTGTCGACGGTGACCCTTTGCTGGCGGAGGAGCTTAACCTCTTCTTTGCTCGCTTCGAGAAGGAGCCACCTGAGACGCCGGTATTACAGCCATCAGCCCATAGGGGCCCCTCATTCACGGTAGAGGAGCATGAGGTGAGACAGGTATTGAGGATGGCGAATCCGAGGAAGGCGGCTGGACCTGATGGCATCACTGGAAAGGTGTTGAAGGGCTGTGCGGATCAGCTGGCGAGGGTCTTTACTAAGATCTTCAACAAGTCCTTACACCAGTCTATTGTCCCACCCTGCCTGAAGTCGTCAACTATTGTCCCTCTGCCTAAAAAATCCACAATCAGTAGTTTGAATGACTACAGACCAGTTGCACTGACTCCAATCATCATGAAGTGTTTTGAGAAACTGGTGCGCCGTCACATTATTTCCTGTCTTCCATCAACTTTTGACAACTACCAGTTTGCATACAGGGCAAATAGATCCACAGAAGACGCTATCACCACCACTCTCCATGCTGCTCTGTCCCATCTGGAGCAGCCGGGGAGTTATGTGAGGCTGCTGTTTGTGGATTTTAGCTCTGCTTTTAACACTATCCTCCCCCATAGACTGGTGTCCAAGCTAGAGGCGATTGGACTCTCCAACTCCACCTGTCTCTGGGTTTTGGATTTTTTGTCAGAACGTTCTCAGAGGGTTAGAGTAGGGTCACATATGTCCACAGCCCTTAGCCTTAACACCGGCTCACCACAGGGTTGTGTGTTGAGTCCCCTGCTCTATGCTCTCTATACGTATGACTGTACAGCCATCTATTCCAGCAACAAAATCATCAAGTTTGCTGATGACACTACGGTGGTAGGGCTCATTTCAGGAGGGGATGAGTCCGCCTATCGGGACGAGGTGGAGCGGCTCTGTGTTTGGTGTGGAGAGAACAATCTGGCTCTTAATACGGCTAAGACCAAGGAATTGGTGGTGGATTACAGGAAAAAAAAGGCGGACATTCAGCCCTTGTATATCAACGGGGAACGGGTGGAGAGGGTGGCGGAATTCAGGTTTTTGGGAGTAACTATCGATCAGGGCATGACTTGGAGCGCAAATACCACTGCTCTGGTGAAGAAGGCCCAGCAGAGAATTTATTTCCTCAGACTTTTAAAGAAGAACAATCTGAGTGAGAGACTGCTGGTGTCCTTCTACCGAGGCTCCATAGAGAGCATTCTTACATACTGTATTTGTGCTTGGTTCTCCAGTTGTACAGCTAGGGAGAGGAAGGTGCTCCAGAAGGTCATAACCACAGCCCAAAGGATTATTGGTCATCCTCTCCCATCTTTGGAAGAACTGTACGGTTCCCGTTGTCTTAGGAAAGCAAACAACATCCTGCAGGATTCATCTCACCCGGGATACAGTCTGTTTGCACTACTGCCTTCTGGCAGGAGATATAGAAACATCAAGTCAAGGACAAATAGACTGAAAAACAGTTTCTATCCAAGAGCTGTGGCCTTTTTGAATGCTGTAACTCGATAGTGTGACCTGGGAGTTTGATGGGTGTGGGTGTGGGTGTGGCTGGAATGTGGTTTGTTTGGTTGTTGTGGTTGTTTTGCTTTTGTTGTTTTTAAGGGATGGCATCCAATTTCGTTGCACTTGTGCAATGTTGCACTTGTGTAATGACAATAAAGAATCTAATCTAATCTAATCTAATCTAATCTTGATACAGGGCCGGAGCGCAAAACATAGCTGCAGCCACAGCCTAGAGCCACAGCCTGAGTCTGCAGCAGTACTTGATACAGTGCCGGAGCTGGAGCTGGAGCCAGAGCCAGAGACACAGCCAGAGCCAGAACAAAACCCTAATTCAGAACCAGAGCCTGAAAGAGAGCCAGACCCAGAAACATAGCTGGGTCGGAGGCAGAGGAAGAGCCATCATGAGACCCTGAATCAGAGTCAGAACCAGATCTTCGGTAAAGACGTGGTCTGGTCTTAGCGCAACTGCTCCTCCCACCCGCGATAACAGAGATTGGGTGTTCCAACACATCCCCCCGTAGGGAACCTGCCCCAGCCATTCTGTTGCCTGAGGCCCCCTCCCAGGCAGCCCTGACCCTTTCCCCTTAAAAAGCAAAATACAAACTATACAATAACCTAAAAAAGTAGTAAAAGAAAAACAAAGCAAGAAACAATTATGCTAAACTTAAAATAATCCCCGCCCCAACTAAACATTTGTCCCACCCCAGAAAGAAAATAACAACAACAACGACAACAACAAACCACCGTTTGAGGTGCAACAGAGACACAGCCAGAGACAGAGCGAGACCCTGAATCAGTGCCATAACCAAGCCCTCATTCAGAACCAGAGCCTGAAAAAGAGCCACAGCCAGAACCAGAGCAACAGCCACAGCCACAGCCTAGAGCCACAGCCTGAGTCTGCAACAGTACTTGATACAGTGCCGGAGCCTGAAACAGAGACATAGCCTCAAACAGAGCCTGAGCCTGAAACAGAGGAAGAGCCACAGCCACAGCCTGAGTCTGAAACAGTCCTTGATAGAGTGCCAGAGCCAGAGCCTCATTCAGAGCCAGAGCCAGAGCCAGAGCCAGAGCCAGAGCCAGAGCCAGAGCCAGAGCCAGAGCCAGAAATAGGGCTTGATACAGGGCCGGAGCGCAAAACATAGCTGCAGCCACAGCCTGAGTCTGCAACAGTACTTGATACAGTGCCGGAGCCTGAAACAGAGACATAGCCTCAAACAGAGCCTGAGCCTGAAACAGAGGAAGAGCCACAGCCACAGCGTGAGTCTGAAACAGTCCTTGATAGAGTGCCAGAGCCAGAGCCTCATTCAGAGCCAGAGCCAGAGCCAGAGCCAGAGCCAGAGCCAGAGCCAGAGCCAGAGCCAGAGCCAGAGCCAGAGCCAGAGCCAGAGCCAGAGCCAGAGCCAGAGCCAGAGCCAGAGCCAGAAATAGGGCTTGATACAGGGCCGGATCGCAAAGCATAGCTGCAGCCACAGCCTAGAGCCACAGCCTGAGTCTGCAACAGTACTTGATACAGTGCAGGAGCCTGAAACAGAGACATAGCCTCAAACAGAGCCTGAGCCTGAAACAGAGGAAGAGCCACAGCCACAGCCTGAGTCTGAAACAGTCCTTGATAGAGTGCCAGAGCCAGAGCCTCATTCAGAGCCAGAGCCAGAGCCAGAGCCAGAGCCAGAGCCAGAGCCAGAGCCAGAGCCAGAGCCAGAGCCACAGCCTGAGTCTGAAACAGCCCTTGATAGAGAGCCAGAATCAGAGAATCAGAATCAGAGTCAGAACCAGATCTTCGGTAAAGACGTGGTCTGGTCTTAGCGCAACTGCTCCTCCCATCCGCGATAACAGAGATTGGGTGTTCCAACACATCCCCCCGTAGGGAACCTGCCCCAGCCATTCTGTTGCCTGAGGCCCCCTCCCAGGCAGCCCTGACCCTTTCCCCTTAAAAAGCAAAATACAAACTATACAATAACCTAAAAAAATAGTAAAAGAAAAACAAAGCAAGAAACAATTATGCTAAACTGAAAATAATCCCCGCCCCAACTAAACATTTGTCCCACCCCAGAAAGAAAATAACAACAACAACGACAACAACAAACCACCGTTTGAGGTGCAACAGAGACACAGCCAGAGACAGAGCGAGACCCTGAATCAGTGCCATAACCAAGCCCTCATTCAGAACCAGAGCCTGAAAAAGAGCCACAGCCAGAACCAGAGCAACAGCCACAGCCACAGCCTAGAGCCACAGCCTGAGTCTGCAACAGTACTTGATACAGTGCCGGAGCCTGAAACAGAGACATAGCCTCAAACAGAGCCTGAGCCTGAAACAGAGGAAGAGCCACAGCCACAGCCTGAGTCTGAAACAGTCCTTGATAGAGTGCCAGAGCCAGAGCCAGAGCCAGAGCCAGAGCCAGAGCCAGAGCCAGAGCCAGAAATAGGGCTTGATACAGGGCAGGAGCGCAAAACATAGCTGCAGCCACAGCCTAGAGCCACAGCCTGAGTCTGCAACAGTACTTGATACAGTGCAGAAGCCTGAAACAGAGACATAGCCTCAAACAGAGCCTGAGCCTGAAACAGAGGCAGAGCCACAGCCACAACCTGAGTCTGAAACAGTCCTTGATAGAGTGCCAGAGCCAGAGCCAGAACAAGACCCTGAATCAGAGTCAGAGTGAGACCATGAATCAGAGCCAGAGCCAGAGCCTCATTCAGAGCCAGAGCTGAAAGAGAGCCAGAGCCAGAGCCAGAGACACAGCCAGAGCCAGAGCCAGAAATAGGGCTTGATACAGGGCCGGAGCGCAAAACATAGCTGCAGCCACAGCCTAGAGCCAACAACAAACCACCGTTTGAGGTGCAACAGAGACACAGCCAGAGACAGAGCGAGACCCTGAATCAGTGCCATAACCAAGCCCTCATTCAGAACCAGAGCCTGAAAAAGAGCCACAGCCAGAACCAGAGCAACAGCCACAGCCACAGCCTAGAGCCACAGCCTGAGTCTGCAACAGTACTTGATACAGTGCCGGAGCCTGAAACAGAGACATAGCCTCAAACAGAGCCTGAGCCTGAAACAGAGGAAGAGCCACAGCCACAGCGTGAGTCTGAAACAGTCCTTGATAGAGTGCCAGAGCCAGAGCCTCATTCAGAGCCAGAGCCAGAGCCAGAGCCAGAGCCAGAGCCAGAGCCAGAGCCAGAGCCAGAGCCAGAGCCAGAAATAGGGCTTGATACAGGGCCGGAGCGCAAAACATAGCTGCAGCCACAGCCTGAGTCTGCAACAGTACTTGATACAGTGCAGGAGCCTGAAACAGAGACATAGCCTCAAACAGAGCCTGAGCCTGAAACAGAGGCAGAGCCACAGCCACAACCTGAGTCTGAAACAGTCCTTGATAGAGTGCCAGAGCCAGAGCCAGAACGAGACCCTGAATCAGAGTCAGAGTGAGACCATGAATCAGAGCCAGAGCCAGAGCCTCATTCAGAGCCAGAGCTGAAAGAGAGCCAGAGCCAGAGCCAGAGCCAGAGCCAGAGCCAGAGCCAGAGCCAGAGCCAGAGCCAGAGCCAGAGCCAGAGCCAGAGCCAGAGCCAGAAATAGGGCTTGATACAGGGCCGGAGCGCAAAACATAGCTGCAGCCACAGCCTAGAGCCACAGCCTGAGTCTGCAGCAGTACTTGATACAGTGCCGGAGCTGGAGCTGGAGCCAGAGCCAGAGACACAGCCAGAGCCAGAACAAAACCCTAATTCAGAACCAGAGCCTGAAAGAGAGCCAGACCCTCAAACATAGCTGGGTCGGAGGCAGAGGAAGAGCCATCATGAGACTCTGAATCAGAGTCAGAACCAGATCTTCATTCAGAACCAGACCCTGAAAGAGAGCCACAGCCACAGACAGAGCCACAGACGGAGCCTAGAACCACAGCCAAGATCGACAGCCACAGCCGAGAGCCACAGCCTGAGTCTGAAATAGTGCTTGATAGAGTGCTGGATCCTGAAACAGAGACACTGTCTGAAACTGAGCCTGACGCTTAAACGTAGCCAGGGGCAGAGGGAGAGGCAGAGCCTGATACAGTGCTTCATACAGCGTAGGAGCCTGAAGCAGAGCTGAAATAGAGCCAGAGCCAGAGCCAGAGCCAGAGCCAGAGCCAGAGCCAGAGCCAGAGCCAGAGCCAGAGCCAGAGCCAGAAATAGGGCTTGATACAGGGCCAGATCGCAAAGCATAGCTGCAGCCACAGCCTAGAGCCACAGCCTGAGTCTGCAACAGTACTTGATACAGTGCAGGAGCCTGAAACAGAGACATAGCCTCAAACAGAGCCTGAGCCTGAAACAGAGGAAGAGCCACAGCCACAGCCTTAGTCTGAAACAGTCCTTGATAGAGTGCCAGAGCCAGAGCCAGAGCCAGAGCCAGAGCCAGAGCCAGAGCCAGAGCCAGAGACAGAAATAGGGCTTGATACAGGGCCGGAGCGCAAAACATAGCTGCAGCCACAGCCTAGAGCCACAGCCTGAGTCTGCAGCAGTACTTGATACAGTGCCGGAGCTGGAGCTGGAGCCAGAGCCAGAGACACAGCCAGAGCCAGAACAAAACCCTAATTCAGAACCAGAGCCTGAAAGAGAGCCAGACCCAGAAACATAGCTGGGTCGGAGGCAGAGGAAGAGCCATCATGAGACCCTGAATCAGAGTCAGAACCAGATCTTCATTCAGAACCAGACCCTGAAAGAGAGCCAGAGCCACAGACAGAGCCACAGACGGAGCCTAGAGCCACAGCCGAGATCCACAGCCACAGCCGAGAGCCACAGCCTGAGTCTGAAATAGTGCTTGATAGAGTGCTGGCTCCTGAAACAGAGACACTGTCTGAAACTGAGCCTGACGCCTAAACGTAGCCAGGGGCAGAGGGAGAGGCAGAGCCTGATACAGTGCTTCATACAACGTAGGAGCCTGAAGCAGAGCTGAAATAGAGCCAGAGCCAGAGCCAGAGCCAGAGCCAGAGCCAGAGCCAGAGCCAGAGCCAGAGCCAGAAATAGGCCTTGATACAGGGCCGGAGCGCAAAGTATAGCTGCAGCCACAGCCTAGAGCCACAGCCTGAGTCTGCAACAGTACTTGATACAGTGCCGGAACTGGAGCTGGAGCCAGAGCCAGAGACACAGCCAGAGCCAGAACAAAACCCTAATTCAGAACCAGAGCCTGAAAGAGAGCCAGACCCAGAACCATAGCTGGGTCGGAGGCAGAGGAAGAGCCATCATGAGACCCTGAATCAGAGTCAGAACCAGATCTTCATTCAGAACCAGACCCTGAAAGAGAGCCAGAGCCAGAGCCAGAGCCAGAGCCAGAGCCAGAGCCAGAGCCAGAGCCAGAGCCAGAGCCAGAGCCAGAGCCAGAGCCAGAGCCAAGGCTTGATACAGGGCCGGAGCGCAAAACATAGCTGCAGCCACAGCCTAGAGCCACAGCCTGAGTCTGCAGCAGTACTTGATACAGTGCCGGAGCTGGAGCTGGAGCCAGAGCCAGAGACACAGCCAGAGCCAGAACAAAACCCTAATTCAGAACCAGAGCCTGAAAGAGAGCCAGACCCTCAAACATAGCTGGGTCGGAGGCAGAGGAAGAGCCATCATGAGACCCTGAATCAGAGTCAGAACCAGATCTTCATTCAGAACCAGACCCTGAAAGAGAGCCAGAGCCACAGACAGAGCCACAGACGGAGCCTAGAGCCACAGCCGAGATCCACAGCCACAGCCGAGATCCACAGCCTGAGTCTGAAATAGTGCTTGATAGAGTGCTGGCTCCTGAAACAGAGACACTGTCTGAAACTGAGCCTGACGCTTAAACGTAGCCAGGGGCAGAGGGAGAGGCAGAGCCTGATACAGTGCTTGATACAGCGTAGGAGCCTGAAGCAGAGACACAGCCAGATCCAGAGACACAGCCAGAGGCAGAACAAAACCCTAATTCAGAACCAGAGCCTAAAAGAGAGCCAGAGCCAGAAACAGTGCTTGATAGAGTGCCAGAGCCTGAAACAGAGGCAGAGGCAGATACAGGGCTTGAAACTGCGTTGGAGCCTGAAACAGAGAAACAGCGTGAAAGAGAGACAAAGGCTGAGACAGAGCAACAGCCACAGCCACAGCCTAGAGCCACAGCCTGAGTCTGCAACAGTACTTGATACAGTGCCTTTTATGTGAAAGAACTGAATTCAGGAATCTGGCAACCTGTAATGATCTATAAGAGTCAATGTCCTGGAGTAAATAGGCTAGATGTAATTCAGGTGGTTTAGCAACAGTTTCCAAAATGATTGAACTCAGAATCCTTGATCGGGGAACAATATATAAAGGACAATTAAACAAGATATGATAAAGGGATTCTATTGATTTGTTGTCACATGCACATAAAACAGAGGTTTTACCGTTAGAAAATCTATTGCTCAGCACATTTGAGGGGAACACATTAAATCTGGCTCTAACAAAAGCGAATCTATGCGACGCAACCTATAAGGTAGACAGATATCGAGGTATCTGGGACATAAATGTAATGCCCTGATTTATCGGGGAACATGTACCTCCACCTGTAGTAAGATTTTGTTGCAAATCAACCTCCTCCAATCTTTGTTTGATGACCTTTTTTGCTGTAATTAGATCTAAATTTAGTATATCGGAAGGAGAGATTCCATAAGACAACAGTTTGGAATGGATTTTTGTTGCCCATGGGCTGGTAAATTCATCTCTCCAAAGGCACTGAATAAGATGGTAATTGGGCAATTTATGCCAAAGGGACAGCCAGTAATTAAAGGCATGTCTCCACATCAGGATCTCTAAGGAGGGGGTCTTAAGTTCTAAGCGAATAGCCGAGTTGCTTACACAGGAGGGTAGTTTCAAAAGGCGTCTAAGAAAAAGATTTTGCAATGTCACCAGAGGCATGAGGTTTACAAAAGCGCCCCATAAAGGGACCGCATAGGCCATAGTTGCAACCACTTTCGCACTATAAACTTTTAAGGCAGATGGAACATGCATAGCCCCCTCTGTAAAGAAAAAGCGTAATAGAGCGTAGATAAGGGCTTTGCCCTTATTTTGTAAGTATGTGATATGCGCTTTCCATCCCATATTATGCTGGAAGTAAATTCCTAGATATTGAAATTTGTAGACTTGTTCAATTGGCTTCCCCTCGAGTTCCCACCTATACAATTTACGACTCCTGGAAAAAATTAGGACTTTAGATTTGGAATGGTTAATAGTAAGTAAATTTCTTTGGCAATATAACGCGAAGATCTAAAAGGCCCTCCTCAAACCGATTCTTGAATATGAGAGGATCACCGCATCGTCAGAGTACAATAGTAAGGGGCAGCGATAGTCTGCAAGCCTGGGTGCATGAATGGTGGTTTGTGCCTCAACTAGGGAAGTTCTCATGTCACTAATATAGAGGTTAAAGAGATAGGGGGCAAGGATGCACCCTTGTCGTACCCCCTTATTTATTGGTACAGAGTTTGTGAGATCGCCCTCAGGTGTTAACCTCACCCTAGCGGCCGTCCCTTCATGTAATTTGATCATAAGCCACAACAGCCTTTTATCTATGCCCCACTTTGCCAATTTTTCCCATAGCAGCTCTCTAGAGATACTGTCAAAAGCCGCCTTCAGGTCTATAAAAGCGGCACATAGGAGACCGTGAGTGGGGGAAGAATACTTCCGCACCAAATGATATAGAATTATTGCATGGTCAATAGAAGCACGATTTGGTCTAAACCCGGCCTGTTCATGGCCTATCAGATTGGAATCTTCGGCCCATTGGGTTAGTCTGGTTACCAGGAAGCGAGTATAGATTTTTCCGATGATTGATAATAAACTGATATTACGATAGTTTCCTGGGTCCTCTGGTGGTCCTTTTTTATATATAGGAATTATGATGGACTCCTTCCATGATCTAGGTATCTGGCCCGTGGCATTAATTGCATCAAAGATTTTTGCAAGAATTTTGGCCCACCATGCTGGGTGCTGTTTAATAGCTTCCCTGGGGCTTAATAATCAATGGAAATTTATCACAGGAGTGTGAAATCAGTAAAGGGGTCAGACAAGGTTGCCCACTACCCCCCTTAATTTTCATATTAACATTGGAAGTTTTATGTAAACAAATTAGGGAAGAAAAAGAAATAAAAGGGATTATGCTGGGAAATAGAAGTTACAAAACGAGGGCATTTGCTGACGATTTAATTATAACTACGGAGCAACCAAAACAGAGTTTAAGAAAGGCGTTGGAAATAATATATGGCTACGGTAAAGTTCCGGGGTTCAAAATGAATTTAAACAAGACAAAACTAATATTTAAAAATATGTCGCCAGATGAAAAAGCAGAATTAGAACAAATCATGCACATTAAAATCTACCCCAAAATCAAGTATTTAGGATTATGGATAACACCAAAGAATATTAACTTCTATGAAGATAATTATACCAATTGTTGGAAAGATATCCAAAGACAGTTGGAGACATGGACAAGGTTAAATTTATCATTCCTGGGCCGTATTTCGGTAATTAAAATGATAGTTTTACCGAAGCTACTCTTTCTATTCCAAACGATTCCAATTACAGGAAAGACCAGCAGTATCAACAAGTGGCAAAAAGAAATTTCTAAATTTTTGTGGAAGGGTAAAAGACCAAGAGTAAAGCATAAGATATTAATAGATACTGTAGAAAGAGGTGGCTACGGGTTACCGGATTTGAAGCTATATTACGAAGCCTCATGTCTTCTCTGGTTGAAAGATTGGTATTTATTTTAAAAAATTGGGATATTTTAGATCTAGAAGGTCATGACACCCGTTTTGGGTGGCATGGCTATCTCTTAATTATGGGAAAATAAAGACGCATAGGAGTTTTTCAAATCATATAATAAGAAATGCTATATATAAGGTATGGGGGAAATACAAAAGATATTTGGAACAGAAAACCCCAAGATGGAACTCTCCACTAGAAGCAATCGCTGTTAAAAAAAGCAGCAACATCAAAGAGAACTGGATAACGTATAATACAATATTAAGGGGGGAGGAGGAGGGTCAACAAATATTGATAAGTTATGAGAAAATAAAAGATCACTTTTCTAGTTGGCTAGATTACTTCCAGGTGAATGAAGTGCTCAGACAGGATAAGCAGATAGGTTTTGAAAAGGAGCCTTCAAGATTTGAAAGAGAACTGCTGAATAGTAAAACCAAAATAATCGCAAAAATGTATAGACTTCTTTTAGACTACAAAGTAATGGATGAGGAGGTTAAGGCTTCAATGATAAAGTGGGCCCAAGATGTGGGCCGTCCAATTATGCTAAAAGATGGGGGAAACTGATGGAATGTAAATTTGAAATTTACAGCCAGCTATAATATAAGAGAGAACATGATGAAAATGGCTCATAGGTGGTACCTCACTCCTTCCAGATGATCAAGAATGTGTAAAAATTTGGCGAATGCTTGTTGGAGATGTGGAGGAAATAACGGTGACATGAGCCACATGTGGTGGACGTGTGAAAAGATTAAGATTTTTTTTTGGGGGGGGGGGAAGATACGATGAATTAAAAAAGATGATGGGGATAACTTTTACGAAAAAAACGGAGGCATTTCTATGAAGTATTTTAGATAAAGAGATCCCAAAAAATCTAAGAGTGGTATTCTTGTATGCAACCGCAGCAGCTTGTATACTTGTGGCCAAGGGATGGAAAGATCACGAGGCTCCAAAAATAACAGATTGGCAAATCAAATTAAAGGAATTGGTGGAGACGGCTCAATTGACTAGCAAACTCAGAGGAATCTCAAAGCAAAAATTTGCAGAAAAATGGGATGGTTATACAAGATATGTTCAAAAATACAATAATAGTTTTGACTCCGTGCTAGCATTCGAGTGATAAAGGAACTAAAAGGAGGTGGACAACAATTAAGGATTTATTATGTTTTCAGAATGTATTGGAAAATTTATATAGAAAGGATTATTGTTTTGTGGAAGAGATTCCAAACTGGGTCCTTATTGCCTGGCAATAAACCTTACCTTCTTATTCTCCATTGCTGAGTCTGCCTGATCCTTATTTATCACCAAGCGAGTACCCGCTTACGTTCACGTGCTTCAATTCCATTGTAAGAATGGAAACAGAGCCACAGCCACAGCCACAGCCTAAGTCTGAAACAGTCCTTGATAGAGTGCCAGAGCCAGAGCCAGAGCGAGACCCTGAATCAGTGGCCGGAACCAAGCCCTCATTCAGAACCAGAGCCTGAGAAAGAGCCAGAGCCAGAACCAGAGCCACAGCCACAGCCACAGCCTGAGTCTGAAACAGCCCTTGATAGAGAGCCAGAATCAGAGAATCAGAATCAGAGTCAGAACCAGATCTTCGGTAAAGACGTGGTCTGGTCTTAGCGCAACTGCTCCTCCCATCCGCGATAACAGAGATTGGGTGTTCCAACACATCCCCCCGTAGGGAACCTGCCCCAGCCATTCTGTTGCCTGAGGCCCCCTCCCAGGCAGCCCTGACCCTTTCCCCTTAAAAAGCAAAATACAAACTATACAATAACCTAAAAAAATAGTAAAAGAAAAACAAAGCAAGAAACAATTATGCTAAACTTAAAATAATCCCCGCCCCAACTAAACATTTGTCCCACCCCAGAAAGAAAATAACAACAACAACGACAACAACAAACCACCGTTTGAGGTGCAACAGAGACACAGCCAGAGACAGAGCGAGACCCTGAATCAGTGCCATAACCAAGCCCTCATTCAGAACCAGAGCCTGAAAAAGAGCCACAGCCAGAACCAGAGCAACAGCCACAGCCACAGCCTAGAGCCACAGCCTGAGTCTGCAACAGTACTTGATACAGTGCCGGAGCCTGAAACAGAGACATAGCCTCAAACAGAGCCTGAGCCTGAAACAGAGGAAGAGCCACAGCCACAGCCTGAGTCTGAAACAGTCCTTGAGAGAGCCAGAGCCAGAGCCAGAGCCAGAAATAGGGCTTGATACAGGGCCGGAGCGCAAAACATAGCTGCAGCCACAGCCTAGAGCCACAGCCTGAGTCTGCAGCAGTACTTGATACAGCTGAAGCTGGAGCCAGAGCCAGAGACACAGCCAGAGCCAGAACAAAACCCTAATTCAGAACCAGAGCCTGAAAGAGAGCCAGACCCTCAAACATAGCTGGGTCGGAGGCAGAGGAAGAGCCATCATGAGACTCTGAATCAGAGTCAGAACCAGATCTTCATTCAGAACCAGACCCTGAAAGAGAGCCACAGCCACAGACAGAGCCACAGACGGAGCCTAGAACCACAGCCAAGATCGACAGCCACAGCCGAGATCCACAGCCTGAGTCTGAAATAGTGCTTGATAGAGTGCTGGATCCTGAAACAGAGACACTGTCTGAAACTGAGCCTGACGCTTAATCGTAGCCAGGGGCAGAGGGAGAGGCAGAGCCTGATACAATGCTTCATACAGCGTAGGAGCCTGAAGCAGAGCTGAAATAGAGCCAGAGCCAGAGCCAGAGCCAGAGCCAGAGCCAGAGCCAGAGCCAGAGCCAGAGCCAGAGCCAGAGCCAGAGCCAGAAATAGGGCTTGATACAGGGCCGGAGCGCAAAACATAGCTGCAGCCACAGCCTAGAGCCACAGCCTGAGTCTGCAGCAGTACTTGATACAGTGCCGGAGCTGGAGCTGGAGCCAGAGCCAGAGACACAGCCAGAGCCAGAACAAAACCCTAATTCAGAACCAGAGCCTGAAAGAGAGCCAGACCCTCAAACATAGCTGGGTCGGAGGCAGAGGAAGAGCCATCATGAGACTCTGAATCAGAGTCAGAACCAGATCTTCATTCAGAACCAGACCCTGAAAGAGAGCCACAGCCACAGACAGAGCCACAGACGGAGCCTAGAACCACAGCCAAGATCGACAGCCACAGCCGAGATCCACAGCCTGAGTCTGAAATAGTGCTTGATAGAGTGCTGGATCCTGAAACAGAGACACTGTCTGAAACTGAGCCTGACGCTTAAACGTAGCCAGGGGCAGAGGGAGAGGCAGAGCCTGATACAGTGCTTCATACAGCGTAGGAGCCTGAAGCAGAGCTGAAATAGAGCCAGAGCCAGAGCCAGAGCCAGAGCCAGAGCCAGAGCCAGAGCCAGAAATAGGGCTTGATACAGGGCCAGATCGCAAAGCATAGCTGCAGCCACAGCCTAGAGCCACAGCCTGAGTCTGCAACAGTACTTGATACAGTGCAGGAGCCTGAAACAGAGACATAGCCTCAAACAGAGCCTGAGCCTGAAACAGAGGAAGAGCCACAGCCACAGCCTTAGTCTGAAACAGTCCTTGATAGAGTGCCAGAGCCAGAGCCAGAGCCAGAGCCAGAGCCAGAGCCAGAGCCAGAGCCAGAAATAGGGCTTGATACAGGGCCGGAGCGCAAAACATAGCTGCAGCCACAGCCTAGAGCCACAGCCTGAGTCTGCAGCAGTACTTGATACAGTGCCGGAGCTGGAGCTGGAGCCAGAGCCAGAGACACAGCCAGAGCCAGAACAAAACCCTAATTCAGAACCAGAGCCTGAAAGAGAGCCAGACCCAGAAACATAGCTGGGTCGGAGGCAGAGGAAGAGCCATCATGAGACCCTGAATCAGAGTCAGAACCAGATCTTCATTCAGAACCAGACCCTGAAAGAGAGCCAGAGCCACAGACAGAGCCACAGACGGAGCCTAGAGCCACAGCCGAGATCCACAGCCACAGCCGAGAGCCACAGCCTGAGTCTGAAATAGTGCTTGATAGAGTGCTGGCTCCTGAAACAGAGACACTGTCTGAAACTGAGCCTGACGCCTAAACGTAGCCAGGGGCAGAGGGAGAGGCAGAGCCTGATACAGTGCTTCATACAACGTAGGAGCCTGAAGCAGAGCTGAAATAGAGCCAGAGCCAGAGCCAGAGCCAGAGCCAGAGCCAGATCCAGAGCCAGAGCCAGTGCCAGAGCCAGAGCCAGAAATAGGGCTTGATACAGGGCCGGAGCGCAAAGTATAGCTGCAGCCACAGCCTAGAGCCACAGCCTGAGTCTGCAACAGTACTTGATACAGTGCCGGAACTGGAGCTGGAGCCAGAGCCAGAGACACAGCCAGAGCCAGAACAAAACCCTAATTCAGAACCAGAGCCTGAAAGAGAGCCAGACCCAGAACCATAGCTGGGTCGGAGGCAGAGGAAGAGCCATCATGAGACCCTGAATCAGAGTCAGAACCAGATCTCCATTCAGAACCAGACCCTGAAAGAGAGCCAGATCCAGAGCCAGAGCCAGAGCCAGAGCCAGAGCCAGAGCCAGAGCCAGAGCCAGAGCCAGAGCCAAGGCTTGATACAGGGCCGGAGCGCAAAACATAGCTGCAGCCACAGCCTAGAGCCACAGCCTGAGTCTGCAGCAGTACTTGATACAGTGCCGGAGCTGGAGCTGGAGCCAGAGCCAGAGACACAGCCAGAGCCAGAACAAAACCCTAATTCAGAACCAGAGCCTGAAAGAGAGCCAGACCCTCAAACATAGCTGGGTCGGAGGCAGAGGAAGAGCCATCATGAGACCCTGAATCAGAGTCAGAACCAGATCTTCATTCAGAACCAGACCCTGAAAGAGAGCCAGAGCCACAGACAGAGCCACAGACGGAGCCTAGAGCCACAGCCGAGATCCACAGCCACAGCCGAGATCCACAGCCTGAGTCTGAAATAGTGCTTGATAGAGTGCTGGCTCCTGAAACAGAGACACTGTCTGAAACTGAGCCTGACGCTTAAACGTAGCCAGGGGCAGAGGGAGAGGCAGAGCCTGATACAGTGCTTGATACAGCGTAGGAGCCTGAAGCAGAGACACAGCCAGATCCAGAGACACAGCCAGAGGCAGAACAAAACCCTAATTCAGAACCAGAGCCTAAAAGAGAGCCAGAGCCAGAAACAGTGCTTGATAGAGTGCCAGAGCCTGAAACAGAGGCAGAGGCAGATACAGGGCTTGAAACTGCGTTGGAGCCTGAAACAGAGAAACAGCGTGAAAGAGAGACAAAGGCTGAGACAGAGCAACAGCCACAGCCACAGCCTAGAGCCACAGCCTGAGTCTGCAACAGTACTTGATACAGTGCCTTTTATGTGAAAGAACTGAATTCAGGAATCTGGCAACCTGTAATGATCTATAAGAGTCAATGTCCTGGAGTAAATAGGCTAGATGTAATTCAGGTGGTTTAGCAACAGTTTCCAAAATGATTGAACTCAGAATCCTTGATCGGGGAACAATATATAAAGGACAATTAAACAAGATATGATAAAGGGATTCTATTGATTTGTTGTCACATGCACATAAAACAGAGGTTTTACCGTTAGAAAATCTATTGCTCAGCACATTTGAGGGGAACACATTAAATCTGGCTCTAACAAAAGCGAATCTATGCGACGCAACCTATAAGGTAGACAGATATCGAGGTATCTGGGACATAAATGTAATGCCCTGATTTATCGGGGAACATGTACCTCCACCTGTAGTAAGATTTTGTTGCAAATCAACCTCCTCCAATCTTTGTTTGATGACCTTTTTTGCTGTAATTAGATCTAAATTTAGTATATCGGAAGGAGAGATTCCATAAGACAACAGTTTGGAATGGATTTTTGTTGCCCATGGGCTGGTAAATTCATCTCTCCAAAGGCACTGAATAAGATGGTAATTGGGCAATTTATGCCAAAGGGACAGCCAGTAATTAAAGGCATGTCTCCACATCAGGATCTCTAAGGAGGGGGTCTTAAGTTCTAAGCGAATAGCCGAGTTGCTTACACAGGAGGGTAGTTTCAAAAGGCGTCTAAGAAAAAGATTTTGCAATGTCACCAGAGGCATGAGGTTTACAAAAGCGCCCCATAAAGGGACCGCATAGGCCATAGTTGCAACCACTTTCGCACTATAAACTTTTAAGGCAGATGGAACATGCATAGCCCCCTCTGTAAAGAAAAAGCGTAATAGAGCGTAGATAAGGGCTTTGCCCTTATTTTGTAAGTATGTGATATGCGCTTTCCATCCCATATTATGCTGGAAGTAAATTCCTAGATATTGAAATTTGTAGACTTGTTCAATTGGCTTCCCCTCGAGTTCCCACCTATACAATTTACGACTCCTGGAAAAAATTAGGACTTTAGATTTGGAATGGTTAATAGTAAGTAAATTTCTTTGGCAATATAACGCGAAGATCTAAAAGGCCCTCCTCAAACCGATTCTTGAATATGAGAGGATCACCGCATCGTCAGCGTACAATAGTAAGGGGCAGCGATAGTCTGCAAGCCTGGGTGCATGAATGGTGGTTTGTGCCTCAACTAGGGAAGTTCTCATGTCACTAATATAGAGGTTAAAGAGATAGGGGGCAAGGATGCACCCTTGTCGTACCCCCTTATTTATTGGTCCAGAGTTTGTGAGATCGCCCTCAGGTGTTAACCTCACCCTAGCGGCCGTCCCTTCATGTAATTTGATCATAAGCCACAACAGCCTTTTATCTATGCCCCACTTTGCCAATTTTTCCCATAGCAGCTCTCTAGAGATACTGTCAAAAGCCGCCTTCAGGTCTATAAAAGCTTCACATAGGAGACCGTGAGTGGGGGAAGAATACTTCCGCACCAAATGATATAGAATTATTGCATGGTCAATAGAAGCACGATTTGGTCTAAACCCGGCCTGTTCATGGCCTATCAGATTGGAATCTTCGGCCCATTGGGTTAGTCTGGTTACCAGGAAGCGAGTATAGATTTTTCCGATGATTGATAATAAACTGATATTACGATAGTTTCCTGGGTCCTCTGGTGGTCCTTTTTTATATATAGGAATTATGATGGACTCCTTCCATGATCTAGGTATCTGGCCCGTGGCATTAATTGCATCAAAGATTTTTGCAAGAATTTTGGCCCACCATGCTGGGTGCTGTTTAATAGCTTCCCTGGGGCTTAATAATCAATGGAAATTTATCACAGGAGTGTGAAATCAGTAAAGGGGTCAGACAAGGTTGCCCACTACCCCCCTTAATTTTCATATTAACATTGGAAGTTTTATGTAAACAAATTAGGGAAGAAAAAGAAATAAAAGGGATTATGCTGGGAAATAGAAGTTACAAAACGAGGGCATTTGCTGACGATTTAATTATAACTACGGAGCAACCAAAACAGAGTTTAAGAAAGGCGTTGGAAATAATATATGGCTACGGTAAAGTTCCGGGGTTCAAAATGAATTTAAACAAGACAAAACTAATATTTAAAAATATGTCGCCAGATGAAAAAGCAGAATTAGAACAAATCATGCACATTAAAATCTACCCCAAAATCAAGTATTTAGGATTATGGATAACACCAAAGAATATTAACTTCTATGAAGATAATTATACCAATTGTTGGAAAGATATCCAAAGACAGTTGGAGACATGGACAAGGTTAAATTTATCATTCCTGGGCCGTATTTCGGTAATTAAAATGATAGTTTTACCGAAGCTACTCTTTCTATTCCAAACGATTCCAATTACAGGAAAGACCAGCAGTATCAACAAGTGGCAAAAAGAAATTTCTAAATTTTTGTGGAAGGGTAAAAGACCAAGAGTAAAGCATAAGATATTAATAGATACTGTAGAAAGAGGTGGCTACGGGTTACCGGATTTGAAGCTATATTACGAAGCCTCATGTCTTCTCTGGTTGAAAGATTGGTATTTATTTTAAAAAATTGGGATATTTTAGATCTAGAAGGTCATGACACCCGTTTTGGGTGGCATGGCTATCTCTTAATTATGGGAAAATAAAGACGCATAGGAGTTTTTCAAATCATATAATAAGAAATGCTATATATAAGGTATGGGGGAAATACAAAAGATATTTGGAACAGAAAACCCCAAGATGGAACTCTCCACTAGAAGCAATCGCTGTTAAAAAAAGCAGCAACATCAAAGAGAACTGGATAACGTATAATACAATATTAAGGGGGGAGGAGGAGGGTCAACAAATATTGATAAGTTATGAGAAAATAAAAGATCACTTTTCTAGTTGGCTAGATTACTTCCAGGTGAATGAAGTGCTCAGACAGGATAAGCAGATAGGTTTTGAAAAGGAGCCTTCAAGATTTGAAAGAGAACTGCTGAATAGTAAAACCAAAATAATCGCAAAAATGTATAGACTTCTTTTAGACTACAAAGTAATGGATGAGGAGGTTAAGGCTTCAATGATAAAGTGGGCCCAAGATGTGGGCCGTCCAATTATGCTAAAAGATGGGGGAAACTGATGGAATGTAAATTTGAAATTTACAGCCAGCTATAATATAAGAGAGAACATGATGAAAATGGCTCATAGGTGGTACCTCACTCCTTCCAGATGATCAAGAATGTGTAAAAATTTGGCGAATGCTTGTTGGAGATGTGGAGGAAATAACGGTGACATGAGCCACATGTGGTGGACGTGTGAAAAGATTAAGATTTTTTTGGGGGGGGGGGAAGATACGATGAATT
Organism: Podarcis muralis; assembly: GCF_964188315.1. Classification (NCBI taxonomy): domain Eukaryota; kingdom Metazoa; phylum Chordata; class Lepidosauria; order Squamata; family Lacertidae; genus Podarcis; species Podarcis muralis. Next base: position 18,877,258 of record NC_135674.1, read on the forward strand.
AAAAAAGATGATGGGGATAACTTTTACGAAAAAAACGGAGGCATTTCTATGAAGTATTTTAGATAAAGAGATCCCAAAAAATCTAAGAGTGGTATTCTTGTATGCAACCGCAGCAGCTTGTATACTTGTGGCCAAGGGATGGAAAGATCACGAGGCTCCAAAAATAACAGATTGGCAAAGCAAATTAAAGGAATTGGTGGAGACGGCTCAATTGACTAGCAAACTCAGAGGAATCTCAAAGCAAAAATTTGCAGAAAAATGGGATGGTTATACAAGATATGTTCAAAAATACAATAATAGTTTTGACTCCGTGCTAGCATTCGAGTGATAAAGGAACTAAAAGGAGGTGGACAACAATTAAGGATTTATTATGTTTTCAGAATGTATTGGAAAATTTATATAGAAAGGATTATTGTTTTGTGGAAGAGATTCCAAACTGGGTCCTTATTGCCTGGCAATAAACCTTACCTTCTTATTCTCCGTTGCTGAGTCTGCCTGATCCTTATTTATCACCAAGCGAGTACCCGCTTACGTTCACGTGCTTCAATTCCATTGTAAGAATGGAAACAGAGCCACAGCCACAGCCTAAGTCTGAAACAGTCCTTGATAGAGTGCCAGAGCCAGAGCCAGAGCGAGACCCTGAATCAGTGGCCGGAACCAAGCCCTCATTCAGAACCAGAGCCTGAGAAAGAGCCAGAGCCAGAACCAGAGCCACAGCCACAGCCACAGCCACAGCCTGAGTCTGAAACAGCCCTTGATAGAGAGCCAGAATCAGAGAATCAGAATCAGAGTCAGAACCAGATCTTCGGTAAAGACGTGGTCTGGTCTTAGCGCAACTGCTCCTCCCATCCGCGATAACAGAGATTGGGTGTTCCAACACATCCCCCCGTAGGGAACCTGCCCCAGCCATTCTGTTGCCTGAGGCCCCCTCCCAGGCAGCCCTGACCCTTTCCCCTTAAAAAGCAAAATACAAACTATACAATAACCTAAAAAAATAGTAAAAGAAAAACAAAGCAAGAAACAATTATGCTAAACTTAAAATAATCCCCGCCCCAACTAAACATTTGTCCCACCCCAGAAAGAAAATAACAACAACAACGACAACAACAAACCACCGTTTGAGGTGCAACAGAGACACAGCCAGAGACAGAGCGAGACCCTGAATCAGTGCCATAACCAAGCCCTCATTCAGAACCAGAGCCTGAAAAAGAGCCACAGCCAGAACCAGAGCAACAGCCACAGCCACAGCCTAGAGCCACAGCCTGAGTCTGCAACAGTACTTGATACAGTGCCGGAGCCTGAAACAGAGACATAGCCTCAAACAGAGCCTGAGCCTGAAACAGAGGAAGAGCCACAGCCACAGCCTGAGTCTGAAACAGTCCTTGAGAGAGCCAGAGCCAGAGCCAGAGCCAGAAATAGGGCTTGATACAGGGCCGGAGTGCAAAACATAGCTGCAGCCACAGCCTAGAGCCACAGCCTGAGTCTGCAGCAGTACTTGATACAGCTGAAGCTGGAGCCAGAGCCAGAGACACAGCCAGAGCCAGAACAAAACCCTAATTCAGAACCAGAGCCTGAAAGAGAGCCAGACCCTCAAACATAGCTGGGTCGGAGGCAGAGGAAGAGCCATCATGAGACTCTGAATCAGAGTCAGAACCAGATCTTCATTCAGAACCAGACCCTGAAAGAGAGCCACAGACGGAGCCTAGAACCACAGCCAAGATCCACAGCCACAGCCGAGATCCACAGCCTGAGTCTGAAATAGTGCTTGATAGAGTGCTGGATCCTGAAACAGAGACACTGTCTGAAACTGAGCCTGACGCTTAAACGTAGCCAGGGGCAGAGGGAGAGGCAGAGCCTGATACAGTGCTTCATACAGCGTAGGAGCCTGAAGCAGAGCTGAAATAGAGCCAGAGCCAGAGCCAGAGCCAGAGCCAGAGCCAGAGCCAGAGCCAGAGCCAGAGCCAGAGCCAGAGCCAGAGCCAGAGCCAGAAATAGGGCTTGATACAGGGCCGGATCGCAAAGCATAGCTGCAGCCACAGCCTAGAGCCACAGCCTGAGTCTGCAACAGTACTTGATACAGTGCAGGAGCCTGAAACAGAGACATAGCCTCAAACAGAGCCTGAGCCTGAAACAGAGGAAGAGCCACAGCCACAGCCTGAGTCTGAAACAGTCCTTGATAGAGTGCCAGAGCCAGAGCCTCATTCAGTGCCAGAGCCAGAGCCAGAGCCAGAGCCAGAGCCAGAGCCAGAGCCAGAGCCAGAGCCAGAGCCAGAGCCAGAGCCAGAGCCAGAAATAGGGCTTGTTACCAAGATGGCGGCGCGCATAGACGCTGCGGCTTAGTGCTCTCCCTTAGCGTTTTGTTTTGTTTTTATTATTTTTACTTGGTCTGAGTATGTCTGACCGGGCAAGAAAGATTTACAGCAGGCAGGAACTTCTGAAGGTCGGGTTACAGTGTGAACAAGCTGTAAGAGCTGATTATTTTCGCCCAGATAACGTTCCTGTGGGAGTAGCCAGGCCACCGGGCTCTCCATGGATTACTATGCCTCCAGGGAGGAGGCGAAGGCGGCGTAGAGATAGGAGGCAAAGGCGGGGTTGTCGGGCTGGCGTCCTGGTAAGATTGCAGAGGAGTCCATCTAAACCACCACTCCCTAGCATATTTCTTGCTAATGTGAGATCTCTTGCCAACAAGATGGATGAATTGAGGCTGCAGGCAGCAAAGAACAGCCTTGTAAAAGATTGCTGCGTTTTATTTGTCATTGAGACATGGCTTCAACCGTCCATACCAGACACAGCTATTCAGTTGGAAGGCTGTGCGGTACATCGTCATGACCGAGGCATGGACTTCGGAAAAACCAAAGGAGGGGGGCTGTGTGTATATGTGAACAAATGCTGGTCCAATAATTCTAAGACTGTGGGCAGTCACTGTTCACCGGATTTGGAATATGTGGCTGTTAAATGTAGACCAGCCTATCTCCCTAGGGAGTTCACAGCTGTTATGTTAACTGGTGTGTACGTGCCACCAGATGCCAATGCCAACTTGGCTTTGGGATGCCTGCAGAGCCTTATCAGCTCTGAAACAGAGGAAGAGCCACAGCCACAGCCTGAGTCTGAAACAGTCCTTGATAGAGTGCCAGAGCCAGAGCCTCATTCAGAGCCAGAGCCAGAGCCAGAGCCAGAGCCAGAGCCAGAGCCAGAGCCGCAGTCTCTTGTGACAGAGCATTCCACCAGGTTGGAGCCGCAGCCGAAAAGGCCCTGGCTCTAGTTGAGGCCAGCCTAACCTCTCTGTGGCCTGGGACCTTCAAGGTGTTTTTGTTTGAAGACCGTAAGTTCCTCTGTGGGGCATACCAGGAGAGGCGGTCCCGTAGGTACGAGGGCCCTAGGCCGTATAGGGCTTTGAAGGTTAAAACCAGCACCTTAAACCTGATCCTGTACTCCACCGGGAGCCAGTGCAACTGGTATAGCACCGGATGAATGTGATCTCTAAGCGAAGACCCCGTAAGGAGTCTCGCTGCGGCATTCTGCACCCGCTGGAGTTTTTGGGTCAGTCTCAAGGGCAGCCCCACGTAGAGTGAGTTACAATAATCCAGTCTGGAGGTGACCGTCGCGTGGATCACAGTAGCTAGGTCAGGGCTAGAGAGGTAAGGAGCCAACTGCTTAGCTTGGCGGAGATGAAAAAATGCCGCCTTTGTAATAGCTGCAATCTGCGCCTCCATGGAGAGGGAGGTATCGAAGATTACACCCAAACTCTTAACGGACGGTGCTGGCACTAATTGCACCCCCGCAAGAGATGGGAGTTGCCCCCTCATTCCCATATCATCCCGTCCCAGCCAGAGGACCTCTGTCTTCGAAGGATTTAACTTCAACCGGCTCCCACGTAACCATCCAGCCACAGCTTCCAAGCATCTGATCAGTGTGTCTGGGGCCGAGTCAGGATGGCCATCCATCAGCAGATAGAGTTGGGTGTCATCAGCATACTGATGGCAGCCCAGCCCAAAACTCCGGACAAGCTGGGCGAGGGGGCGCATAAAGATGTTAAAAAGCATCGGGGAGAGAATCGCACCCTGAGGCACTCCACACACCAAGGAGTGGCGCGATGACAATTCCCCCCCAAGCGCCACCCTCTGTCCCCGACCAGAGAGAAACGAGCGCAGCCATTGAAGGACTGTGCCCTGGATCCCCACGTCGGCAAGGCGGTGGTCCAGAAGTTCGTGATAGACCATGTCAAAAGCTGCTGACAAGTCTAGAAGAATCAGCAGCCCCGACCCGCCTCGATCCAGCTGTCTACGAAGATCATCTGTTAGGGCAACCAGAGCCGTCTCGGTCCCATGACCAGCGCGGAAGCCGGACTGGAATGGATCCAGAGCCGATGTTTCATCCAGAAACCCACCAAGCTGTTCAGCAACCGCTCTCTCAATCACCTTACCCAGGAACGGAAGATTCGAAACCGGGCGGTAATTGGATAGATCTAAAGGATCTAATGATGTTTTCTTTAAGAGCGGGCGCACCACTGCCTCCTTCAGTTCCCCTGGGAATGTCCCCGTGCCAAGGGACAAATTGATGATATCCCCCAGGAGGGCCCGCACCTCGTCTGGACACGCTCTAATCAGCCAAGACGGGCACGGGTCAAGAGGACAGGTGGTGGGCTTTCCAGCTCGGAGGAGTCTGTCCACATCGGCTGGGGATATCTGGTCGAAGTGGTCCAATACTGGACCCGAGGACAGTCGAGGGGCCTCCAGTTCCTTTATTGTATCCAAATTGGCAGGGAGGTCATGGCGGAGCAACAAGACCTTCTCCGCAAAAAAGCTCGCAAATGCCTCACAGCTGTGTGTCAAATTGTTATTTAAATTTGGCTGTCCTTCGAGGGACGTTAAAGACCGAATTATACTAAATAATTGTGCCGGGCGAGAGCTAGCGGATGCAATGGAGGCCGAGAAGTAGGACTTCTTAGCGGCCTTCACAGCCATCTCGTAGGTTTTCATAAAAACCCTATAAGATGTTCTTGAGGCTCCGTCACGGGCACCCCGCCATACTCGCTCTAGCCGTCTGAGGTCCCGCTTCATTTTCCGGAGCTCCTCGGTAAACCAGGGAGCCCGGTTTCTGCGGGGTCGCAGAGGGCGCTTAGGTGCGATCTCATTGATGGCTGCCAGGAGATGGGTATTCCAGCCCTCAACAAGCTCAGTCAATGAGTCGCCAGGGGGAGAAAGGTCCCGCAAGGCTTGACGGAATCTATCAGGGTCCATCAGCCTCTGCGGGCGAGCCCAAATCGGCTCGCCACCTAAGCAGGGTGGGGGTGGAACGTCAATCCTGGCTTTCAGAGCGTAGTGATCAGACCATGGCACCTTCATCGAAGGACACATGATCACATCTATACCAGTCCTTGATAGAGTGCCAGAGCCAGAGCCAGAACGAGACCCTGAATCAGAGTCAGAGTGAGACCATGAATCAGAGCCAGAGCCAGAGCCTCATTCAGAGCCAGAGCTGAAAGAGAGCCAGAGCCAGAGCCAGAGCCAGAGCCAGAAATAGGGCTTGATACAGGGCCGGAGCGCAAAACATAGCTGCAGCCACAGCCTAGAGCCACAGCCTGAGTCTGCAGCAGTACTTGATACAGTGCCGGAGCTGGAGCTGGAGCCAGAGCCAGAGACACAGCCAGAGCCAGAACAAAACCCTAATTCAGAACCAGAGCCTGAAAGAGAGCCAGACCCTCAAACATAGCTGGGTCGGAGGCAGAGGAAGAGCCATCATGAGACTCTGAATCAGAGTCAGAACCAGATCTTCATTCAGAACCAGACCCTGAAAGAGAGCCACAGCCACAGACAGAGCCACAGACGGAGCCTAGAACCACAGCCAAGATCGACAGCCACAGCCGAGATCCACAGCCTGAGTCTGAAATAGTGCTTGATAGAGTGCTGGATCCTGAAACAGAGACACTGTCTGAAACTGAGCCTGACGCTTAAACGTAGCCAGGGGCAGAGGGAGAGGCAGAGCCTGATACAGTGCTTCATACAGCGTAGGAGCCTGAAGCAGAGCTGAAATAGAGCCAGAGCCAGAGCCAGAGCCAGAGCCAGAGCCAGAGCCAGAGCCAGAGCCAGAGCCAGAGCCAGAGCCAGAGCCAGAAATAGGGCTTGATACAGGGCCGGATCGCAAAGCCTAGAGCCACAGCCTGAGTCTGCAACAGTACTTGATACAGTGCAGGAGCCTGAAACAGAGACATAGCCTCAAACAGAGCCTGAGCCTGAAACAGAGGAAGAGCCACAGCCACAGCCTGAGTCTGAAACAGTCCTTGATAGAGTGCCAGAGCCAGAGCCTCATTCAGAGCCAGAGCCAGAGCCAGAGCCAGAGCCAGAGCCAGAGCCAGAGCCAGAGCCAGAGCCAGAGCCAGAGCCAGAGCCAGAGCCAGAGCCAGAGCCAGAAATAGGGCTTGATACAGGGCCGGAGCGCAAAACATAGCTGCAGCCACAGCCTAGAGCCACAGCCTGAGTCTGCAACAGTACTTGATACAGTGCAGGAGCCTGAAACAGAGACATTGTGTACATTCTGAGGCAAGGAAGAAGGGCTACCCCTATGCTATCCATATAATCAGTTATCAGTAATCGATATATTCATATATGCTCACACATAATCAAGGCTTACAGTATTTTCTAATCCATTTTGAATCAAAGGGAAGCTGTGCCTTAGCTAACTGCAAACTGCTTGAAACAGCAAAGTTAGGAGCCGACCTTTCCCCTACAAACATCCATGTACCCTGGACAAGGGAAAGACGTGAATCAGAGATACTGGTACAAAATCCCCTCAGATACAGGCTAAATTAATCCACAGAACAGGAAGAGCAAAACCACAAAATCTCCAAACTCCCTGTCCTGTCATAACTAGGGGAGAGGTTAGACAGAGCGTCACTGCAAGCATCGGAAAGCAGAACTGGAACTCCATGCTTGACCAGTGCTTGACCAGGAGCTGGTAGCGTGGCAAGAAGCTTGCTAATTGGCTAATTTTTGCTGACAATATCGTGACTGTCTCATGGTTGTCTCATGATCTATGATTTGCTGTGATCTGCTCAGGTATAAAGACCTCTGGATTTCTGTCAATCGGGGTCCAAGTTCCTTTTGGAAGAGATTCCAAACTGGGTCCTTATTGCCTGGCAATAAAGCTTACCTTCTTATTCTCCGTTGCTGAGTCTGCCTGATCCTTATTTATCACCAAGCGAGTACCCGCTTACGTTCACGTGCTTCAATTCCATTGTAAGAATGGAAACAGAGCCACAGCCACAGCCTAAGTCTGAAACAGTCCTTGATAGAGTGCCAGAGCCAGAGCCAGAGCGAGACCCTGAATCAGTGCCAGAACCAAGCCCTCATTCAGAACCAGAGCCTGAGAAAGAGCCAGAGCCAGAACCAGAGCCACAGCCACAGCCTGAGTCTGAAACAGCCCTTGATAGAGAGCCAGAATCAGAGAATCAGAATCAGAGTCAGAACCAGATCTTCGGTAAAGACTGTTGGGAAACTGCCAGGGAGATATTGTCCATCATGGCCCCAAGCCGGCTGCCGGACGTCCATCGATCTCCCGTAGCCAGGCAGATCCAGCAGTTAGCGACACGAAGCCTCAGAAATAGATTGCCACATTCCAGGCTTGTGCACACTGTTTATCAGCAGAAACCACAGCCAGAAAGCTTGCACCGCAGAAGAGCATAATTTACAGACTTTAGCGTTGAACAGAACAAAGGAAAAACATGACCGTTCTGAGTCAGTGACTCCGACCGACTGAAATCGAAAGGAAACAGCAAACATAAACATCCTGTAACAGGAAATACGCAGACTCTGTGACACACAAGCCTGCTCTCTCTTAAGGTGGAACGGAAATATCCTAACATCCTCCCCCTTTCCGTGTAACCTGTAGTACCTGTGGTTCACCCAATTGCAAACTCTGTGTGTAAACCTTAAGTTGTTCTTTGTTTTTTTTTTGTTTTTTTTATTTATTTATTATAAATCCTTTATTTGGAGCAAATACAAATTACATTCTAAAATACCAGTACATACATATACATATATATATACTAACATTACAAAAAAAAACAACCCTAAAAAAAAGAAAACCAAAAGAACTATCAGGTAATTAACTTCCATTCATCTCGGTCTTGGAATACATATCCTTACATCGCTTCAGCAGTAATATTTTCATTAACTTAGTACATCGAGGGCTTTAATTATCGTCTACTGATAAGTTGTTAATTCCTATGTTTGTCTCAAAGTAATTTAGGAATTTAATCCAATCATCTTTGTGTTTAACAGTATGATTTTGTCTTATTTTTTGTGTTAATCTAGCTAAATCCATGTATTGATATAACTTCAATTGCCACTCACCGATCGTAGGTACCTCAGGGGATTTCCATTTTTGCGCTATTAGGGTTCTTGCCGCGGCCATAGCATATTGAACCAAGGTTTGGTCTGATTTTTTAATTTCATCACTAATCATCCCTAAAAGAAACAACTCAGGGGCTTTGGGGAAATTATACTTCAAAATTTTCTTCAGTTCCTCATACATCCGACTCCAGAATTCCTTCACTACATCACAAGTCCACCAGGTATGGAAAAAAGTCCCAACCTTATCTCTACATCTCCAGCAGGTATTGTCTACAGATTTATACATTTTTCCTAACTTTGCTGGGGTCAAATACCAGCGGTACATCATTTTCTCTAGATTTTCACGAAGAGCTGCACACGCTGTAAATTTCATACCTTTCCTCCAGAGTGTCTGCCATTTATTATAATCAATATTATGTCCGAGGTCTCTATCCCATTTTATCATAGCTCCCTTCACCAAATCCTCTTTGGTGTCCCATTCTAGTAATTGTTTATATGTTTTAGATAGGAGTTTGTCATTGCTCTCTAAGATTTCCCGCTGGAATCTCGATTTTTTCCCATTCATCCCCAGTTTCTTATGCTCACCCCACAATGCATTAATCTGATGAAAATGTAACCATTCTTTTATCTTTCCTTTCAACTCTTCGTACGACTTCATCTTCCACCCTTCTTCTGTCTTTACTAAGAGATCCTCATACGTCCATCTTTCACCTGTCATATTTATTTTTTTTATTTTAATAATATCCACTGGGGAGAGCCACCACGGAATACCTTTTTCCAACACTTTTTTATACCTATTCCACACTTCCAATAGTGAGCCTCTGACTATATGGTTGGTAAAACCTCTATGGACCCCACTTTTCTCCTGCCATAGGTAGGCGTGCCACCCAAACCTAATATCAAAACCTTCCAGATCTAATAGGTCTGTATTCCTAAGGGTGGCCCACTCCTTAATCCAGCATAAACAAGCTGCCTCGTAATAGAGCCTTATATTTGGGACTGCAAAACCACCCCTCTCTCTTGCATCTGTTAAGTATTTAAATTTTATTCTGGCTCTCTTCCCCTGCCAAATAAACTTGGACAGGGTTTTTTGCCAGTTCCCAAAGCAGGAGGTGCCTTTTATTATCGGAATATTTTGGAACAGGAACAGTAATCTCGGAAGAATACACATCTTAATTGCTGCCATCCTTCCTGTCCAAGATAGCTGCAGCCTATGCCAGGTGTCCATGTCTTTTTTTATTTCATGCCAAACCTTGTTATAATTATCTTCAACCAGATTTATATTTTTCGGTGACAGCCAAATTCCCAGATATTTTACTTAATTCACAATTTTAATCCCGATCTTTTTTTCCAACTGGTTTTTATCCTGGTCATCCATGTTCTTTACTAAAATTTTTGTTTTCTTCCTGTTTAATCTGAATCCTGACAGTCTACCAAATTCCTCCAATAATTCTATCGCCTTACCTGCACTGTCCACTGGGTTCTCCAGGGACAGGACCAGGTCATCAGCATACGCCTTTATCTTAAATTCTTTCTTCCCAATTCTTATTCCCCTCACGTTTGCTGTCTCTCTTATTCTATTTGCAATCACCTCCAGTACCACTATAAAAAGCAAGGGAGACAATGGGCAGCCCTGCCTTGTACCTTTCATGATCTTAAAGGGTTTGGTCAAGTTATTATTTATAATCAGCCTGGCCTGTTGTTCAGAGTATATGGCCTTAATACCTTTCATATATGGACCTTCTATACCGGCCTTAACCATACATTGTATTAGAAAGTCCCAGGAGACGTTATCAAAAGCTTTTTCAGCGTCTATGAAGATTAATGCAGCTGGGATGTCAATTCTCATATCCAGATACTCAATAATGTTTAGTATATGACGAACATTGTCTTTCTGATGTCTATTAGGCAGGAATCCCGCTTGATCTTTATGTATATATCTCATTAGAAGCTTCTTAAGTCTACTGGCCATTATATCAGCAAAGATCTTATAATCACTATTGAGCAATGAAATTGGCCTATAATTTTTTATATCTGTTTTTTCAGTTTCTGATTTTGGAATCAAGGTTATAAATGCCTCTTTCCAGGATCCGGGAATCTTCCCTCCCTGGAGGATATTATTTATGACATCTCTAAGTACCGGCGCCAAATATTCCCCTAGCGTTTTATAATATTTTGAGGACAGACCATCCGGCCCAGGGGCCTTTCCATTCTTCATCTTACTAATAGCCTCCTTAACCTCATCTATTGTTACCTCCTTATTCAAATGTGCACTATCTTCTTCTGTTATATATTTCCTTCCACCTTGATCTAAATAATTTTTAATTTCTACACTGTCTTCCTCCCCTTTTTTATACAACTTTTCGAAAAATTGAATGAACTTTTTTTCTATTTCATCTGGGTCTTCTATGGTATTATCCTCCATTATTATCTTATTTATCACATTTTGTTTCTTTCTTTTTCTTAGCTGCCACGCAAGTAGCTTCCCCATTTTATTCGCGGATTCAAAATACCTCTGCTTCATAAATTTAATTGTCCATTCTATATCTTGATTTAGTATCGCTGAATATTGAGACTGCAACACTTTAGAGGCTCGGATGGTCTCCTCATCTTTCGGGTTTATAATCAATTTTCTCTCACAAATTCTCAGTTTATTGAGGATCTCCTCTTTTCTTTGTTCCCTTACTTTCCTCCTGTAATTGTTTTGCTGTATTAAAAGTCCCCTTAAGACCGCCTTGCTGGCGTCCCAAACAATATCAATGGTGGCCTCTTTATTCAAATTTAGCTCCAGGTATTCCTTCAGAGTATTTTTAACTTTTTCTTTCACCTCATCATTTTCAAGTAAACTCTCCTTCAACCTCCATCTAAACTGTCCCTTTACTTCATTTTTTATTTCCATAACTAGGGCACAATGGTCAGAGAGTGTCCTAGGTTGAATTTCACATCTCTTTACTCTGAACGAGAGTGCTCTTGTCAGCCATATCTGATCGATTCTTCCCCAGCTCTGATGGGGTTCAGAATAATAAGTAAACTGCTTAGTAGTGGGGTTTTTATGCCTCCAAATATCAGTTAAATCTAAATTTTCCTCCATATCATTAAAGGATTTCGGCAATTTTCCCCTATTCGGTTTCCCCTTCTTTTCACTCCTATCCATCTCCGGTGCTGGGACTCCATTCATATCCCCGAGCAAAATTAATTTCTGCGCATCTAGTTCTAATAGCATATGTTCAAGTTTCTCAAAAAATTCAGCTCTGTTAGTATTCGGGGCATAAACGTTCACCACATTAATTTTTTCCCCTCGGAAATTTAATTGAACCCCTAGGATTCTTCTTTCCTCATCTTTACAAATCTGTACGGGCTCCCACTTCTCTTTGACATATATCACAACTCCCTTTTTTTTATTTACCTCGGAGTTAATAAACTCTACTCCCAGTTTTTTATTCACCAAAATGTGTTTATGTTTCTTAGCAATGTGAGTTTCCTGAAAGCAGATTACGTCATAGTTCTTATTTTTTAAAACTTTCTCAATTTTATTCCTTTTCACTTTTTCGTTCAATCCATTCACATTCCATGATAAAAACTTTAATGCGTGTGTTATTGTTTTCCTTTTTCAGCTACTGCGCCTCTGCCCGGGGTTCCGAGCTATAATCTGCCGCCTTTGTTTCCTAGAAGCTCCCCCTCCTCTGCCGTCTCAGCTCCCACTACGGCCTCATCATCTTCCTCATCTGTTTCCACTATCCCCTCCTCCTTCCCCCCCACCCCCTCCCGTCCGCTCCCTGTCTCCCCCTCCGCCTCCTCCTCTCTAGTCCCATGCCTGTTCTCTGCCTTTCCCAGATCTTTTTCATATCTTCTCAAAAATTTCTCCACCTCCTGTATGTCCATCAATCTAAATTTTTTATCTTTATAAAAGAAAGCAATCCCCTCAGGGAACTCCCATCTAAATTGAATCCCATTTCTCTTCAGAACGGCTACCACTTGTTTATATCCCTCTCTTCTACGTAGTAACCTGACTGGTATTTCTTTGTATATAATAATAGGTTTTCCATCAATTCTTAATCTGTTATGGTAGCTCTTTTTTAAAATTAAGTTTTTCATTTCCAGAGAGTTAAAGATTACCAAACAATCCCCCAAAAATTTGTTAGTTTTTAAATGTTTAGGCCTTGTCATCCTAAAAACATTTTCTATTGTCAATACCATCTCTTCCTCACTTAAACCTAGCCAATTGGAGAGTTCTTTAATCATTTTCCCTCTTATATCCTCGTTTCTTTCCTCTGGTACTCCCCTAAATTTCAAATGGAGCTGTTTTTGCCTCATTTCTGCCATGGCTAGGTTATCCCAAATCCTTTCTTGTGAGTTGCTTAGCTCTCTTAACTCTTCTTTTACCTTCATTGTCTCTTTCTTTTGTTCCCTCAACTCTTTCTGCATCCTTTTATTGGATTCTTCAATCAGCTTGGACTTAACAGAGAGGTCTTGAATTTTAGTTGAGAGTTCTCCCACTGCTCCTTCTATCTTTTTGTCAATCCTTTCCTGCACCTCCCCTAGTTTGTTTTCCATATATAATATATTTAGCTTAAATTCCTCCTTTATTTTGGCCCATAAATTGTCTAAATCTTTAATTTCTTCCTGACGGGACAGCTTCCTTTCCCCTGGGGTCCCGCCCCCTTTCTTCCAGTCCTTTCCATCCTTTCCCGTCATTTTCAAGTCTCTTCACCTCCAAAGTCCCTTCACCACAGACTCCCTGCCCCTTTAAACCCCCCACTACCAACAGTTGTAAGCAGAAACAGGGCGGGGTTCCAAACAAATTTAACCGGTCCTTTCGTAACTATATCCAGGCGTCGTCTCCAAACGTAACCCCCAAACGCCCCGAAATAAAAATTCTGTGGTGAATCCAGAAGAAAGTACCGGCGGGAAAAGCCACCACCAGATGTCTTGATTTTCTCTCTCACTTCACTCTCGCCGAGCCAAGTGCCTCCGCCAATCTTAAATCCCAGGGACAATGAGAGTTAACTGCCCGACTCAGCGCAGTTCTGGCTTGGCGCTTTAGAGCAAGTATGGGATGCCCGTAATCAGGCCTTAATGACGTATTGTCCAATTTGGTCCAATTAGAGGTTTAGTCCAGTTAAAGGTTTCTTTTCTACATACTACACATTACATACTGCAGTCAGAATCCAAATCATGGAAGGTATACAATTCTTTCTAAACTACGTTGAGCTAATCCAAAGGCCACGCAGCCTCTACTTTAAATCCCTGTGGCCCGAATCCAGCCACCGAGGAGGTCCTCTCAAAAAGAAAAGGGGGATGCGGTAGAGAGACAGGAGAGGGCGGCAAGGGAGAAATCTTTAAGTCTTAAGTCTTTCAGGTCCTCTCACTTTAATCCTTTCTCTCTCTTCTTAGCTGTAATTTTTACTGCCGCCTCAGCACACGCTCTCCATTCCTTCCAGGGGAGGCAAAGGAAGCATCCAAAGCCTTAATTGTAAGCTATAAGAACATGGAGTAGCCTGTATAACATCGAAGCGCAAAACTGCTTGCGCCGCATAAAAGCATAAAAGCAAAAAGCGGCTTAGTCAGCCTGGACAAACACAAAAAAACAAGCATCCAAAGAAAACTAAACTCACCAAGTTTCGGTTAGTCCTCAATATCCACTACTGTTTTATAAATTCTTAAATCGTTATGGTCCAATAGTTCTCTGTCCTCAATCTAAGTCGTACTCACTCAAGCAGACTTTCCAGGACTTCCACATACCGTCGACTTTCCCTCTGCGCCATCATAAATCCGCGACCGAGTGAACTCCCAAACACAAATCAAAAAGAAACAGCCAGGCACCTCCCGACTTCGCCACAGACCTTACGCTTTTAAAAGTACGTTTTGTGAAAAAAAAACCATGAAAGAAACGTCGAGGGCCCCGTTCTTATCTTGAGGAGGCCCGCCGCTTTAACCAGCCGAAGCTCAGGGCGTCACCCTGCGGAGTCGGTACTTTCCCAAAACGCGCTGGCGGCCCTTCGTCCTCTCGTCTTCACACCCAGTCGGTTCCGAGAGACGGCACAGCCGCTTCCACGCTGCTAGGTACCTATCCCTCAAGGGTCCCCCCCTTAAGGTTTTTGGGGTGCGCAACGCCCTCGCGTCTTCCCCCAAGCCTCCGCAGAGCCCAGAGAAACTCAGAGCGAGCTCTCCGTGCTTCCTCACTGGTTGCGACCGGAACCGGAAGTCCCTTAAGTTGTTCTTTGTTAACAACCTTAGACAACAGATCAGCAGGAATTTCATTTCCTGCCATGTAGGACACCCGAATCAGTCCTTTCTGAATACACTCTCTTGCACGATGTAGCTTAATCTGCAAGTATTTGGTTCTCTGCTTGCAACTCTCTGAGTTCAGCAAAGCCAAACATGATCTATTGTCTTGATACACTTGTATAGGACATTTCACAGAAACCCCGATGTCCTTAAACAGTTGCATCAACCATTCACAATCCATGAGTGAAAATGACAGAGCATTGAGTTCTGCTTCACAGGAACTTAGGCTCACTGTTGTTTGCTTCTTGCACAACCAGTCAAACAGGCAGTGGTTGTACATGTAGCATACTCCAGAAGTGCTTGTACCATCCGTGGTGTCACTTCCAAAACTTGCATCTGCAAAGATTTCAAGACCTCCAGTCTTCTGACTGGTGAACCTCAGCCTGTAGTGCATAGTCCCTTTCAAATAGCGGGCTATGCGCTTCAGAGCTTTCCAATCCTGAACCGTAGGATTGTTGGCATGTCTGCTAAGCAGATTACAGCTTACAGCTATGTCAGGTCTTGAACATCTGGCAATGAAATTCAGCTTGCCTAGAATGCATCTGTACAGCATTGTATCAGAAAACGCTTCAGCAGTACTATCTACCTGGTAACCTGTCACCATCGGTGTGTCTGCTGGGTTTGCATCAACCAAATTCAACCTGGTTAATACATCAGCAATTTTCTGTGTTTGGTGTACCAGAAAATTACCTGCTTGGTCCTTCTCCACCTGCAGAGAAAGATAGTTGGATACCTCACCAAGATCCTTCATGTCAAAGTGCTCCTTCAGCTGAGCTAGGGTGCTTTGATAGAAAGCCTGATTCTTCCAAAACATCAGAAGATCATCAACAAAACATAAACAATACAGTTTGTTTTGCCCCTCCTCCTTGACAAACACACATGGATCAGCTTTGCCCTGGTGAAAACCTAGAGAAAGCAACGTTTCAGTGAGTTTTGTGTTCCAACACCTAGCACTCTGCTTGAGACCATATAAGGATTTCCGCAGTTTACAGACCATTCCCTTCTGTATCTGCATCCCGTCAGGTGGAAGCATAAACAGCTCCTCGTTCAAAATCCCGTACAAAAAAGCTGTATTAATGTCATGATGGGAAACATGCAGTTTCTCCTCCGCAGCGATCTTGAGCATCAGCCGAATGCTCTCATATTTGACTGTGGGTGAGTAGGTCTCGTGGTAATCCTGTCCTGGTACCTGTGAAAAACCTCTGGCAACCAATCTGGCTTTGTGTCTGACAACCTTGCCATTCTGGTCTGTCTTGGCCTTGAAGACCCATTTGCTGCCAACCAGTCTCATACCTGGGACTACCGGTACCAGCTCCCAAGTTTGGTTCCTGTTCAAGGAATCAACTTCAGCCTTCATGGCATTAAGCCAAGGCTCAGCATCTTTAGAGGTTAACTCCTGAACCTAGAATCATAGAATCATAGAATCATAGAATCATAGAGTTGGAAGAGACCACAAGGGCCATCGAGTCCAACCCCCTGCCAAGCAGGAAACACCATCAGAGCACTCCTGACATATGGTTGTCAAGCCTCTGCTTAAAGACCTCCAAAGAAGGAGACTCCACCACACTCCTTGGCAGCAAATTCCACTGTCGAACAGCTCTTACTGTCAGGAAGTTCTTCCTAATGTTTAGGTGGAATCTTCTTTCTTGTAGTTTGGATCCATTGCTCCGTGTCCGCTTCTCTGGAGCAGCAGAAAACAGCCTTTCTCCCTCCTCTATGTGACATCCTTTTATATATTTGTACATGGCTATCATATCACCCCGTAACCTCCTCTTCTCCAGGCTAAACATGCCCAGCTCCCTTAGCCGTTCCTCATAAGGCATCGTTTCCAGGCCTTTGACCATTTTGGTTGCCCTCCTCTGGACACGTTCGAGTTTGTCAGTGTCCTTCTTGAACTGTGGTGCCCAGAACTGGACACAGTACTCCAGGTGAGGTCTGACCAGAGCAGAATACAGTGGCACTATTACTTCCCTTGATCTAGATGCTATACTCCTATTGATGAGGCCCAGAATTGCATTGGCTTTTTTAGCTGCCGCGTCACATTGTTGGCTCATGTCAAGTTTGTGGTCAACCAAGACTCCTAGATCCTTTTCACATGTACTGCTCTCAAGCCAGGTGTCCCCCATCTTGTATTTGTGCCTCTCATTTTTTTTGCCCAAGTGCAATACTTTACATTTCTCCCTGTTAAAATTCATCTTGTTTGTTTTGGCCCAGTTCTCTAATCTGTCAAGGTCGTTTTGAAGTGTGATCCTGTCCTCTGGGGTGTTAGTCACCCCTCCCAGTTTGGTGTCATCTGCAAATTTGATCAGGATGCCCTTGAGTCCATCATCCAAGTCGTTGATAAAGATGTTGAATAAGACCGGGCCCAAGACAGAACCCTGTGGCACCCCACTAGTCACTCTTCTCCAGGATGAAGAGGAACCATTGATGAGCACCCTTTGGGTTCGGTCAGTCAGCCAGTTACAAATCCACTGAGTGGTAGCATAGTCAAGACCGCATTTTACCAGCTTCTTTACAAGAATATCATGGGGCACCTTGTCAAATGCCTTGCTGAAATCAAGGTAGACTACATCCACTGCGTTCCCTTCATCTACCAGGCTTGTAATTCTGTCAAAAAACGAGATCAGGTTAGTCTGACATGACTTATTTTTCAGAAATCCATGCTGACTATTGGTGATCACAGCATTCCTTTCTAGGTGCTCACAGACTGTTTGCTTAATGATCTGCTCCAGAATCTTCCCTGGTATTGATGTCAGACTGACTGGGCGGTAATTATTTGGGTCCTCTCTTTTCCCCTTTTTGAAAATAGGGACAACATTTGACATTTGACAACATTTGACCTCTTTGAAGCTTGAAGGTTCCCACACCTTCTCTGAGCTACTAAGAACAGCAGTTGCAGTCTTAGCAAACTCATCAGCAAATCTCTTTGGAGGTCTGCCTTTGGTCGCCCTTTCAGACCTACGTACTAGACGCAAGTCTTCTGGACTCATCTCCTCTTTCTTAGGAGAAAAATGACCAATGGTGAACAGTGGTTCCTCCAGTTCATTGTCAGACGTATCAGATGGTCTGACTGAGGCCTTTGCGCTTTTGTAATCTGCTGTGTCATCACTCTCACTGACATCAGCAGCAGCGCCGCCCAATGAACTGGAATCCGAACTCTGATCATCATCATCATCCTCATCCTCAGTTTCCTCAGCTTTCTCAGCATGAGATACACATTTCATGTGATACTTACAAGGTTTGATGTTCAAACCTTCAACCAATCCAGGCATCTTGGCCAGCGCCTGCCAAGACATGTGACAAAATCTTCGATGTGCATCATGAATGCATCCTGCATGAAGAACCTTGTTAGTTTGTGCAACACAACAAGAATCAGCATTAGACACAACAGCATTGTCATCATAAGTTATACAGAATAAACCATCTATAAACTTTGCATGCAAAATGTCCTCTTTGCCTTTTCTGATGACACAGACGCTCCTCTTGAAGGATATCTCAAAACCACGCCCAGTCAGCTGTGGGACGCTAAGCAAATTATCCGCAGCTCCAGGAACATACAGTACATTACTGATGGTTGTATGCAAACTTGCAAGTTTCACAGTCCCTTCTCCTGCAATTTGCAACGTCCTTCCATCAGCCAGGTGGATCTCTCCTTCTTGAGGCGAGAAGGAGATAAACAGGTGCTTATCCTTTGAAAGATGGCGGCTCGCACCAGAGTCCACAATAAACCTGGCTTTAGCCTTTGGAGCAGTCTTTGCAGCAAGCAAAACCTTGTTTTCCACCGGCGTGGGCTTTTGCAGCTTGCCCCCCTGCTCCTGGCCATGAAACTTGCCTTTAGCCTTTGGTGAAGCAGTGCCAGCTAACAAAGCCTTGTTTTCCACTGGCGTGGGCTCTTCACCCCCCTTCTGCTTCGGGCCATCTGCAGGCATCTGTCTTTGTTTACCTCTGGCCTTCCGGCCTCTGCAAAGACGATGACCTTGGTTCCCATGAGAAACAGAGCTCTCAGCTGCCGTCTCCTTGGCTCCCCCTGGAGGCTGGAATGCTGCCTGGGATGACATCACAGTCTGCTCCCCCTGCAGCTTGCAACCGGTGCCCTTGGCATCCCTGCATTCACTCGCATTCTGGGAAACAGCCAGGACCTCCGATGCAGTCAAACTCTGGGCATTCAAACTCTGAGCTGGGATGACTGGCATGCGGGCTATCTTCAAAGCATTCCACATCTTACGTGCCGTCACGTTGCCAGCAAGCGTAGCAATTTCCTCCAGAGAGACGGATAAGACTATTATGTCAATGGCCCTCGAATTCTGGGCCTCCCATTTCTCTGTCAGAGGATCTGGGGGGGCTTGAGACACAGTATGCCAGACTCCATACTGACGCAGCAAACTCTCACACCATTTTGCCCAGGTCTGATAATTGTGCCGATTTAACTTTGGGCACTCAGTGGCCTCTGAAGCTTCAAAAGGGTGGACAAACTCCATTCCAGCTTTTACTTGAGCCGTGAGCCTTTATGCCTTCAAAGACTCCTTATCGTGGCAGCTCATTAATCACGATGCCTTTTGGCTCGGCTCCCAGGCCAATTAAGCCTTCCGGAGTTCATAGGCTCCGTCCGAGGTAAAACAGAAAAGCCTCCCTTTCTTTCGCTTTTCCCACGTACCTCTCAAACGCAGTCTGTTGCAGCTTTACTCTCCTGTAGGTGCTGTGAATCTGGGCCCGAAACCTTGTTGTTGGGAAACTGCCAGGGAGATATTGTCCATCATGGCCCCAAGCCGGCTGCCGGACGTCCATCGATCTCCCGTAGCCAGGCAGATCCAGCAGTTAGCGACACGAAGCCTCAGAAATAGATTGCCACATTCCAGGCTTGTGCACACTGTTTATCAGCAGAAACCACAGCCAGAAAGCTTGCACCGCAGAAGAGCATAATTTACAGACTTTATTTAGCGTTGAACAGAACAAAGGAAAAACATGACAGTTCTGAGTCAGTGACTCCGACCGATTGAAATCGAAAGGAAACAGTGGTCTGGTCTTAGCGCAACTGCTCCTCCCACCCGCGATAACAGAGATTGGGTGTTCCAATACATCCCCCCGTAGGGAACCTGCCCCAGCCATTCTGTTGGCTGAGGCCCCCTCCCAGGCAGCCCTGACCCTTTCCCCTTAAAAAGCAAAATACAAACTATACAATAACCTAAAAAAATAGTAAAAGAAAAACAAAGCAAGAAACAATTATGCTAAACTGAAAATAATCCCCGCCCCAACTAAACATTTGTCCCACCCCAGAAAGAAAATAACAACAACGACAACAACAAACCACCATTTGAGGTGCAACAGAGACACAGCCAGAGACAGAGCGAGACCCTGAATCAGTGCCATAACCAAGCCCTCATTCAGAACCAGAGCCTGAAAAAGAGCCACAGCCAGAACCAGAGCAACAGCCACAGCCTAGAGCCACAGCCTGAGTCTGCAACAGTACTTGGTACAGTGCAGGAGCCTGAAACAGAGACATAGCCTCAAACAGAGCCTGAGCCTGAAACAGAGGCAGAGCCACAGCCACAACCTGAGTCTGAAACAGTCCTTGATAGAGTGCCAGAGCCAGAGCCAGAGCGAGACCCTGAATCAGAGTCAGAGTGAGACCATGAATCAGAGCCAGAGCCAGAGCCTCATTCAGAGCCAGAGCTGAAAGAGAGCCAGAGCCAGAGACACAGCCAGAGCCAGAGACACAGCCAGACCCAGAAATAGGGCTTGATACAGGGCCGGAGCGCAAAACATAGCTGCAGCCACAGCCTAGAGCCACAGCCTGAGTCTGCAGCAGTACTTGATACAGTGCCGGAGCTGGAGCTGGAGCCAGAGCCAGAGACACAGCCAGAGCCAGAACAAAACCCTAATTCAGAACCAGAGCCTGAAAGAGAGCCAGACCCAGAAACATAGCTGGGTCGGAGGCAGAGGAAGAGCCATCATGAGACCCTGAATCAGAGTCAGAACCAGATCTTCATTCAGAACCAGACCCTGAAAGAGAGCCAGAGCCACAGACAGAGCCACAGATGGAGCCTAGAGCCACAGCCGAGATCCACAGCCACAGCCGAGAGCCACAGCCTGAGTCTGAAATAGTGCTTGATTGAGTGCTGGCTCCTGAAACAGAGACACTGTCTGAAACTGAGCCTGACGCCTAAACGTAGCCAGGGGCAGAGGGAGAGGCAGAGCCTGATACAGTGCTTCATACAACGTAGGAGCCTGAAGCAGAGCTGAAATAGAGCCAGAGCCAGAGCCAGAGCCAGAGCCAGAGCCAGAGCCAGAAATAGGGCTTGATACAGGGCCGTAGCACAAAGTATAGCTGCAGCCACAGCCTAGAGCCACAGCCTGAGTCTGCAACAGTACTTGACACAGTGCCGGAACTGGAGCTGGAGCCAGAGCCAGAGACACAGCCAGAGCCAGAACAAAACCCTAATTCAGAACCAGAGCCTGAAAGAGAGCCAGACCCAGAAACATAGCTGGGTCGGAGGCAGAGGAAGAGCCATCATGAGACCCTGAATCAGAGTCAGAACCAGATCTTCATTCAGAACCAGACCCTGAAAGAGAGCCAGAGCCACAGACAGAGCCACAGACGGAGCCTAGAGCCACAGCCGAGATCCACAGCCACAGCCGAGAGCCACAGCCTGAGTCTGAAATAGTGCTTGATTGAGTGCTGGCTCCTGAAACAGAGACACTGTCTGAAACTGAGCCTGACGCCTAAACGTAGCCAGGGGCAGAGGGAGAGGCAGAGCCTGATACAGTGCTTCATACAACGTAGGAGCCTGAAGCAGAGCTGAAATAGAGCCAGAGCCAGAGCCAGAGCCAGAGCCAGAGCCAGAGCCAGAGCCAGAGCCAGAGCCAGAGCCAGAGCCAGAGCCAGAAATAGGGCTTGATACAGGGCCGGAGCGCAAAGTATAGCTGCAGCCACAGCCTAGAGCCACAGCCTGAGTCTGCAACAGTACTTGACACAGTGCCGGAACTGGAGCTGGAGCCAGAGCCAGAGACACAGCCAGAGCCAGAACAAAACCCTAATTCAGAACCAGAGCCTGAAAGAGAGCCAGACCCAGAACCATAGCTGGGTCGGAGGCAGAGGAAGAGCCATCATGAGACCCTGAATCAGAGTCAGAACCAGATCTTCATTCAGAACCAGACCCTGAAAGAGAGCCAGAGCCACAGCCAGAGCCAGAGCCACAGCCAGAGCCAGAGCCAGAGCCAGAGCCAGAGCCAGAGCCAGAGCCAGAGCCAGAGCCAAGGCTTGATACAGGGCCGGAGCGCAAAACATAGCTGCAGCCACAGCCTAGAGCCACAGCCTGAGTCTGCAGCAGTACTTGATACAGTGCCGGAGCTGGAGCTGGAGCCAGAGCCAGAGACACAGCCAGAGCCAGAACAAAACCCTAATTCAGAACCAGAGCCTGAAAGAGAGCCAGACCCTCAAACATAGCTGGGTCGGAGGCAGAGGAAGAGCCATCATGAGACCCTGAATCAGAGTCAGAACCAGATCTTCATTCAGAACCAGACCCTGAAAGAGAGCCAGAGCCACAGACAGAGCCACAGACGGAGCCTAGAGCCACAGCCGAGATCCACAGCCACAGCCGAGATCCACAGCCTGAGTCTGAAATAGTGCTTGATAGAGTGCTGGCTCCTGAAACAGAGACACTGTCTGAAACTGAGCCTGACGCTTAAACGTAGCCAGGGGCAGAGGGAGAGGCAGAGCCTGATACAGTGCTTGATACAGCGTAGGAGCCTGAAGCAGAGACACAGCCAGATCCAGAGACACAGCCAGAGGCAGAACAAAACCCTAATTCAGAACCAGAGCCTAAAAGAGAGCCAGAGCCAGAAACAGTGCTTGATAGAGTGCCAGAGCCTGAAACAGAGGCAGAGGCAGATACAGGGCTTGAAACTGCGTCGGAGCCTGAAACAGAGAAACAGCGTGAAAGAGAGACAAAGGCTGAGACAGAGCAACAGCCACAGCCACAGCCTAGAGCCACAGCCTGAGTCTGCAACAGTACTTGATACAGTGCCTTTTATGTGAAAGAACTGAATTCAGGAATCTGGCAACCTGTAATGATCTATAAGAGTCAATGTCCTGGAGTAAATAGGCTAGATGTAATTCAGGTGGTTTAGCAACAGTTTCCAAAATGATTGAACTCAGAATCCTTGATCGGGGAACAATATATAAAGGACAATTAAACAAGATATGATAAAGGGATTCTATTGATTTGTTGTCACATGCACATAAAACAGAGGTTTTACCGTTAGAAAATCTATTGCTCAGCACATTTGAGGGGAACACATTAAATCTGGCTCTAACAAAAGCCAATCTATGCGACGCAACCTATAAGGTAGACAGATATCGAGGTATCTGGGACATAAATGTAATGCCCTGATTTATCGGGGAACATGTACCTCCACCTGTAGTAAGATTTTGTTGCAAATCAACCTCCTCCAATCTTTGTTTGATGACCTTTTTTGCTGTAATTAGATCTAAATTTAGTATATCGGAAGGAGAGATTCCATAAGACAACAGTTTGGAATGGATTTTTGTTGCCCATGGGCTGGTAAATTCATCTCTCCAAAGGCACTGAATAAGATGGTAATTGGGCAATTTATGCCAAAGGGACAGCCAGTAATTAAAGGCATGTCTCCACATCAGGATCTCTAAGGAGGGGGTCTTAAGTTCTAAGCGAATAGCCGAGTTGCTTACACAGGAGGGTAGTTTCAAAAGGCGTCTAAGAAAAAGATTTTGCAATGTCACCAGAGGCATGAGGTTTACAAAAGCGCCCCATAAAGGGACCGCATAGGCCATAGTTGCAACCACTTTCGCACTATAAACTTTTAAGGCAGATGGAACATGCATAGCCCCCTCTGTAAAGAAAAAGCGTAATAGAGCGTAGATAAGGGCTTTGCCCTTATTTTGTAAGTATGTGATATGCGCTTTCCATCCCATATTATGCTGGAAGTAAATTCCTAGATATTGAAATTTGTAGACTTGTTCAATTGGCTTCCCCTCGAGTTCCCACCTATACAATTTACGACTCCTGGAAAAAATTAGGACTTTAGATTTGGAATGGTTAATAGTAAGTAAATTTCTTTGGCAATATAACGCGAAGATCTAAAAGGCCCTCCTCAAACCGATTCTTGAATATGAGAGGATCACCGCATCGTCAGCGTACAATAGTAAGGGGCAGCGATAGTCTGCAAGCCTGGGTGCATGAATGGTGGTTTGTGCCTCAACTAGGGAAGTTCTCATGTCACTAATATAGAGGTTAAAGAGATAGGGGGCAAGGATGCACCCTTGTCGTACCCCCTTATTTATTGGTACAGAGTTTGTGAGATCGCCCTCAGGTGTTAACCTCACCCTAGCGGCCGTCCCTTCATGTAATTTGATCATAAGCCACAACAGCCTTTTATCTATGCCCCACTTTGCCAATTTTTCCCATAGCAGCTCTCTAGAGATACTGTCAAAAGCCGCCTTCAGGTCTATAAAAGCGGCACATAGGAGACCGTGAGTGGGGGAAGAATACTTCCGCGCCAAATGATATAGAATTATTGCATGGTCAATAGAAGCACGATTTGGTCTAAACCCGGCCTGTTCATGGCCTATCAGATTGGAATCTTCGGCCCATTGGGTTAGTCTGGTTACCAGGAAGCGAGTATAGATTTTTCCGATGATTGATAATAAACTGATATTACGATAGTTTCCTGGGTCCTCTGGTGGTCCTTTTTTATATATAGGAATTATGATGGACTCCTTCCATGATCTAGGTATCTGGCCCGTGGCATTAATTGCATCAAAGATTTTTGCAAGAATTTTGGCCCACCATGCTGGGTGCTGTTTAATAGCTTCCGCCGGGATCAGATCGGGCCCTGGGGCTTAATAATCAATGGAAATTTATCACAGGAGTGTGAAATCAGTAAAGGGGTCAGACAAGGTTGCCCACTACCCCCCTTAATTTTCATATTAACATTGGAAGTTTTATGTAAACAAATTAGGGAAGAAAAAGAAATAAAAGGGATTATGCTGGGAAATAGAAGTTACAAAACGAGGGCATTTGCTGACGATTTAATTATAACTACGGAGCAACCAAAACAGAGTTTAAGAAAGGCGTTGGAAATAATATATGGCTACGGTAAAGTTCCGGGGTTCAAAATGAATTTAAACAAGACAAAACTAATATTTAAAAATATGTCGCCAGATGAAAAAGCAGAATTAGAACAAATCATGCACATTAAAATCTACCCCAAAATCAAGTATTTAGGATTATGGATAACACCAAAGAATATTAACTTCTATGAAGATAATTATACCAATTGTTGGAAAGATATCCAAAGACAGTTGGAGACATGGACAAGGTTAAATTTATCATTCCTGGGCCGTATTTCGGTAATTAAAATGATAGTTTTACCGAAGCTACTCTTTCTATTCCAAACGATTCCAATTACAGGAAAGACCAGCAGTATCAACAAGTGGCAAAAAGAAATTTCTAAATTTTTGTGGAAGGGTAAAAGACCAAGAGTAAAGCATAAGATATTAATAGATACTGTAGAAAGAGGTGGCTACGGGTTACCGGATTTGAAGCTATATTACGAAGCCTCATGTCTTCTCTGGTTGAAAGATTGGTATTTATTTAAAAAAATTGGGATATTTTAGATCTAGAAGGTCATGACACCCGTTTTGGGTGGCATGGCTATCTTAATTATGGGAAAATAAAGACGCATAGGAGTTTTTCAAATCATATAATAAGAAATGCTATATATAAGGTATGAGGAAAATACAAAAGATATTTGGAACAGAAAACCCCAAGATGGAACTCTCCACTAGAAGCAATCGCTGTTAAAAAAAGCAGCAACATCAAAGAGAACTGGATAACGTATAATACAATATTAAGGGGGGAGGAGGAGGGTCAACAAATATTGATAAGTTATGAGAAAATAAAAGATCACTTTTCTAGTTGGCTAGATTACTTCCAGGTGAATGAAGTGCTCAGACAGGATAAGCAGATAGGTTTTGAAAAGGAGCCTTCAAGATTTGAAAGAGAACTGCTGAATAGTAAAACCAAAATAATCGCAAAAATGTATAGACTTCTTTTAGACTACAAAGTAATGGATGAGGAGGTTAAGGCTTCAATGATAAAGTGGGCCCAAGATGTGGGCCGTCCAATTATGCTAAAAGATGGGGGAAACTGATGGAATGTAAATTTGAAATTTACAGCCAGCTATAATATAAGAGAGAACATGATGAAAATGGCTCATAGGTGGTACCTCACTCCTTCCAGATGATCAAGAATGTGTAAAAATTTGGCGAATGCTTGTTGGAGATGTGGAGGAAATAACGGTGACATGAGCCACATGTGGTGGACGTGTGAAAAGATTAAGATTTTTTTTTGGGGGGGGAAGATACGATGAATTAAAAAAGATGATGGGGATAACTTTTACGAAAAAAACGGAGGCATTTCTATGAAGTATTTTAGATAAAGAGATCCCAAAAAATCTAAGAGTGGTATTCTTGTATGCAACCGCAGCAGCTCGTATACTTGTGGCCAAGGGATGGAAAGATCACGAGGCTCCAAAAATAACAGATTGGCAAAGCAAATTAAAGGAATTGGTGGAGACGGCTCAATTGACTAGCAAACTCAGAGGAATCTCAAAGCAAAAATTTGCAGAAAAATGGGATGGTTATACAAGATATGTTCAAAAATACAATAATAGTTTTGACTCCGTGCTAGCATTCGAGTGATAAAGGAACTAAAAGGAGGTGGACAACAATTAAGGATTTATTATGTTTTCAGAATGTATTGGAAAATTTATATAGAAAGGATTATTGTTTTGTGGAAGAGATTCCAAACTGGGTCCTTATTGCCTGGCAATAAACCTTACCTTCTTATTCTCCGTTGCTGAGTCTGCCTGATCCTTATTTATCTTTTTTTTTTTTTTTTTTTTGCATCATACTTTTTTATTGAGATTATACAAAAAGAAAAAACACGGACAAAGAAAAAGGAGAGAAGGTAACAATAAGAATACATATAAATACTCAAAGTCCAACCTAAGTGTATCTTATAATACATTAACATATAGAGTATACTTTGTTTACTTAAATTATTATTTCCCTTCCCTCGACTATACAAAAAAAGAAACTGGTTTACCACATATTTCTAACAAACCATAATATACTACACTCTTTCAGACCTGGGACTCCCCTCCACCCTTTTGGTAAGTATCAAACATGTTCCATACTCCCGTACTTATTTTTCATAAATCAAATTTAGTCGCTAGTAAATTTTTCCTATCCCCACCAGTGCTTTATAGATTTGTTCCTATATAATTCCAATATTTACTCCAATTTTTCTGAAATTTCTGTTCGTCTTGATCTCGAATTTTAACTGTTAACCTATCCAACTCGGCATAATTTATCATTTTGGCCTGCCAATCACTTAAACTGGGTATATTTTCCACTTTCCAATTTTGCGCCAATATAATTCTTGCTGCGGTGGTGGCGTAAAGAAATATGGTCTTATCTTCTTTTTTAATTTCTTTGCCCATCAGTCCCAACAAAAAGGCTTCAGGTCTTTTGGGAAAGGTGTATTTAAATATTTTTTTAAGCTCATTATAAATAATTTCCCAAAAGCCTTTCACCTTGTTACAACGCCACCACATGTGATAAAGATTACCCTCCACCTCGCCACATTTCCAGCATTTGTTGTTCTGTAACCTATACATTTTGGCCAGCTTCACCGGTGTATGGTACCATCTGTATAACATCTTCCAAATATTCTCTCTCAATGCCGTACAGGCCGTAAATTTTATGGTACTATTCCACAGTTCCGACCACCTTACAAAATCAATATTATACCCAAAGTCAATGGCCCATTTAATCATTGCCTCCTTGACCTCCTCATCTTTTGTCTGCCACTCCAATAAGATCTCATATATTTTAGACAATGTTTTGTTCTTGCTATCTATAACCTCTACATTAAATTTTGATTTTTTATCATCAAAGCCTAAACTCTTTTTGTCTTCTTTTAACAAGTCATGCACTTGATGATATTGCAACCAACCCGTGAGTAGGCTTTGTATCTCTTCGTAGGGTCTAAGTTTGGGCCCTTGATCTGTTTTTCTTAGAAGATCTTCATATGTCGCATTGTTCCCTTCCATATTTAGTTTCTTAACCGTTAGAACCTCTATTGGTGAGATCCACCAGGGAGTTTTCCTTTCAAGGAGGTTTTTATTCCTTTCCCACACCTGGTAGATTGGTCCCCTGAAAATATGGTTTAAGAAGCTCCTGTGTACCTTCACCTTCCCGTACCACAGGTACGCGTGCCACCCGTACCTATTATCATAGCCTTCCAGATCCAGTATATCTCTATTCTCTAGTTTTATCCATTCCTTTATCCAGAGTAGGCACGCTGATTCATAATATAAACTCAAATCTGGAAGGGAAAAGCCCCCTCTTTCTTTTTTATCTATTAGTATTTTCATTTTTATCCGTGGTCTTTTCCCTTGCCAGATGTATTTCGCTAAGGCTCTTTGCCACTCTTTACACTGTTTTATACCTTTAAGTATTGGGATAGTTTGAAACAGGAACAACATTCTGGGTAAAATATTCATTTTTACTACTGCTATCCTTCCTAAAAAGGAGAGTTTCAGTCTTCCCCAGATATCCATATCTTTCTTTATATTCTTCCAGGTGACCTCATAATTGTCCTTGTACAGATTTAAGTTTTTAGCCGTAATCCAAATTCCTAAATATTTCACTTTCTTAACTGCCGTGATTCCTACCCTTTGTTCTAGATCAATCGTTTCCTCCTTTGTTAAATTTTTAACCAACATTTTGGTTTTATCTTTATTTACCTTGAGCCCTGCAACCGCTCCGAATTCTTCAATTATTTGTAAAGCTTCTTTAGTACTCTTCTGTGGGTCTTCTAGGGTTAGTACAATGTCATCTGCAAAAGCTTTTATTTTGAATTCTCTCTTTCCTACCCTGATCCCTTTAACTTCTGTAGCCTCCCTTAATCTTTCATTAAGTATCTCCAATACTGTTATAAATAATAGAGGAGACAGGGGGCAGCCTTGTCTCGTTCCTTTATATATACTGAAGTAATCTGTTGTAGTGCTATTTATTACCAATTTTGCCTTTTGCTCCTTATATATTGCTTCTATACCTCTCCTAAATTTTTCTCCCATTCCCATTCCTTCCAGGCTTTTGCTTAGGAAGTCCCACGAGATGTTATCAAATGCCTTTTCGGCGTCTACAAATATTAATGCCGCCTGTCTATCTATTTTCATGTCCAAGTATTCGATAATATTTATCAAATTCCTCACATTTTCCCTTAATTGCCTCCCTGGAAGGAAGCCTGTTTGGTCTTTATGTATTCTCTTATTTAATACCTTTTTCAATCTTTCTGCCATTACAGCTGCGAATATTTTATAATCGTTATTTAATAATGAAATTGGCCTGTAGTTCTTGACGTCCAAAGTATCAACATCTTTTTTTGGGATTAACGTGATATATGCTTCCTTCCAGGTATTGGGGATCCTTCCTTCTTTTAGTATATTATTCATCACCTCACCTAACACTGGGGATAGTTGGTTGCTTAGTGTTTTATAGTATTTTGCCGGAAGGCCATCCGGCCCCGGCGCTTTCCCACTTTTCATCTTTCTAATAACTTTCTCTATCTCCTCTTGTGTAATTGCCTGATCCAGTGTCTCTTTTTCTTCATTTAAAATTGGTTTTAAGTGGTATTTTTGCAAGAAGCTGTCTATTTCTTGTTCTGTTTCTTTTCCTTTTTTATATAGATCCTTGTAAAATTTTTGAAATATCCTTTTTATTTCTTTTGGTTCTTCCACAATTCTTTCTCCCTCTCTTATCTTATTAATAGTATTTTGTTTCCTCCTTTCTCTTATTTGCCACGCCAAATACTTGCCTATCTTATTTGCTGACTCAAAGTTTTTCTGGTTCATCATTTTAATTTTCCATTCTATTTCTTGATTAATTATCATGGAAAATTTGGCTTGTAATATCTTTAAATTCTGTTTTGCGGTCTCATCACTAGGGTTGTCAATTAATTTTCTTTCATTTTCCATAATTTGTGTTAGGACCTGTTCTTTCTTTGACTCCTTTTCTTTCCTTAATTGGCTATTTTTCTGAATCAAGAACCCCCTCATCACAGCCTTTCCTGAGTCCCATACCGTCCCTATTTCAGTTTCCCCATTTAGGTTCCATCTAAAGTAATCGTTTATAGTTTCTATAGCCTTATTTACAATCTTCTGGTCATTAAATAAAAATTCATTCATTCTCCATCTTCCTGTTTTGAGGTCTTTACCCCTTAATTCCATGAAGACCGCATTATGGTCAGAGATAGTTCGTGGGAGAATCTCAGACTTAACTAGGTTCTGTATCAATTCCTTCGATATCCAAATATTATCTATTCTCCCCCAACTCTGATTTGGGTTTGAGAAAAAAGTATATTGTTTTGTCGTGGGGTTTTTATATCTCCATGCATCGTTTAGTCCTAGGTTATTTACCATATCAAAAAAAGATCGAGGTAGCTTGCCTTGGTTCTTCTCCTGGGATTTTGTTAATCTATCTAAATTTGGGGAAACCACCCCATTAAAGTCTCCCATCAATATTATTTTTTGATCCATCCACTCCATCAACTTATTGTCTAACTCTAAATAGAAGGCTGACTTTTTGTCATTTGGTGCGTATATTCCAACTACTATTATTTTTTCTCCATGAAACACCATCTGAACTACTATCAATCTTCCTTCTTCATCTTTGTACAATAACTGTGGATTGAATTTTTCCTTTATACATATAACCACCCCTCTTTTTTTAACCTTATCCGAAGCTACAAAATCCATTCCTAGTTTCTTGTTCTTCAATACCCTCTTATGTTTGTTCGCTACATGAGTCTCTTGTAGGCAAATTAGGTCACAGTTCTTTTTTAATAGTATATGTACAATCTGGTTCCTTTTATTTTTATTGTTCAACCCATTCACATTCCAGTTTAGTATTTTTAAGGTCATCTGTTAACTAGTTTTAGCTTCTCAAATCTCGATAGAGTCTACTGTTCTCTTTCTTCTACTTCTTCCTTTTCCTCTACTGAGCTCTCCCTTCTTTCTTCTTCTTCGCTCCTTTCACCCTCCCCCTCCTCTCCTTGCTGCTCCTCTACCTCTTCCCCCCCCATCATCTTTCCCAAATCCTTCTCATATCTCCTTGCAAATTTTTGCAGTTCTAGAGTAGTGGACAGTTTGAACCTTTTTTCCTTAAAGTGAAATGAAATACCTTCCGGGAACTCCCATCTGTACAATATCCCGTTTTTTTTCAATTGGTTTGTTAATTTTTTATAAGGCTCTCTCCTTCGAAGAAATCTCGAAGGAATCTCTTTAAAGATAATAATTAGGTTTCCCTCGATATATAACCTTTTGATGAAGTTTTGTTTCAGTATTTCATTTCTTATCTCAAAAGAATTAAACATGGCTATTACATCTCCTGGTAATTTTTTTTTCTTTGGCTTTAGCCGATTTTGCTCTTATTCGGAAAGTGTTTATCAAGTGATGATTTATCTCTTCTTCCTTCCTGCCTAACCAAATTGCCAATTCTTTCACCACTTTAGCCCTGATATTCTCATTTAGCTTTTCCGGTATACCTCTGAATTTTAAATTGGCTTGATTTTGTCTCATCTGTGTCATAGCCATGTTGTCCAACAATTCTTCCTGTATCTTTCCTAATTCCTTAATTTCTACTCTCATCCTGTCCACTTCCTTCTTACTGTCTTTCGTATCTTTTTGCACCCTTTTCATTGAGTCCTCAAGGGTTTTTGTTCTTACCGATAGGTCCTTAACCTTTCCTGTCAATTCTCCCACCACCCCCTCCAGTTTCTTATCTATGATGTTTTGTACTTCTATTAACTTTTTTTCAATATATTGTTCATTATTTTTAAATTCTTTTCTTATTTCTGCCATCAAGGTATCATAGTCTCTAATTTCTCTTGTATCTTTGCCTTATTCTTGTCTTGATGGCCTCCTTTCCGCTGGTGTTGCCAGACCCTTTTTCGATCCATTTGGCATCTTGTCTGCTTAAGGTTGTTTCTCCTTTAACTCCAAGAAGATTAGTTAACCAGATAACAGACAGTCTTTACCCACGATTTAGCTACTTAGTCAATAGAGTGGAGGAAGTGGTGTTAGAATAGAACTACCACTGAATGGTAACCCGTACTTTAGCCTTTAATACCTTTAATACCTTGGGAGCGAAAATGTAGTGAGGACCTCAAACCACAAAGGCAGAATGGTACGTTCAAAGAAAACAATAGACTCCTGCAAAAACGTGTTCTCTTTAAGTTGAAAGCTGGGTTCAGTCCTCCCCAGTTTTCCCTTATTCAAAGGTTTGGTATAAGATTTGGTATGTCTCTTTAAATCCTATCAATGGAGGACAGAGGCATTATTCAATTTCAAATGCAAATGCTATATAGCGGAGGTTTGGTATGTCTCTTTAAATCACAGAGGTAAAGGACAAAGGCGTTGCTCCATTTGAATCAAAGACGCTGTAAAGCAGAGTACCAAAACTAAGTCCCAAGCCGTTTGCTTCTTCCCCTGCAAATGCTATATAGCGGAAGTTTGGTATGTCTCTTTAAATCATAGAGGTAAAGAACACATGCGTTACTCCATTTGAATCAAGGACGCTGTAGAGCAGAGTATCAGAACTAAATCCCAGGCCGTTTTGCTTCCTCCCCTGCTTCCTCCAGCAGAGCGCTCACGTAGAGATTCCAAACAAAAACTTTCTTTCTACAGTTTCTGTCCTTTGCCCCTACGTGATTAATATTAGGATTTAGAGTGGAAGCCTGGGTTCCGCTCAGCCGATAAAGTACTCCCCTCCTATACACCGCCTTAAGAAAGTTTGTATCCAGCTATGAGCAGTTAAGAGCAAAAGGTGTGTCTGTGGAGCCCCCCCAACCTGTTATAACATTCTCCGTCCCAGTATGTTAGGGGTGCTCCTTCTCTTTTCTCTATATTTTAGTCCATCAAGAAATCTCGTTGTTACTTTACCTCTGACTCCTTGTACTTCGTGTCTGAGGTCTCTCCTCCACTCTCACTTGGCGGTGAAGCTTCAGATCTTTTCTTCTCCACCAGCCTTCTGTTGTACTCTCTTTACCCCTTACCGCCGGTGGTGGATTCCTCCTCCTTTCATCTATATCTGGTCTCCGCTGGGTTCTTATCACAAAATATCTTTCCAGTCTTTACTCCTTTGTTTCTCAATATTATCCAGTTATTTCCCACTGCTTCTCCGCAATGGCCAGCAGCAATTTCCCAGCTTTTCTGCTGCTGTTGGAGGTCCGCCGCTTTCCCTCGGAGCCTGAGGCTTCACAATATGGAGTCTGTTGCTTCCCCTTCACGCTGCGGCTCCAGCCCTGTTAAACGCCGGCAACACGGGCGAGCACACGCAGCCACGCTGGGTACCTCGTCCCACAGGATATTCCACCTGTGGTTTCGGGGTTCACGGAGCCCTCGTGACCCCTCCAAGACTCCGTATTGTTCGAGACCTCCCCGGAGGGTTGCCTCGCGCTCCTTCCCACGGCCGCGGCGTCCCGGAAGCCTGATCCTTATTTATAAGCCTGATCCTTATTTATCACCAAGCGAGTACCCGCTTACGTTCACGTGCTTCAATTCCATTGTAAGAATGGAAACAGAGCCACAGCCACAGCCACAGCCACAGCCTAAGTCTGAAACAGTCCTTGATAGAGTGCCAGAGCCAGAGCCAGAGCGAGACCCTGAATCAGTGCCAGAACCAAGCCCTCATTCAGAACCAGAGCCTGAGAAAGAGCCAGAGCCAGAACCAGAGCCACAGCCACAGCCACAGCCTGAGTCTGAAACAGCCCTTGATAGTGTTGCAGGAAAAATCCGAGGGCTCCCTTGGACAAAACAAAGACACCAACCAGGATAACTTGGAGCAAAACAGCAGCCTGTAGGCTTGGCCTTTATTGAACTGATGCATCAGGGTGTTCCCCTCACTTGCAGGAGAGAGGAAAGACCCAGAAAAATAGTGTGCAAGGTCTTATAAAAACTTTTCAAATTCCCCTCCTCTAGGTCAAGCCCACCCCCAGAAACATCATGCATATATTACAGAGAGGAGGGGTTGAGGGAGGAGTTGGTGGTAACCTGAGTATCTTGTCACCTGGCTGGTTCCTCCTTTCCCCCCTCCCCATGAGTCACTTCCAGGAGACAAAGGGGAGTTTGCAGTTTCCTGCCCCCTGAGGGAAGATCTGATCATTGTCCTTTGTTTCAGTCCATGCTGAATCCACTCCCATATGCACGTTCTTTGTGATTTTGATTGTCTTCTGTCTGGGATCATCTGGGCAGGGCTCCTGCAGATGTGCTGGGATGTGCTGAGATGGTGGAGGGATTATGGCTGACCAGGAATAAGTCACCCCCCTTTGTTAGTTCTTGTCATATGGAGTAAAATAAAAATGGAACAGTGCAAATCCGATGTATGGTTGATTTTCTATGAATTTATAACAGAGATGTGGCGTATGTAGTGTGTGAGTGTGTGTGTGTGTGAAGTTTGTACAAGCAGAATGATTGGGGTGGGGGGGTTCCTGCTACAATAGAGAGCCAGAATCAGAGAATCAGAATCAAAGTCAGAACCAGATCTTCGGTAAAGACGTGGTCTGGTCTTAGCGCAACTGCTCCTCCCATCCGCGATAACAGAGATTGGGTGTTCCAACACATCCCCCCGTAGGGAACCTGCCCCAGCCATTCTGTTGCCTGAGGCCCCCTCCCAGGCAGCCCTGACCCTTTCCCCTTAAAAAGCAAAATACAAACTATACAATAACCTAAAAAAATAGTAAAAGAAAAACAAAGCAAGAAACAATTATGCTAAACTTAAAATAATCCCCGCCCCAACTAAACATTTGTCCCACCCCAGAAAGAAAATAACAACAACAACGACAACAACAAACCACCGTTTGAGGTGCAACAGAGACACAGCCAGAGACAGAGCGAGACCCTGAATCAGTGCCATAACCAAGCCCTCATTCAGAACCAGAGCCTGAAAAAGAGCCACAGCCAGAACCAGAGCAACAGCCACAGCCACAGCCTAGAGCCACAGCCTGAGTCTGCAACAGTACTTGATACAGTGCCGGAGCCTGAAACAGAGACATAGCCTCAAACAGAGCCTGAGCCTGAAACAGAGGAAGAGCCACAGCCACAGCCTGAGTCTGAAACAGTCCTTGATAGAGTGCCAGAGCCAGAGCCTCATTCAGAGCCAGAGCCAGAGCCAGAGCCAGAGCCAGAGCCAGAGCCAGAGCCAGGGCCAGAGCCAGAGCCAGAGCCAGAGCCAGAGCCAGAAATAGGGCTTGATACAGGGCCGGAGCGCAAAACATAGCTGCAGCCACAGCCTAGAGCCACAGCCTGAGTCTGCAACAGTACTTGATACAGTGCAGGAGCCTGAAACAGAGACATAGCCTCAAACAGAGCCTGAGCCTGAAACAGAGGCAGAGCCACAGCCACGACCTGAGTCTGAAACAGTCCTTGATAGAGTGCCAGAGCCAGAGCCAGAACGAGACCCTGAATCAGAGTCAGAGTGAGACCATGAATCAGAGCCAGAGCCAGAGCCTCATTCAGAGCCAGAGCTGAAAGAGAGCCAGAGCTGAAAGAGAGCCAGAGCCAGAGCCAGAGCCAGAGCCAGAAATAGGGCTTGATACAGGGCCGGAGCGCAAAACATAGCTGCAGCCACAGCCTAGAGCCACAGCCTGAGTCTGCAGCAGTACTTGATACAGTGCCAGAGCTGGAGCTGGAGCCAGAGCCAGAGACACAGCCAGAGCCAGAACAAAACCCTAATTCAGAACCAGAGCCTGAAAGAGAGCCAGACCCTCAAACATAGCTGGGTCGGACGCAGAGGAAGAGCCATCATGAGACTCTGAATCAGAGTCAGAACCAGATCTTCATTCAGAACCAGACCCTGAAAGAGAGCCACAGCCACAGACAGAGCCACAGACGGAGCCTAGAACCACAGCCAAGATCCACAGCCACAGCCGAGATCCACAGCCTGAGTCTGAAATAGTGCTTGATAGAGTGCTGGATCCTGAAACAGAGACACTGTCTGAAACTGAGCCTGACGCTTAAACGTAGCCAGGGGCAGAGGGAGAGGCAGAGCCTGATACAGTGCTTCATACAGCGTAGGAGCCTGAAGCAGAGCTGAAATAGAGCCAGAGCCAGAGCCAGAGCCAGAGCCAGAGCCAGAGCCATAAATAGGGCTTGATACAGGGCCGGATCGCAAAGCATAGCTGCAGCCACAGCCTAGAGCCACAGCCTGAGTCTGCAACAGTACTTGATACAGTGCAGGAGCCTGAAACAGAGACATAGCCTCAAACAGAGCCTGAGCCTGAAACAGAGGAAGAGCCACAGCCACAGCCTGAGTCTGAAACAGTCCTTGATAGAGTGCCAGAGCCAGAGCCTCATTCAGAGCCAGAGCCAGAGCCAGAGCCAGAGCCAGAGCCAGAGCCAGAGCCAGAGCCAGAGCCAGAGCCAGAGCCAGAGCCAGAAATAGGGCTTGATACAGGGCCGGAGCGCAAAACATAGCTGCAGCCACAGCCTAGAGCCACAGCCTGAGTCTGCAGCAGTACTTGATACAGTGCCGGAGCTGGAGCTGGAGCCAGAGCCAGAGACACAGCCAGAGCCAGAACAAAACCCTAATTCAGAACCAGAGCCTGAAAGAGAGCCAGACCCTCAAACATAGCTGGGTCGGAGGCAGAGGAAGAGCCATCATGAGACTCTGAATCAGAGTCAGAACCAGATCTTCATTCAGAACCAGACCCTGAAAGAGAGCCACAGCCACAGACAGAGCCACAGACGGAGCCTAGAACCACAGCCAAGATCGACAGCCACAGCCGAGATCCACAGCCTGAGTCTGAAATAGTGCTTGATAGAGTGCTGGATCCTGAAACAGAGACACTGTCTGAAACTGAGCCTGACGCTTAAACGTAGCCAGGGGCAGAGGGAGAGGCAGAGCCTGATACAGTGCTTCATACAGCGTAGGAGCCTGAAGCAGAGCTGAAATAGAGCCAGAGCCAGAGCCAGAGCCAGAGCCAGAGCCAGAGCCAGAGCCAGAGCCAGAGCCAGAGCCAGAGCCAGAGCCAGAGCCAGAGCCAGAGCCAGAAATAGGGCTTGATACAGGGCCAGATCGCAAAGCATAGCTGCAGCCACAGCCTAGAGCCACAGCCTGAGTCTGCAACAGTACTTGATACAGTGCAGGAGCCTGAAACAGAGACATAGCCTCAAACAGAGCCTGAGCCTGAAACAGAGGAAGAGCCACAGCCACAGCCTTAGTCTGAAACAGTCCTTGATAGAGTGCCAGAGCCAGAGCCAGAGCCAGAGCCAGAGCCAGAGCCAGAGCCAGAGCCAGAGCCAGAGCCAGAGACAGAAATAGGGCTTGATACAGGGCCGGAGCGCAAAACATAGCTGCAGCCACAGCCTAGAGCCACAGCCTGAGTCTGCAACAGTACTTGATACAGTGCAGGAGCCTGAAACAGAGACATTGTGTACATTCTGAGGCAAGGAAGAAGGGCTACCCCTATGCTATCCATATAATCAGTTATCAGTAATCGATATATTCATATATGCTCACACATAATCAAGGCTTACAGTATTTTATAATCCATTTTGAATCAAAGGGAAGCTGTGCCTTAGCTAACTGCAAACTGCTTGAAACAGCAAAGTTAGGAGCCGACCTTTCCCCTACAAACATCCGTGTACCCTGGACAAGGGAAAGACGTGAATCAGAGATACTGGTACAAAATCCCCTCAGATACAGGCTAAATTAATCCACAGAACAGGAAGAGCAAAACCACAAAATCTCCAAACTCCCTGTCCTGTCATAACTAGGGGAGAGGTTAGACAGAGCGTCACTGCAAGCATCGGAAAGCAGAACTGGAACTCCATGCTTGACCAGTGCTTGACCAGGAGCTGGTAGCGTGGCAAGAAGCTTGCTAATTGGCTAATTTTTGCTGACAATATCGTGACTGTCTCATGGTTGTCTCATGATCTATGATTTGCTGTGATCTGCTCAGGTATAAAGACCTCTGGATTTCTGTCAATCGGGGTCCAAGTTCCTTTTGGAAGAGATTCCAAACTGGGTCCTTATTGCCTGGCAATAAACCTTACCTTCTTATTCTCCATTGCTGAGTCTGCCTGATCCTTATTTATCACCAAGCGAGTACCCGCTTACGTTCACGTGCTTCAATTCCATTGTAAGAATGGAAACAGAGCCACAGCCACAGCCACAGCCTAAGTCTGAAACAGTCCTTGATAGAGTGCCAGAGCCAGAGCTAGAGCGAGACCCTGAATCAGTGCCAGAACCAAGCCCTCATTCAGAACCAGAGCCTGAGAAAGAGCCAGAGCCAGAACCAGAGCCACAGCCACAGCCTGAGTCTGAAACAGCCCTTGATAGAGAGCCAGAATCAGAGAATCAGAATCAGAGTCAGAACCAGATCTTCGGTAAAGACGTGGTCTGGTCTTAGCGCAACTGCTCCTCCCATCCGCGATAACAGAGATTGGGTGTTCCAACACATCCCCCCGTAGGGAACCTGCCCCAGCCATTCTGTTGCCTGAGGCCCCCTCCCAGGCAGCCCTGACCCTTTCCCCTTAAAAAGCAAAATACTAACTATACAATAACCTAAAAAAATAGTAAAAGAAAAACAAAGCAAGAAACAATTATGCTAAACTTAAAATAATCCCCGCCCCAACTAAACATTTGTCCCACCCCAGAAAGAAAATAACGACAACAACAAACCACCGTTTGAGGTGCAACAGAGACACAGCCAGAGACAGAGCGAGACCCTGAATCAGTGCCATAACCAAGCCCTCATTCAGAACCAGAGCCTGAAAAAGAGCCACAGCCAGAACCAGAGCAACAGCCACAACCACAGCCTAGAGCCACAGCCTGAGTCTGCAACAGTACTTGATACAGTGCCGGAGCCTGAAACAGAGACATAGCCTCAAACAGAGCCTGAGCCTGAAACAGAGGAAGAGCCACAGCCACAGCCTGAGTCTGAAACAGTCCTTGATAGAGTGCCAGAGCCAGAGCCTCATTCAGAGCCAGAGCCAGAGCCAGAGCCAGAGCCAGAGCCAGAGCCAGAAATAGGGCTTGATACAGGGCCGGAGCGCAAAACATAGCTGCAGCCACAGCCTAGAGCCACAGCCAGAGTCTGCAACAGTACTTGATACAGTGCAGGAGCCTGAAACAGAGACATAGCCTCAAACAGAGCCTGAGCCTGAAACAGAGGCAGAGCCACAGCCACAACCTGAGTCTGAAACAGTCCTTGATAGAGTGCCAGAGCCAGAGCCAGAACGAGACCCTGAATCAGAGTCAGAGTGAGACCATGAATCAGAGCCAGAGCCAGAGCCTCATTCAGAGCCAGAGCTGAAAGAGAGCCAGAGCCAGAGCCAGAGCCAGAGCCAGAGCCATAAATAGGGCTTGATACAGGGCCGGATCGCAAAACATAGCTGCAGCCACAGCCTAGAGCCACAGCCTGAGTCTGCAGCAGTACTTGATACAGTGCCGGAGCTGGAGCTGGAGCCAGAGCCAGAGACACAGCCAGAGCCAGAACAAAACCCTAATTCAGAACCAGAGCCTGAAAAAGAGCCAGACCCTCAAACATAGCTGGGTCGGAGGCAGAGGAAGAGCCATCATGAGACCCTGAATCAGAGTCAGAACCAGATCTTCATTCAGAACCAGACCCTGAAAGAGAGCCAGAGCCACAGACAGAGCCACAGACGGAGCCTAGAACCACAGCCAAGATCGACAGCCACAGCCGAGATCCACAGCCTGAGTCTGAAATAGTGCTTGATAGAGTGCTGGATCCTGAAACAGAGACACTGTCTGAAACTGAGCCTGACGCTTAAACGTAGCCAGGGGCAGAGGGAGAGGCAGAGCCTGATACAGTGCTTCATACAGCGTAGGAGCCTGAAGCAGAGCTGAAATAGAGCCAGAGCCAGAGCCAGAGCCAGAGCCATAAATAGGGCTTGATACAGGGCCGGATCGCAAAGCATAGCTGCAGCCACAGCCTAGAGCCACAGCCTGAGTCTGCAACAGTACTTGATACAGTGCAGGAGCCTGAAACAGAGACATAGCCTCAAACAGAGCCTGAGCCTGAAACAGAGGCAGAGCCACAGCCACAACCTGAGTCTGAAACAGTCCTTGATAGAGTGCCAGAGCCAGAGCCAGAGCGAGACCCTGAATCAGAGTCAGAGTGAGACCATGAATCAGAGCCAGAGCCAGAGCCTCATTCAGAGCCAGAGCTGAAAGAGAGCTAGAGCCAGAGCCAGAGCCAGAGTTGTAAATAGGGCTTGATACAGGGCCGGAGCGCAAAACATAGCTGCAGCCACAGCCTAGAGCCACAGCCTGAGTCTGCAGCAGTACTTGATACAGTGCCGGAGCTGGAGCTGGAGCCAGAGCCAGAGACACAGCCAGAGCCAGAACAAAACCCTAATTCAGAACCAGAGCCTGAAAGAGAGCCAGACCCTCAAACATAGCTGGGTCGGAGGCAGAGGAAGAGCCATCATGAGACTCTGAATCAGAGTCAGAACCAGATCTTCATTCAGAACCAGACCCTGAAAGAGAGCCACAGCCACAGACAGAGCCACAGACGGAGCCTAGAACCACAGCCAAGATCGACAGCCACAGCCGAGATCCACAGCCTGAGTCTGAAATAGTGCTTGATAGAGTGCTGGATCCTGAAACAGAGACACTGTCTGAAACTGAGCCTGACGCTTAATCGTAGCCAGGGGCAGAGGGAGAGGCAGAGCCTGATACAATGCTTCATACAGCGTAGGAACCTGAAGCAGAGCTGAAATAGAGCCAGAGCCAGAGCCAGAGCCAGAGCCAGAGCCAGAGCCAGAGCCAGAGCCAGAGCCAGAGCCAGAGCCAGAGCCAGAGCCAGAGCCATAAATAGGGCTTGATACAGGGCCGGATCGCAAAGCATAGCTGCAGCCACAGCCTAGAGCCACAGCCTGAGTCTGCAACAGTACTTGATACAGTGCAGGAGCCTGAAACAGAGACATAGCCTCAAACAGAGCCTGAGCCTGAAACAGAGTAAGAGCCACAGCCACAGCCTGAGTCTGAAACAGTCCTTGATAGAGTGCCAGAGCCAGAGCCTCATTCAGAGCCAGAGCCAGAGCCAGAGCCAGAGCCAGAGCCAGAGCCAGAGCCAGAGCCAGAGCCAGAGCCAGAGCCAGAGCCAGAGCCAGAGCCAGAGCCAGAAATAGGGCTTGATACAGGGCCGGAGCGCAAAACATAGCTGCAGCCACAGCCTAGAGCCACAGCCTGAGTCTGCAACAGTACTTGATACAGTGCAGGAGCCTGAAACAGAGACATTGTGTACATTCTGAGGCAAGGAAGAAGGGCTACCCCTATGCTATCCATATAATCAGTTATCAGTAATCGATATATTCATATATGCTCACACATAATCAAGGCTTACAGTATTTTATAATCCATTTTGAATCAAAGGGAAGCTGTGCCTTAGCTAACTGCAAACTGCTTGAAACAGCAAAGTTAGGAGGCGACCTTTCCCCTACAAACATCCGTGTACCCTGGACAAGGGAAAGACGTGAATCAGAGATACTGGTACAAAATCCCCTCAGATACAGGCTAAATTAATCCACAGAACAGGAAGAGCAAAACCACAAAATCTCCAAACTCCCTGTCCTGTCATAACTAGGGGAGAGGTTAGACAGAGCGTCACTGCAAGCATCGGAAAGCAGAACTGGAACTCCATGCTTGACCAGTGCTTGACCAGGAGCTGGTAGCGTGGCAAGAAGCTTGCTAATTGGCTAATTTTTGCTGACAATATCGTGACTGTCTCATGGTTGTCTCATGATCTATGATTTGCTGTGATCTGCTCAGGTATAAAGACCTCTGGATTTCTGTCAATCGGGGTCCAAGTTCCTTTTGGAAGAGATTCCAAACTGGGTCCTTATTGCCTGGCAATAAACCTTACCTTCTTATTCTCCGTTGCTGAGTCTGCCTGATCCTTATTTATCACCAAGCGAGTACCCGCCTACGTTCACGTGCTTCAATTCCATTGTAAGAATGGAAACAGAGCCACAGCCACAGCCTAAGTCTGAAACAGTCCTTGATAGAGTGCCAGAGCCAGAGCCAGAGCGAGACCCTGAATCAGTGCCAGAACCAAGCCCTCATTCAGAACCAGAGCCTGAGAAAGAGCCAGAGCCAGAACCAGAGCCACAGCCACAGCCTGAGTCTGAAACAGCCCTTGATAGAGAGCCAGAATCAGAGAATCAGAATCAGAGTCAGAACCAGATCTTCGGTAAAGACGTGGTCTGGTCTTAGCGCAACTGCTCCTCCCACCCGCGATAACAGAGATTGGGTGTTCCAATACATCCCCCCGTAGGGAACCTGCCCCAGCCATTCTGTTGGCTGAGGCCCCCTCCCAGGCAGCCCTGACCCTTTCCCCTTAAAAAGCAAAATACAAACTATACAATAACCTAAAAAAATAGTAAAAGAAAAACAAAGCAAGAAACAATTATGCTAAACTGAAAATAATCCCCGCCCCAACTAAACATTTGTCCCACCCCAGAAAGAAAATAACAACAACGACAACAACAAACCACCATTTGAGCTGCAACAGAGACACAGCCAGAGACAGAGCGAGACCCTGAATCAGTGCCATAACCAAGCCCTCATTCAGAACCAGAGCCTGAAAAAGAGCCACAGCCAGAACCAGAGCAACAGCCACAGCCACAGCCTAGAGCCACAGCCTGAGTCTGCAACAGTACTTGGTACAGTGCAGGAGCCTGAAACAGAGACATAGCCTCAAACAGAGCCTGAGCCTGAAACAGAGGCAGAGCCACAGCCACAACCTGAGTCTGAAACAGTCCTTGATAGAGTGCCAGAGCCAGAGCCAGAGCCAGAGCGAGACCCTGAATCAGAGTCAGAGTGAGACCATGAATCAGAGCCAGAGCCAGAGCCTCATTCAGAGCCAGAGCTGAAAGAGAGCCAGAGCCAGAGCCAGAGCCAGAGACACAGCCAGAGCCAGAGACACAGCCAGAGCCAGAAATAGGGCTTGATACAGGGCCGGAGCGCAAAACATAGCTGCAGCCACAGCCTAGAGCCACAGCCTGAGTCTGCAGCAGTACTTGATACAGTGGCGGAGCTGGAGCTGGAGCCAGAGCCAGAGACACAGCCAGAGCCAGAACAAAACCCTAATTCAGAACCAGAGCCTGAAAGAGAGCCAGACCCTCAAACATAGCTGGGTCGGAGGCAGAGGAAGAGCCATCATGAGACCCTGAATCAGAGTCAGAACCAGATCTTCATTCAGAACCAGACCCTGAAAGAGAGCCAGAGCCACAGACAGAGCCACAGACGGAGCCTAGAGCCACAGCCGAGATCCACAGCCACAGCCGAGAGCCACAGCCTGAGTCTGAAATAGTGCTTGATAGAGTGCTGGCTCCTGAAACAGAGACACTGTCTGAAACTGAGCCTGACGCCTAAACGTAGCCAGGGGCAGAGGGAGAGGCAGAGCCTGATACAGTGCTTCATACAACGTAGGAGCCTGAAGCAGAGCTGAAATAGAGCCAGAGCCAGAGCCAGAGCCAGAGCCAGAGCCAGAGCCAGAGCCAGAGCCAGAGCCAGAGCCAGAGCCAGAGCCAGAGCCAGAGCCAGAGCCAGAGCCAGAAATAGGGCTTGATACAGGGCCGGAGCGCAAAGTATAGCTGCCGCCACAGCCTAGAGCCACAGCCTGAGTCTGCAACAGTACTTGATACAGTGCCGGAACTGGAGCTGGAGCCAGAGCCAGAGACACAGCCAGAGCCAGAACAAAACCCTAATTCAGAACCAGAGCCTGAAAGAGAGCCAGACCCAGAACCATAGCTGGGTCGGAGGCAGAGGAAGAGCCATCATGAGACCCTGAATCAGAGTCAGAACCAGATCTTCATTCAGAACCAGACCCTGAAAGAGAGCCAGAGCCAGAGCCAGAGCCAGAGCCAGAGCCAGAGCCAGAGCCAGAGCCAGAGCCAGAGCCAGAGCCAAGGCTTGATACAGGGCCGGAGCGCAAAACATAGCTGCAGCCACAGCCTAGAGCCACAGCCTGAGTCTGCAGCAGTACTTGATACAGTGCCGGAGCTGGAGCTGGAGCCAGAGCCAGAGACACAGCCAGAGCCAGAACAAAACCCTAATTCAGAACTAGAGCCTGAAAGAGAGCCAGACCCTCAAACATAGCTGGGTCGGAGGCAGAGGAAGAGCCATCATGAGACCCTGAATCAGAGTCAGAACCAGATCTTCATTCAGAACCAGACCCTGAAAGAGAGCCAGAGCCACAGACAGAGCCACAG
The DNA here is from genome assembly GCF_964188315.1 of Podarcis muralis. Lineage (NCBI taxonomy): Eukaryota > Metazoa > Chordata > Lepidosauria > Squamata > Lacertidae > Podarcis > Podarcis muralis. Next base: position 18,921,243 of record NC_135674.1, read on the forward strand.
ACGGAGCCTAGAGCCACAGCCGAGATCCACAGCCACAGCCGAGATCCACAGCCTGAGTCTGAAATAGTGCTTGATAGAGTGCTGGATCCTGAAACAGAGACACTGTCTGAAACTGAGCCTGACGCTTAAACGTAGCCAGGGGCAGAGGGAGAGGCAGAGCCTGATACAGTGCTTGATACAGCGTAGGAGCCTGAAGCAGAGACACAGCCAGATCCAGAGACACAGCCAGAGGCAGAACAAAACCCTAATTCAGAACCAGAGCCTAAAAGAGAGCCAGAGCCAGAAACAGTGCTTGATAGAGTGCCAGAGCTTGAAACAGAGGCAGAGGCAGATACAGGGCTTGAAACTGCGTCGGAGCCTGAAACAGAGAAACAGCGTGAAAGAGAGACAAAGGCTGAGACAGAGCAACAGCCACAGCCACAGCCTAGAGCCACAGCCTGAGTCTGCAACAGTACTTGATACAGTGCCTTTTATGTGAAAGAACTGAATTCAGGAATCTGGCAACCTGTAATGATCTATAAGAGTCAATGTCCTGGAGTAAATAGGCTAGATGTAATTCAGGTGGTTTAGCAACAGTTTCCAAAATGATTGAACTCAGAATCCTTGATCGGGGAACAATATATAAAGGACAATTAAACAAGATATGATAAAGGGATTCTATTGATTTGTTGTCACATGCACATAAAACAGAGGTTTTACCGTTAGAAAATCTATTGCTCAGCACATTTGAGGGGAACACATTAAATCTGGCTCTAACAAAAGCCAATCTATGCGACGCAACCTATAAGGTAGACAGATATCGAGGTATCTGGGACATAAATGTAATGCCCTGATTTATCGGGGAACATGTACCTCCACCTGTAGTAAGATTTTGTTGCAAATCAACCTCCTCCAATCTTTGTTTGATGACCTTTTTTGCTGTAATTAGATCTAAATTTAGTATATCGGAAGGAGAGATTCCATAAGACAACAGTTTGGAATGGATTTTTGTTGCCCATGGGCTGGTAAATTCATCTCTCCAAAGGCACTGAATAAGATGGTAATTGGGCAATTTATGCCAAAGGGACAGCCAGTAATTAAAGGCATGTCTCCACATCAGGATCTCTAAGGAGGGGGTCTTAAGTTCTAAGCGAATAGCCGAGTTGCTTACACAGGAGGGTAGTTTCAAAAGGCGTCTAAGAAAAAGATTTTGCAATGTCACCAGAGGCATGAGGTTTACAAAAGCGCCCCATAAAGGGACCGCATAGGCCATAGTTGCAACCACTTTCGCACTATAAACTTTTAAGGCAGATGGAACATGCATAGCCCCCTCTGTAAAGAAAAAGCGTAATAGAGCGTAGATAAGGGCTTTGCCCTTATTTTGTAAGTATGTGATATGCGCTTTCCATCCCATATTATGCTGGAAGTAAATTCCTAGATATTGAAATTTGTAGACTTGTTCAATTGGCTTCCCCTCGAGTTCCCACCTATACAATTTACGACTCCTGGAAAAAATTAGGACTTTAGATTTGGAATGGTTAATAGTAAGTAAATTTCTTTGGCAATATAACGCGAAGATCTAAAAGGCCCTCCTCAAACCGATTCTTGAATATGAGAGGATCACCGCATCGTCAGCGTACAATAGTAAGGGGCAGCGATAGTCTGCAAGCCTGGGTGCATGAATGGTGGTTTGTGCCTCAACTAGGGAAGTTCTCATGTCACTAATATAGAGGTTAAAGAGATAGGGGGCAAGGATGCACCCTTGTCGTACCCCCTTATTTATTGGTACAGAGTTTGTGAGATCGCCCTCAGGTGTTAACCTCACCCTAGCGGCCGTCCCTTCATGTAATTTGATCATAAGCCACAACAGCCTTTTATCTATGCCCCACTTTGCCAATTTTTCCCATAGCAGCTCTCTAGAGATACTGTCAAAAGCCGCCTTCAGGTCTAAAAGCGGCACATAGGAGACCGTGAGTGGGGGAAGAATACTTCCGCACCAAATGATATAGAATTATTGCATGGTCAATAGAAGCACGATTTGGTCTAAACCCGGCCTGTTCATGGCCTATCAGATTGGAATCTTCGGCCCATTGGGTTAGTCTGGTTACCAGGAAGCGAGTATAGATTTTTCCGATGATTGATAATAAACTGATATTACGATAGTTTCCTGGGTCCTCTGGTGGTCCTTTTTTATATATAGGAATTATGATGGACTCCTTCCATGATCTAGGTATCTGGCCCGTGGCATTAATTGCATCAAAGATTTTTGCAAGAATTTTGGCCCACCATGCTGGGTGCTGTTTAATAGCTTCCGCCGGGATCAGATCGGGCCCTGGGGCTTAATAATCAATGGAAATTTATCACAGGAGTGTGAAATCAGTAAAGGGGTCAGACAAGGTTGCCCACTACCCCCCTTAATTTTCATATTAACATTGGAAGTTTTATGTAAACAAATTAGGGAAGAAAAAGAAATAAAAGGGATTATGCTGGGAAATAGAAGTTACAAAACGAGGGCATTTGCTGACGATTTAATTATAACTACGGAGCAACCAAAACAGAGTTTAAGAAAGGCGTTGGAAATAATATATGGCTACGGTAAAGTTGCGGGGTTCAAAATGAATTTAAACAAGACAAAACTAATATTTAAAAATATGTCGCCAGATGAAAAAGCAGAATTAGAACAAATCATGCACATTAAAATCTACCCCAAAATCAAGTATTTAGGATTATGGATAGCACCAAAGAATATTAACTTCTATGAAGATAATTATACCAATTGTTGGAAAGATATCCAAAGACAGTTGGAGACATGGACAAGGTTAAATTCATCATTCCTGGGCCGTATTTCGGTAATTAAAATGATAGTTTTACCGAAGCTACTCTTTCTATTCCAAACGATTCCAATTACAGGAAAGACCAGCAGTATCAACAAGTGGCAAAAAGAAATTTCTAAATTTTTGTGGAAGGGTAAAAGACCAAGAGTAAAGCATAAGATATTAATAGATACTGTAGAAAGAGGTGGCTACGGGTTACCGGATTTGAAGCTATATTACGAAGCCTCATGTCTTCTCTGGTTGAAAGATTGGTATTTATTTAAAAAAATTGGGATATTTTAGATCTAGAAGGTCATGACACCCGTTTTGGGTGGCATGGCTATCTTAATTATGGGAAAATAAAGACGCATAGGAGTTTTTCAAATCATATAATAAGAAATGCTATATATAAGGTATGGGGAAAATACAAAAGATATTTGGAACAGAAAACCCCAAGATGGAACTCTCCACTAGAAGCAATCGCTGTTAAAAAAAGCAGCAACATCAAAGAGAACTGGATAACGTATAATACAATATTAAGGGGGGAGGAGGAGGGTCAACAAATATTGATAAGTTATGAGAAAATAAAAGATCACTTTTCTAGTTGGCTAGATTACTTCCAGGTGAATGAAGTGCTCAGACAGGATAAGCAGATAGGTTTTGAAAAGGAGCCTTCAAGATTTGAAAGAGAACTGCTGAATAGTAAAACCAAAATAATCGCAAAAATGTATAGACTTCTTTTAGACTACAAAGTAATGGATGAGGAGGTTAAGGCTTCAATGATAAAGTGGGCCCAAGATGTGGGCCGTCCAATTATGCTAAAAGATGGGGGAAACTGGTGGAATGTAAATTTGAAATTTAGAGCCAGCTATAATATAAGAGAGAACATGATGAAAATGGCTCATAGGTGGTACCTCACTCCTTCCAGATGATCAAGAATGTGTAAAAATTTGGCGAATGCTTGTTGGAGATGTGGAGGAAATAACGGTGACATGAGCCACATGTGGTGGACGTGTGAAAAGATTAAGATTTTTTTTGGGGGGGGGGAAGATACGATGAATTAAAAAAGATGATGGGGATAACTTTTACGAAAAAAACGGAGGCATTTCTATGAAGTATTTTAGATAAAGAGATCCCAAAAAATCTAAGAGTGGTATTCTTGTATGCAACCGCAGCAGCTCGTATACTTGTGGCCAAGGGATGGAAAGATCACAAGGCTCCAAAAATAACAGATTGGCAAAGCAAATTAAAGGAATTGGTGGAGACGGCTCAATTGACTAGCAAACTCAGAGGAATCTCAAAGCAAAAATTTGCAGAAAAATGGGATGGTTATACAAGATATGTTCAAAAATACAATAATAGTTTTGACTCCGTGCTAGCATTCGAGTGATAAAGGAACTAAAAGGAGGTAGACAACAATTAAGGATTTATTATGTTTTCAGAATGTATTGGAAAATTTATATAGAAAGGATTATTGTTTTGTGGAAGAGATTCCAAACTGGGTCCTTATTGCCTGGCAATAAACCTTACCTTCTTATTCTCCGTTGCTGAGTCTGCCTGATCCTTATTTATCACCAAGCGAGTACCCGCTTACGTTCACGTGCTTCAATTCCATTGTAAGAATGGAAACAGAGCCACAGCCACAGCCACAGCCTAAGTCTGAAACAGTCCTTGATAGAGTGCCAGAGCCAGAGCCAGAGCCAGAGCGAGACCCTGAATCAGTGCCAGAACCAAGCCCTCATTCAGAACCAGAGCCTGAGAAAGAGCCAGAGCCAGAACCAGAGCCACAGCCACAGCCACAGCCTGAGTCTGAAACAGCCCTTGATAGTGTTGCAGGAAAAATCCGAGGGCTCCCTTGGACAAAACAAAGACACCAACCAGGATAACTTGGAGCAAAACAGCAGCCTGTAGGCTTGGCCTTTATTGAACTGATGCATCAGGGTGTTCCCCTCACTTGCAGGAGAGAGGAAAGACCCAGAAAAATAGTGTGCAAGGTCTTATAAAAACTTTTCAAATTCCCCTCCTCTAGGTCAAGCCCACCCCCAGAAACATCATGCATATATTACAGAGAGGAGGGGTTGAGGGAGGAGTTGGTGGTAACCTGAGTATCTTGTCACCTGGCTGGTTCCTCCTTTCCCCCCTCCCCATGAGTCACTTCCAGGAGACAAAGGGGAGTTTGCAGTTTCCTGCCCCCTGAGGGAAGATCTGATCATTGTCCTTTGTTTCAGTCCATGCTGAATCCACTCCCATATGCACGTTCTTTGTGATTTTGATTGTCTTCTGTCTGGGATCATCTGGGCAGGGCTCCTGCAGATGTGCTGGGATGTGCTGAGATGGTGGAGGGATTATGGCTGACCAGGAATAAGTCACCCCCCTTTGTTAGTTCTTGTCATATGGAGTAAAATAAAAATGGAACAGTGCAAATCCGATGTATGGTTGATTTTCTATGAATTTATAACAGAGATGTGGCGTATGTAGTGTGTGAGTGTGTGTGTGTGTGAAGTTTGTACAAGCAGAATGATTGGGGTGGGGGGGGGGGGTTCCTGCTACAATAGAGAGCCAGAATCAGAGAATCAGAATCAGAGTCAGAACCAGATCTTCGGTAAAGACGTGGTCTGGTCTTAGCGCAACTGCTCCTCCCATCCGCGATAACAGAGATTGGGTGTTCCAACACATCCCCCCGTAGGGAACCTGCCCCAGCCATTCTGTTGCCTGAGGCCCCCTCCCAGGCAGCCCTGACCCTTTCCCCTTAAAAAGCAAAATACAAACTATACAATAACCTAAAAAAATAGTAAAAGAAAAACAAAGCAAGAAACAATTATGCTAAACTTAAAATAATCCCCGCCCCAACTAAACATTTGTCCCACCCCAGAAAGAAAATAACAACAACAACGACAACAACAAACCACCGTTTGAGGTGCAACAGAGACACAGCCAGAGACAGAGCGAGACCCTGAATCAGTGCCATAACCAAGCCCTCATTCAGAACCAGAGCCTGAAAAAGAGCCACAGCCAGAACCAGAGCAACAGCCACAGCCACAGCCTAGAGCCACAGCCGGAGTCTGCAACAGTACTTGATACAGTGCCGGAGCCTGAAACAGAGACATAGCCTCAAACAGAGCCTGAGCCTGAAACAGAGGAAGAGCCACAGCCACAGCGTGAGTCTGAAACAGTCCTTGATAGAGTGCCAGAGCCAGAGCCTCATTCAGAGCCAGAGCCAGAGCCAGAGCCAGAGCCAGAGCCAGAGCCAGAGCCAGAAATAGGGCTTGATACAGGGCCGGAGCGCAAAACATAGCTGCAGCCACAGCCTAGAGCCACAGCCTGAGTCTGCAACAGTACTTGATACAGTGCAGGAGCCTGAAACAGAGACATTGTGTACATTCTGAGGCAAGGAAGAAGGGCTACCCCTATGCCAGTGTTTCCCAACCGGTGTTCCGCGGCACACTAGTGTGCCGTGAGACACCGGCTGGTGTGCCGTGGGAGGGAGGCGGGCGAGTCGGGCGCCTAGGAGAGAACAAAACCAAGTGAGCAGCGCGCGAGAGGGAAGCGACCCGAAAAAGAAGCGCGTTCGGAGTCCGGAGGCACTTTTGGGGCTGCGTACGAAGGGAGGGGGGGGGGCACGGACGGCGGAAGGGGGCGGGGCGCGGTTGCAGAAACCCGCCAATGCTTCCACCTCATTGGGAAAGGGAAGGGGTTGGGCCACCTAAAACTCTCCGCCGGGGCCACATCCTGCCTCCCAGCCCCCTTTCCTCCACCCACGGAGGGAGGGATGTTTTTAACACCCCCCCCCGCTCACAACCCTTTGGTAGCGTTTCTCCAATCTGAGGCGAGCGCCCGCCGACGCCCCCTTCCCCTGCTCAGTCGCGCAAAAACCGAAGTCTCCTCCCTACCCCTTATTCCCTCAAACCCCGTTTCCATAAGGGGGGGGGGGAATAACCCCTTCCGTCGCGCGCGAAGCCCAGCTCCCTCCGCCCTTCGCGGTCTCCTCAGCACTTCAGCCAGCCGTTTACACTCTCGGAGCCACTGGGCAAAACTCGCTCTCAGAAGCGCGCGCGCGCAGAGAGAAAGAGAGAGGGAAACAAAGTTAACTTGTGGGGAGAGAGAAAGAGCGAGCGGGAGCTAACTTGTGTCCAAAGGCAGATACAAAGTAGCCCCCCCCGCCCCGAAGGCGACCTCTCTTGCTCTGCTCCTCTGGGGTGGGGAAACCAACTCCACCACGCGGAGCAGCCCCGAGGCGGGGAATTTCGCCCCTTCGTAATGTATGCATGTAAATGAGGCGGGCGCAAGGGGTGGGCGCGGAGAGGAACTCGCGCCTCTGAGGCCGCCGCCTCCTTCTCCTCCTCCTCCGCCCCCCCCCTCAAACCCAGGCGGCGGCGGCGGCAGGAGGCAGCAGCGGCAATAACAGAAGCAGCTGCGCTGACAACAACACGTGTTCGCTCGGGCACCATGGAATTCGAGGAGCTGGGGATTCGGGAGGAGTGCGGCGTGTTCGGGTGCATCGCCTCCGGCCTGTGGCCCACGGAGCTGGACGTGCCCCATGTGATCACGCTGGGGCTAGTGGGGCTGCAGCACAGGTAGGGGACACGGCGGTGGGGGGGGGAGACGGTCTGGGGAAGCGGGGGGAGGGTGGGTTGCTTGCGAGACAGCGGAGGAGGAGGAGGCCGGCATGTCCGGGCAGCAGCAGCAACAGCAGCAGCAGCAACTCCCGGCGACGGCTCCTCCTCCGCCCGCTATCGCCGCCGCCTCAGCTGCCGCCGTCCCTCAGTCCCTCGCTCTGCTGCCTCCTCCCACCCCGGCAAGGGGAAGGGAAAAAACTTTCACTTTTGTGCGTCCCTCCCGGCGTGACGCTGCGCGCTGACGTCACGGGGCGGGGCTTTAATGGTGGTGTGCCGCGAGATTTTTTTCCGGTAAACAGGTGTGCCGTTGCCCAAAAACGTTTGGGAAACACTGCCCTATGCTATCCATATAATCAGTTATCAGTAATTGATATATTCATATATGCTCACACATAATCAAGGCTTACAGTATTTTATAATCCATTTTGAATCAAAGGGAAGCTGTGCCTTAGCTAACTGCAAACTGCTTGAAACAGCAAAGTTAGGAGCCGACCTTTCCCCTACAAACATCCGTGTACCCTGGACAAGGGAAAGACGTGAATCAGAGATACTGGTACAAAATCCCCTCAGATACAGGCTAAATTAATCCACAGAACAGGAAGAGCAAAACCACAAAATCTCCAAACTCCCTGTCCTGTCATAACTAGGGGAGAGGTTAGACAGAGCGTCACTGCAAGCATCGGAAAGCAGAACTGGAACTCCATGCTTGACCAGTGCTTGACCAGGAGCTGGTAGCGTGGCAAGAAGCTTGCTAATTGGCTAATTTTTGCTGACAATATCGTGACTGTCTCATGGTTGTCTCATGATCTATGATTTGCTGTGATCTGCTCAGGTATAAAGACCTCTGGATTTCTGTCAATCGGGGTCCAAGTTCCTTTTGGAAGAGATTCCAAACTGGGTCCTTATTGCCTGGCAATAAACCTTACCTTCTTATTCTCCATTGCTGAGTCTGCCTGATCCTTATTTATCACCAAGCGAGTACCCGCTTACGTTCACGTGCTTCAATTCCATTGTAAGAATGGAAACAGAGCCACAGCCACAGCCACAGCCTAAGTCTGAAACAGTCCTTGATACAGTGCCAGAGCCAGAGCCAGAGCGAGACCCTGAATCAGTGCCAGAACCAAGCCCTCATTCAGAACCAGAGCCTGAGAAAGAGCCAGAGCCAGAACCAGAGCCACAGCCACAGCCACAGCCTGAGTCTGAAACAGCCCTTGATAGAGAGCCAGAATCAGAGAATCAGAATCAGAGTCAGAACCAGATCTTCGGTAAAGACGTGGTCTGGTCTTAGCGCAACTGCTCCTCCCATCCGCGATAACAGAGATTGGGTGTTCCAACACATCCCCCCGTAGGGAACCTGCCCCAGCCATTCTGTTGCCTGAGGCCCCCTCCCAGGCAGCCCTGACCCTTTCCCCTTAAAAAGCAAAATACAAACTATACAATAACCTAAAAAAATAGTAAAAGAAAAACAAAGCAGGAAACAATTATGCTAAACTTAAAATAATCCCCGCCCCAACTAAACATTTGTCCCACCCCAGAAAGAAAATAACAACAACAACGACAACAACAAACCACCGTTTGAGGTGCAACAGAGACACAGCCAGAGACAGAGCGAGACCCTGAATCAGTGCCATAACCAAGCCCTCATTCAGAACCAGAGCCTGAAAAAGAGCCACAGCCAGAACCAGAGCAACAGCCACAACCACAGCCTAGAGCCACAGCCTGAGTCTGCAACAGTACTTGATACAGTGCCGGAGCCTGAAACAGAGACATAGTCTCAAACAGAGCCTGAGCCTGAAACAGAGGAAGAGCCACAGCCACAGCCTGAGTCTGAAACAGTCCTTGATAGAGTGCCAGAGCCAGAGCCTCATTCAGAGCCAGAGCCAGAGCCAGAGCCAGAGCCAGAGCCAGAGCCAGAGCCAGAGCCAGAGCCAGAGCCAGAGCCAGAAATAGGGCTTGATACAGGGCCGGAGCGCAAAGCATAGCTGCAGCCACAGCCTAGAGCCACAGCCAGAGTCTGCAACAGTACTTGATACAGTGCAGGAGCCTGAAACAGAGACATAGCCTCAAACAGAGCCTGAGCCTGAAACAGAGGCAGAGCCACAGCCACAACCTGAGTCTGAAACAGTCCTTGATAGAGTGCCAGAGCCAGAGCCAGAACGAGACCCTGAATCAGAGTCAGAGTGAGACCATGAATCAGAGCCAGAGCCAGAGCCTCATTCAGAGCCAGAGCTGAAAGAGAGCCAGAGCCAGAGCCAGAGCCAGAGCCAGAGCCAGAAATAGGGCTTGATACAGGGCCGGAGCGCAAAACATAGCTGCAGCCACAGCCTAGAGCCACAGCCTGAGTCTGCAGCAGTACTTGATACAGTGCCGGAGCTGGAGCTGGAGCCAGAGCCAGAGACACAGCCAGAGCCAGAACAAAACCCTAATTCAGAACCAGAGCCTGAAAGAGAGCCAGACCCTCAAACATAGCTGGGTCGGAGGCAGAGGAAGAGCCATCATGAGACTCTGAATCAGAGTCAGAACCAGATCTTCATTCAGAACCAGACCCTGAAAGAGAGCCAGAGCCACAGACAGAGCCACAGACGGAGCCTAGAGCCACAGCCGAGATCCACAGCCACAGCCGAGATCCACAGCCTGAGTCTGAAATAGTGCTTGATAGAGTGCTGGCTCCTGAAACAGAGACACTGTCTGAAACTGAGCCTGACGCTTAAACGTAGCCAGGGGCAGAGGGAGAGGCAGAGCCTGATACAGTGCTTGATACAGCGTAGGAGCCTGAAGCAGAGACACAGCCAGATCCAGAGACACAGCCAGAGGCAGAACAAAACCCTAATTCAGAACCAGAGCCTAAAAGAGAGCCAGAGCCAGAAACAGTGCTTGATAGAGTGCCAGAGCCTGAAACAGAGGCAGAGGCAGATACAGGGCTTGAAACTGCGTCGGAGCCTGAAACAGAGAAACAGTGTGAAAGAGAGACAAAGGCTGAGACAGAGCAACAGCCACAGCCACAGCCTAGAGCCACAGCCTGAGTCTGCAACAGTACTTGATACAGTGCCTTTTACGTGAAAGAACTGAATTCAGGAATCTGGCAACCTGTAATGATCTATAAGAGTCAATGTCCTGGAGTAAATAGGCTAGATGTAATTCAGGTGGTTTAGCAACAGTTTCCAAAATGATTGAACTCAGAATCCTTGATCGGGGAACAATATATAAAGGACAATTAAACAAGATATGATAAAGGGATTCTATTGATTTGTTGTCACATGCACATAAAACAGAGGTTTTACCGTTAGAAAATCTATTGCTCAGCACATTTGAGGGGAACACATTAAATCTGGCTCTAACAAAAGCCAATCTATGCGACGCAACCTATAAGGTAGACAGATATCGAGGTATCTGGGACATAAATGTAATGCCCTGATTTATCGGGGAACATGTACCTCCACCTGTAGTAAGATTTTGTTGCAAATCAACCTCCTCCAATCTTTGTTTGATGACCTTTTTTGCTGTAATTAGATCTAAATTTAGTATATCGGAAGGAGAGATTCCATAAGACAACAGTTTGGAATGGATTTTTGTTGCCCATGGGCTGGTAAATTCATCTCTCCAAAGGCACTGAATAAGATGGTAATTGGGCAATTTATGCCAAAGGGACAGCCAGTAATTAAAGGCATGTCTCCACATCAGGATCTCTAAGGAGGGGGTCTTAAGTTCTAAGCGAATAGCCGAGTTGCTTACACAGGAGGGTAGTTTCAAAAGGCGTCTAAGAAAAAGATTTTGCAATGTCACCAGAGGCATGAGGTTTACAAAAGCGCCCCATAAAGGGACCGCATAGGCCATAGTTGCAACCACTTTCGCACTATAAACTTTTAAGGCAGATGGAACATGCATAGCCCCCTCTGTAAAGAAAAAGCGTAATAGAGCGTAGATAAGGGCTTTGCCCTTATTTTGTAAGTATGTGATATGCGCTTTCCATCCCATATTATGCTGGAAGTAAATTCCTAGATATTGAAATTTGTAGACTTGTTCAATTGGCTTCCCCTCGAGTTCCCACCTATACAATTTACGACTCCTGGAAAAAATTAGGACTTTAGATTTGGAATGGTTAATAGTAAGTAAATTTCTTTGGCAATATAACGCGAAGATCTAAAAGGCCCTCCTCAAACCGATTCTTGAATATGAGAGGATCACCGCATCGTCAGCGTACAATAGTAAGGGGCAGCGATAGTCTGCAAGCCTGGGTGCATGAATGGTGGTTTGTGCCTCAACTAGGGAAGTTCTCATGTCACTAATATAGAGGTTAAAGAGATAGGGGGCAAGGATGCACCCTTGTCGTACCCCCTTATTTATTGGTACAGAGTTTGTGAGATCGCCCTCAGGTGTTAACCTCACCCTAGCGGCCGTCCCTTCATGTAATTTGATCATAAGCCACAACAGCCTTTTATCTATGCCGCACTTTGCCAATTTTTCCCATAGCAGCTCTCTAGAGATACTGTCAAAAGCCGCCTTCAGGTCTATAAAAGCGGCACATAGGAGACCGTGAGTGGGGGAAGAATACTTCTGCACCAAATGATATAGAATTATTGCATGGTCAATAGAAGCACGATTTGGTCTAAACCCGGCCTGTTCATGGCCTATCAGATTGGAATCTTCGGCCCATTGGGTTAGTCTGGTTACCAGGAAGCGAGTATAGATTTTTCCGATGATTGATAATAAACTGATATTACGATAGTTTCCTGGGTCCTCTGGTGGTCCTTTTTTATATATAGGAATTATGATGGACTCCTTCCATGATCTAGGTATCTGGCCCGTGGCATTAATTGCATCAAAGATTTTTGCAAGAATTTTGGCCCACCATGCTGGGTGCTGTTTAATAGCTTCCGCCGGGATCAGATCGGGCCCTGGGGCTTAATAATCAATGGAAATTTATCACAGGAGTGTGAAATCAGTAAAGGGGTCAGACAAGGTTGCCCACTACCCCCCTTAATTTTCATATTAACATTGGAAGTTTTATGTAAACAAATTAGGGAAGAAAAAGAAATAAAAGGGATTATGCTGGGAAATAGAAGTTACAAAACGAGGGCATTTGCTGACGATTTAATTATAACTACGGAGCAACCAAAACAGAGTTTAAGAAAGGCGTTGGAAATAATATATGGCTACGGTAAAGTTGCGGGGTTCAAAATGAATTTAAACAAGACAAAACTAATATTTAAAAATATGTCGCCAGATGAAAAAGCAGAATTAGAACAAATCATGCACATTAAAATCTACCCCAAAATCAAGTATTTAGGATTATGGATAACACCAAAGAATATTAACTTCTATGAAGATAATTATACCAATTGTTGGAAAGATATCCAAAGACAGTTGGAGACATGGACAAGGTTAAATTTATCATTCCTGGGCCGTATTTCGGTAATTAAAATGATAGTTTTACCGAAGCTACTCTTTCTATTCCAAACGATTCCAATTACAGGAAAGACCAGCAGTATCAACAAGTGGCAAAAAGAAATTTCTAAATTTTTGTGGAAGGGTAAAAGACCAAGAGTAAAGCATAAGATATTAATAGATACTGTAGAAAGAGGTGGCTACGGGTTACCGGATTTGAAGCTATATTACGAAGCCTCATGTCTTCTCTGGTTGAAAGATTGGTATTTATTTAAAAAAATTGGGATATTTTAGATCTAGAAGGTCATGACACCTGTTTTGGGTGGCATGGCTATCTTAATTATGGGAAAATAAAGACGCATAGGAGTTTTTCAAATCATATAATAAGAAATGCTATATATAAGGTATGAGGAAAATACAAAAGATATTTGGAACAGAAAACCCCAAGATGGAACTCTCCACTAGAAGCAATCGCTGTTAAAAAAAGCAGCAACATCAAAGAGAACTGGATAACGTATAATACAATATTAAGGGGGGAGGAGGAGGGTCAACAAATATTGATAAGTTATGAGAAAATAAAAGATCACTTTTCTAGTTGGCTAGATTACTTCCAGGTGAATGAAGTGCTCAGACAGGATAAGCAGATAGGTTTTGAAAAGGAGCCTTCAAGATTTGAAAGAGAACTGCTGAATAGTAAAACCAAAATAATCGCAAAAATGTATAGACTTCTTTTAGACTACAAAGTAATGGATGAGGAGGTTAAGGCTTCAATGATAAAGTGGGCCCAAGATGTGGGCCGTCCAATTATGCTAAAAGATGGGGAAAACTGATGGAATGTAAATTTGAAATTTACAGCCAGCTATAATATAAGAGAGAACATGATGAAAATGGCTCATAGGTGTTACCTCACTCCTTCCAGATGATCAAGAATGTGTAAAAATTTGGCGAATGCTTGTTGGAGATGTGGAGGAAATAACGGTGACATGAGCCACATGTGGTGGACGTGTGAAAAGATTAAGATTTTTTTTTTGGGGGGGGGAGATACGATGAATTAAAAAAGATGATGGGGATAACTTTTACGAAAAAAACGGAGGCATTTCTATGAAGTATTTTAGATAAAGAGATCCCAAAAAATCTAAGAGTGGTATTCTTGTATGCAACCGCAGCAGCTCGTATACTTGTGGCCAAGGGATGGAAAGATCACGAGGCTCCAAAAATAACAGATTGGCAAAGCAAATTAAAGGAATTGGTGGAGACGGCTCAATTGACTAGCAAACTCAGAGGAATCTCAAAGCAAAAATTTGCAGAAAAATGGGATGGTTATACAAGATATGTTCAAAAATACAATAATAGTTTTGACTCCGTGCTAGCATTCGAGTGATAAAGGAACTAAAAGGAGGTGGACAACAATTAAGGATTTATTATGTTTTCAGAATGTATTGGAAAATTTATATAGAAAGGATTATTGTTTTGTGGAAGAGATTCCAAACTGGGTCCTTATTGCCTGGCAATAAACCTTACCTTCTTATTCTCCGTTGCTGAGTCTGCCTGATCCTTATTTATCACCAAGCGAGTACCCGCTTACGTTCACGTGCTTCAATTCCATTGTAAGAATGGAAACAGAGCCACAGCCACAGCCTAAGTCTGAAACAGTCCTTGATAGAGTGCCAGAGCCAGAGCCAGAGCCAGAGCGAGACCCTGAATCAGTGCAAGAACCAAGCCCTCATTCAGAACCAGAGCCTGAGAAAGAGCCAGAGCCAGAACCAGAGCCACAGCCACAGCCTGAGTCTGAAACAGCCCTTGATAGAGAGCCAGAATCAGAGAATCAGAATCAGAGTCAGAACCAGATCTTCGGTAAAGACGTGGTCTGGTCTTAGCGCAACTGCTCCTCCCATCCGCGATAACAGAGATTGGGTGTTCCAACACATCCCCCCGTAGGGAACCTGCCCCAGCCATTCTGTTGCCTGAGGCCCCCTCCCAGGCAGCCCTGACCCTTTCCCCTTAAAAAGCAAAATACAAACTATACAATAACCTAAAAAAAATAGTAAAAGAAAAACAAAGCAAGAAACAATTATGCTAAACTTAAAATAATCCCCGCCCCAACTAAACATTTGTCCCACCCCAGAAAGAAAATAACAACAACAACGACAACAACAAACCACCGTTTGAGGTGCAACAGAGACACAGCCAGAGACAGAGCGAGACCCTGAATCAGTGCCATAACCAAGCCCTCATTCAGAACCAGAGCCTGAAAAAGAGCCACAGCCAGAACCAGAGCAACAGCCACAGCCACAGCCTAGAGCCACAGCCTGAGTCTGCAACAGTACTTGATACAGTGCCGGAGCCTGAAACAGAGACATAGCCTCAAACAGAGCCTGAGCCTGAAACAGAGGAAGAGCCACAGCCACAGCCTGAGTCTGAAACAGTCCTTGATAGAGTGCCAGAGCCAGAGCCTCATTCAGAGCCAGAGCCAGAGCCAGAGCCAGAGCCAGAGCCAGAGCCAGAGCCAGAGCCAGAGCCAGAGCCAGAGCCAGAGCCAGAGCCAGAGCCAGAAATAGGGCTTGATACAGGGCCGGAGCGCAAAACATAGCTGCAGCCACAGCCTAGAGCCACAGCCTGAGTCTGCAACAGTGCTTGATACAGTGCAGGAGCCTGAAACAGAGACATAGCCTCAAACAGAGCCTGAGCCTGAAACAGAGGCAGAGCCACAGCCACAACCTGAGTCTGAAACAGTCCTTGATAGAGTGCCAGAGCCAGAGCCAGAACGAGACCCTGAATCAGAGTCAGAGTGAGACCATGAATCAGAGCCAGAGCCAGAGCCTCATTCAGAGCCAGAGCTGAAAGAGAGCCAGAGCCAGAGCCAGAGCCAGAGCCAGAGCCAGAGCCAGAGCCAGAGCCAGAGCCAGAAATAGGGCTTGATACAGGGCCGGAGCGCAAAACATAGCTGCAGCCACAGCCTAGAGCCACAGCCTGAGTCTGCAGCAGTACTTGATACAGTGCCGGAGCTGGAGCTGGAGCCAGAGCCAGAGACACAGCCAGAGCCAGAACAAAACCCTAATTCAGAACCAGAGCCTGAAAGAGAGCCAGACCCTCAAACATAGCTGGGTCGGAGGCAGAGGAAGAGCCATCATGAGACTCTGAATCAGAGTCAGAACCAGATCTTCATTCAGAACCAGACCCTGAAAGAGAGCCACAGCCACAGACAGAGCCACAGACGGAGCCTAGAACCACAGCCAAGATCGACAGCCACAGCCGAGATCCACAGCCTGAGTCTGAAATAGTGCTTGATAGAGTGCTGGATCCTGAAACAGAGACACTGTCTGAAACTGAGCCTGACGCTTAAACGTAGCCAGGGGCAGAGGGAGAGGCAGAGCCTGATACAGTGCTTCATACAGCGTAGGAGCCTGAAGCAGAGCTGAAATAGAGCCAGAGCCAGAGCCAGAGCCAGAGCCAGAGCCATAAATAGGGCTTGATACAGGGCCGGATCGCAAAGCATAGCTGCAGCCACAGCCTAGAGCCACAGCCTGAGTCTGCAACAGTACTTGATACAGTGCAGGAGCCTGAAACAGAGACATAGCCTCAAACAGAGCCTGAGCCTGAAACAGAGGAAGAGCCACAGCCACAGCCTGAGTCTGAAACAGTCCTTGATAGAGTGCCAGAGCCAGAGCCTCATTCAGAGCCAGAGCCAGAGCCAGAGCCAGAGCCAGAGCCAGAGCCAGAGCCAGAGCCAGAAATAGGGCTTGATACAGGGCCGGAGCGCAAAACATAGCTGCAGCCACAGCCTAGAGCCACAGCCTGAGTCTGCAACAGTACTTGATACAGTGCAGAAGCCTGAAACAGAGACATTGTGTACATTCTGAGGCAAGGAAGAAGGGCTACCCCTATGCTATCCATATAATCAGTTATCAGTAATCGATATATTCATATATGCTCACACATAATCAAGG
This sequence comes from Podarcis muralis, assembly GCF_964188315.1. NCBI lineage: Eukaryota > Metazoa > Chordata > Lepidosauria > Squamata > Lacertidae > Podarcis > Podarcis muralis. The sequence continues at coordinate 18,937,983 of NC_135674.1, forward strand.
CTTACAGTATTTTATAATCCATTTTGAATCAAAGGGAAGCTGTGCCTTAGCTAACTGCAAACTGCTTGAAACAGCAAAGTTAGGAGCCGACCTTTCCCCTACAAACATCCGTGTACCCTGGACAAGGGAAAGACGTGAATCAGAGATACTGGTACAAAATCCCCTCAGATACAGGCTAAATTAATCCACAGAACAGGAAGAGCAAAACCACAAAATCTCCAAACTCCCTGTCCTGTCATAACTAGGGGAGAGGTTAGACAGAGCGTCACTGCAAGCATCGGAAAGCAGAACTGGAACTCCATGCTTGACCAGTGCTTGACCAGGAGCTGGTAGCGTGGCAAGAAGCTTGCTAATTGGCTAATTTTTGCTGACAATATCGTGACTGTCTCATGGTTGTCTCATGATCTATGATTTGCTGTGATCTGCTCAGGTATAAAGACCTCTGGATTTCTGTCAATCGGGGTCCAAGCTCCTTTTGGAAGAGATTCCAAACTGGGTCCTTATTGCCTGGCAATAAACCTTACCTTCTTATTCTCCGTTGCTGAGTCTGCCTGATCCTTATTTATCACCAAGCGAGTACCCGCTTACGTTCACGTGCTTCAATTCCATTGTAAGAATGGAAACAGAGCCACAGCCACAGCCTAAGTCTGAAACAGTCCTTGATAGAGTGCCAGAGCCAGAGCCAGAGCGAGACCCTGAATCAGTGCCAGAACCAAGCCCTCATTCAGAACCAGAGCCTGAGAAAGAGCCAGAGCCAGAGCCAGAACCAGAGCCACAGCCACAGCCTGAGTCTGAAACAGCCCTTGATAGAGAGCCAGAATCAGAGAATCAGAATCAGAGTCAGAACCAGATCTTCGGTAAAGACGTATTCTGGTCTTAGCGCAACTGCTCCTCCCACCCGCGATAACAGAGATTGGGTGTTCCAATACATCCCCCCGTAGGGAACCTGCCCCAGCCATTCTGTTGGCTGAGGCCCCCTCCCAGGCAGCCCTGACCCTTTCCCCTTAAAAAGCAAAATACAAACTATACAATAACCTAAAAAAATAGTAAAAGAAAAACAAAGCAAGAAACAATTATGCTAAACTGAAAATAATCCCCGCCCCAACTAAACATTTGTCCCACCCCAGAAAGAAAATAACAACAACGACAACAACAAACCACCATTTGAGGTGCAACAGAGACACAGCCAGAGACAGAGCGAGACCCTGAATCAGTGCCATAACCAAGCCCTCATTCAGAACCAGAGCCTGAAAAAGAGCCACAGCGAGAACCAGAGCAACAGCCACAGCCACAGCCTAGAGCCACAGCCTGAGTCTGCAACAGTACTTGGTACAGTGCAGGAGCCTAAAACAGAGACATAGCCTCAAACAGAGCCTGAGCCTGAAACAGAGGCAGAGCCACAGCCACAACCTGAGTCTGAAACAGTCCTTGAAAGAGTGCCAGAGCCAGAGCCAGAGCGAGACCCTGAATCAGAGTCAGAGTGAGACCATGAATCAGAGCCAGAGCCAGAGCCTCATTCAGAGCCAGAGCTGAAAGAGAGCCAGAGCCAGAGCCAGAGCCAGAGCCAGAGACACAGCCAGAGCCAGAAATAGGGCTTGATACAGGGCCGGAGCGCAAAACATAGCTGCAGCCACATCCTAGAGCCACAGCCTGAGTCTGCAGCAGTACTTGATACAGTGCCGGAGCTGGAGCTGGAGCCAGAGCCAGAGACACAGCCAGAGCCAGAACAAAACCCTAATTCAGAACCAGAGCCTGAAAGAGAGCCAGACCCAGAAACATAGCTGGGTCGGAGGCAGAGGAAGAGCCATCATGAGACCCTGAATCAGAGTCAGAACCAGATCTTCATTCAGAACCAGACCCTGAAAGAGAGCCAGAGCCACAGACAGAGCCACAGACGGAGCCTAGAGCCACAGCCGAGATCCACAGCCACAGCCGAGATCCACAGCCTGAGTCTGAAATAGTGCTTGATAGAGTGCTGGCTCCTGAAACAGAGACACTGTCTGAAACTGAGCCTGACGCTTAAACGTAGCCAGGGGCAGAGGGAGAGGCAGAGCCTGATACAGTGCTTGATACAGCGTAGGAGCCTGAAGCAGAGACACAGCCAGATCCAGAGACACAGCCAGAGGCAGAACAAAACCCTAATTCAGAACCAGAGCCTAAAAGAGAGCCAGAGCCAGAAACAGTGCTTGATAGAGTGCCAGAGCCTGAAACAGAGGCAGAGGCAGATACAGGGCTTGAAACTGCGTCGGAGCCTGAAACAGAGAAACAGCGTGAAAGAGAGACAAAGGCTGAGACAGAGCAACAGCCACAGCCACAGCCTAGAGCCACAGCCTGAGTCTGCAACAGTACTTGATACAGTGCCTTTTATGTGAAAGAACTGAATTCAGGAATCTGGCAACCTGTAATGATCTATAAGAGTCAATGTCCTGGAGTAAATAGGCTAGATGTAATTCAGGTGGTTTAGCAACAGTTTCCAAAATGATTGAACTCAGAATCCTTGATCGGGGAACAATATATAAAGGACAATTAAACAAGATATGATAAAGGGATTCTATTGATTTGTTGTCACATGCACATAAAACAGAGGTTTTACCGTTAGAAAATCTATTGCTCAGCACATTTGAGGGGAACACATTAAATCTGGCTCTAACAAAAGCCAATCTATGCGACGCAACCTATAAGGTAGACAGATATCGAGGTATCTGGGACATAAATGTAATGCCCTGATTTATCGGGGAACATGTACCTCCACCTGTAGTAAGATTTTGTTGCAAATCAACCTCCTCCAATCTTTGTTTGATGACCTTTTTTGCTGTAATTAGATCTAAATTTAGTATATCGGAAGGAGAGATTCCATAAGACAACAGTTTGGAATGGATTTTTGTTGCCCATGGGCTGGTAAATTCATCTCTCCAAAGGCACTGAATAAGATGGTAATTGGGCAATTTATGCCAAAGGGACAGCCAGTAATTAAAGGCATGTCTCCACATCAGGATCTCTAAGGAGGGGGTCTTAAGTTCTAAGCGAATAGCCGAGTTGCTTACACAGGAGGGTAGTTTCAAAAGGCGTCTAAGAAAAAGATTTTGCAATGTCACCAGAGGCATGAGGTTTACAAAAGCGCCCCATAAAGGGACCGCATAGGCCATAGTTGCAACCACTTTCGCACTATAAACTTTTAAGGCAGATGGAACATGCATAGCCCCCTCTGTAAAGAAAAAGCGTAATAGAGCGTAGATAAGGGCTTTGCCCTTATTTTGTAAGTATGTGATATGCGCTTTCCATCCCATATTATGCTGGAAGTAAATTCCTAGATATTGAAATTTGTAGACTTGTTCAATTGGCTTCCCCTCGAGTTCCCACCTATACAATTTACGACTCCTGGAAAAAATTAGGACTTTAGATTTGGAATGGTTAATAGTAAGTAAATTTCTTTGGCAATATAACGCGAAGATCTAAAAGGCCCTCCTCAAACCGATTCTTGAATATGAGAGGATCACCGCATCGTCAGCGTACAATAGTAAGGGGCAGCGATAGTCTGCAAGCCTGGGTGCATGAATGGTGGTTTGTGCCTCAACTAGGGAAGTTCTCATGTCACTAATATAGAGGTTAAAGAGATAGGGGGCAAGGATGCACCCTTGTCGTACCCCCTTATTTATTGGTACAGAGTTTGTGAGATCGCCCTCAGGTGTTAACCTCACCCTAGCGGCCGTCCCTTCATGTAATTTGATCATAAGCCACAACAGCCTTTTATCTATGCCCCACTTTGCCAATTTTTCCCATAGCAGCTCTCTAGAGATACTGTCAAAAGCCGCCTTCAGGTCTATAAAAGCGGCACATAGGAGACCGTGAGTGGGGGAAGAATACTTCCGCGCCAAATGATATAGAATTATTGCATGGTCAATAGAAGCACGATTTGGTCTAAACCCGGCCTGTTCATGGCCTATCAGATTGGAATCTTCGGCCCATTGGGTTAGTCTGGTTACCAGGAAGCGAGTATAGATTTTTCCGATGATTGATAATAAACTGATATTACGATAGTTTCCTGGGTCCTCTGGTGGTCCTTTTTTATATATAGGAATTATGATGGACTCCTTCCATGATCTAGGTATCTGGCCCGTGGCATTAATTGCATCAAAGATTTTTGCAAGAATTTTGGCCCACCATGCTGGGTGCTGTTTAATAGCTTCCGCCGGGATCAGATCGGGCCCTGGGGCTTAATAATCAATGGAAATTTATCACAGGAGTGTGAAATCAGTAAAGGGGTCAGACAAGGTTGCCCACTACCCCCCTTAATTTTCATATTAACATTGGAAGTTTTATGTAAACAAATTAGGGAAGAAAAAGAAATAAAAGGGATTATGCTGGGAAATAGAAGTTACAAAACGAGGGCATTTGCTGACGATTTAATTATAACTACGGAGCAACCAAAACAGAGTTTAAGAAAGGCGTTGGAAATAATATATGGCTACGGTAAAGTTGCGGGGTTCAAAATGAATTTAAACAAGACAAAACTAATATTTAAAAATATGTCGCCAGATGAAAAAGCAGAATTAGAACAAATCATGCACATTAAAATCTACCCCAAAATCAAGTATTTAGGATTATGGATAGCACCAAAGAATATTAACTTCTATGAAGATAATTATACCAATTGTTGGAAAGATATCCAAAGACAGTTGGAGACATGGACAAGGTTAAATTCATCATTCCTGGGCCGTATTTCGGTAATTAAAATGATAGTTTTACCGAAGCTACTCTTTCTATTCCAAACGATTCCAATTACAGGAAAGACCAGCAGTATCAACAAGTGGCAAAAAGAAATTTCTAAATTTTTGTGGAAGGGTAAAAGACCAAGAGTAAAGCATAAGATATTAATAGATACTGTAGAAAGAGGTGGCTACGGGTTACCGGATTTGAAGCTATATTACGAAGCCTCATGTCTTCTCTGGTTGAAAGATTGGTATTTATTTAAAAAAATTGGGATATTTTAGATCTAGAAGGTCATGACACCCGTTTTGGGTGGCATGGCTATCTTAATTATGGGAAAATAAAGACGCATAGGAGTTTTTCAAATCATATAATAAGAAATGCTATATATAAGGTATGGGGAAAATACAAAAGATATTTGGAACAGAAAACCCCAAGATGGAACTCTCCACTAGAAGCAATCGCTGTTAAAAAAAGCAGCAACATCAAAGAGAACTGGATAACGTATAATACAATATTAAGGGGGGAGGAGGAGGGTCAACAAATATTGATAAGTTATGAGAAAATAAAAGATCACTTTTCTAGTTGGCTAGATTACTTCCAGGTGAATGAAGTGCTCAGACAGGATAAGCAGATAGGTTTTGAAAAGGAGCCTTCAAGATTTGAAAGAGAACTGCTGAATAGTAAAACCAAAATAATCGCAAAAATGTATAGACTTCTTTTAGACTACAAAGTAATGGATGAGGAGGTTAAGGCTTCAATGATAAAGTGGGCCCAAGATGTGGGCCGTCCAATTATGCTAAAAGATGGGGGAAACTGGTGGAATGTAAATTTGAAATTTAGAGCCAGCTATAATATAAGAGAGAACATGATGAAAATGGCTCATAGGTGGTACCTCACTCCTTCCAGATGATCAAGAATGTGTAAAAATTTGGCGAATGCTTGTTGGAGATGTGGAGGAAATAACGGTGACATGAGCCACATGTGGTGGACGTGTGAAAAGATTAAGATTTTTTTTGGGGGGGGGGAAGATACGATGAATTAAAAAAGATGATGGGGATAACTTTTACGAAAAAAACGGAGGCATTTCTATGAAGTATTTTAGATAAAGAGATCCCAAAAAATCTAAGAGTGGTATTCTTGTATGCAACCGCAGCAGCTCGTATACTTGTGGCCAAGGGATGGAAAGATCACAAGGCTCCAAAAATAACAGATTGGCAAAGCAAATTAAAGGAATTGGTGGAGACGGCTCAATTGACTAGCAAACTCAGAGGAATCTCAAAGCAAAAATTTGCAGAAAAATGGGATGGTTATACAAGATATGTTCAAAAATACAATAATAGTTTTGACTCCGTGCTAGCATTCGAGTGATAAAGGAACTAAAAGGAGGTAGACAACAATTAAGGATTTATTATGTTTTCAGAATGTATTGGAAAATTTATATAGAAAGGATTATTGTTTTGTGGAAGAGATTCCAAACTGGGTCCTTATTGCCTGGCAATAAACCTTACCTTCTTATTCTCCGTTGCTGAGTCTGCCTGATCCTTATTTATCACCAAGCGAGTACCCGCTTACGTTCACGTGCTTCAATTCCATTGTAAGAATGGAAACAGAGCCACAGCCACAGCCACAGCCTAAGTCTGAAACAGTCCTTGATAGAGTGCCAGAGCCAGAGCCAGAGCCAGAGCGAGACCCTGAATCAGTGCCAGAACCAAGCCCTCATTCAGAACCAGAGCCTGAGAAAGAGCCAGAGCCAGAACCAGAGCCACAGCCACAGCCACAGCCTGAGTCTGAAACAGCCCTTGATAGTGTTGCAGGAAAAATCCGAGGGCTCCCTTGGACAAAACAAAGACACCAACCAGGATAACTTGGAGCAAAACAGCAGCCTGTAGGCTTGGCCTTTATTGAACTGATGCATCAGGGTGTTCCCCTCACTTGCAGGAGAGAGGAAAGACCCAGAAAAATAGTGTGCAAGGTCTTATAAAAACTTTTCAAATTCCCCTCCTCTAGGTCAAGCCCACCCCCAGAAACATCATGCATATATTACAGAGAGGAGGGGTTGAGGGAGGAGTTGGTGGTAACCTGAGTATCTTGTCACCTGGCTGGTTCCTCCTTTCCCCCCTCCCCATGAGTCACTTCCAGGAGACAAAGGGGAGTTTGCAGTTTCCTGCCCCCTGAGGGAAGATCTGATCATTGTCCTTTGTTTCAGTCCATGCTGAATCCACTCCCATATGCACGTTCTTTGTGATTTTGATTGTCTTCTGTCTGGGATCATCTGGGCAGGGCTCCTGCAGATGTGCTGGGATGTGCTGAGATGGTGGAGGGATTATGGCTGACCAGGAATAAGTCACCCCCCTTTGTTAGTTCTTGTCATATGGAGTAAAATAAAAATGGAACAGTGCAAATCCGATGTATGGTTGATTTTCTATGAATTTATAACAGAGATGTGGCGTATGTAGTGTGTGAGTGTGTGTGTGTGTGAAGTTTGTACAAGCAGAATGATTGGGGTGGGGGGGGGGGTTCCTGCTACAATAGAGAGCCAGAATCAGAGAATCAGAATCAGAGTCAGAACCAGATCTTCGGTAAAGACGTGGTCTGGTCTTAGCGCAACTGCTCCTCCCATCCGCGATAACAGAGATTGGGTGTTCCAACACATCCCCCCGTAGGGAACCTGCCCCAGCCATTCTGTTGCCTGAGGCCCCCTCCCAGGCAGCCCTGACCCTTTCCCCTTAAAAAGCAAAATACAAACTATACAATAACCTAAAAAAATAGTAAAAGAAAAACAAAGCAAGAAACAATTATGCTAAACTTAAAATAATCCCCGCCCCAACTAAACATTTGTCCCACCCCAGAAAGAAAATAACAACAACAACGACAACAACAAACCACCGTTTGAGGTGCAACAGAGACACAGCCAGAGACAGAGCGAGACCCTGAATCAGTGCCATAACCAAGCCCTCATTCAGAACCAGAGCCTGAAAAAGAGCCACAGCCAGAACCAGAGCAACAGCCACAGCCACAGCCTAGAGCCACAGCCTGAGTCTGCAACAGTACTTGATACAGTGCCGGAGCCTGAAACAGAGACATAGCCTCAAACAGAGCCTGAGCCTGAAACAGAGGAAGAGCCACAGCCACAGCGTGAGTCTGAAACAGTCCTTGATAGAGTGCCAGAGCCAGAGCCTCATTCAGAGCCAGAGCCAGAGCCAGAGCCAGAGCCAGAGCCAGAGCCAGAAATAGGGCTTGATACAGGGCCGGAGCGCAAAACATAGCTGCAGCCACAGCCTAGAGCCACAGCCTGAGTCTGCAACAGTACTTGATACAGTGCAGGAGCCTGAAACAGAGACATTGTGTACATTCTGAGGCAAGGAAGAAGGGCTACCCCTATGCTATCCATATAATCAGTTATCAGTAATTGATATATTCATATATGCTCACACATAATCAAGGCTTACAGTATTTTATAATCCATTTTGAATCAAAGGGAAGCTGTGCCTTAGCTAACTGCAAACTGCTTGAAACAGCAAAGTTAGGAGCCGACCTTTCCCCTACAAACATCCGTGTACCCTGGACAAGGGAAAGACGTGAATCAGAGATACTGGTACAAAATCCCCTCAGATACAGGCTAAATTAATCCACAGAACAGGAAGAGCAAAACCACAAAATCTCCAAACTCCCTGTCCTGTCATAACTAGGGGAGAGGTTAGACAGAGCGTCACTGCAAGCATCGGAAAGCAGAACTGGAACTCCATGCTTGACCAGTGCTTGACCAGGAGCTGGTAGCGTGGCAAGAAGCTTGCTAATTGGCTAATTTTTGCTGACAATATCGTGACTGTCTCATGGTTGTCTCATGATCTATGATTTGCTGTGATCTGCTCAGGTATAAAGACCTCTGGATTTCTGTCAATCGGGGTCCAAGTTCCTTTTGGAAGAGATTCCAAACTGGGTCCTTATTGCCTGGCAATAAACCTTACCTTCTTATTCTCCATTGCTGAGTCTGCCTGATCCTTATTTATCACCAAGCGAGTACCCGCTTACGTTCACGTGCTTCAATTCCATTGTAAGAATGGAAACAGAGCCACAGCCACAGCCACAGCCTAAGTCTGAAACAGTCCTTGATACAGTGCCAGAGCCAGAGCCAGAGCGAGACCCTGAATCAGTGCCAGAACCAAGCCCTCATTCAGAACCAGAGCCTGAGAAAGAGCCAGAGCCAGAACCAGAGCCACAGCCACAGCCACAGCCTGAGTCTGAAACAGCCCTTGATAGAGAGCCAGAATCAGAGAATCAGAATCAGAGTCAGAACCAGATCTTCGGTAAAGACGTGGTCTGGTCTTAGCGCAACTGCTCCTCCCATCCGCGATAACAGAGATTGGGTGTTCCAACACATCCCCCCGTAGGGAACCTGCCCCAGCCATTCTGTTGCCTGAGGCCCCCTCCCAGGCAGCCCTGACCCTTTCCCCTTAAAAAGCAAAATACAAACTATACAATAACCTAAAAAAATAGTAAAAGAAAAACAAAGCAGGAAACAATTATGCTAAACTTAAAATAATCCCCGCCCCAACTAAACATTTGTCCCACCCCAGAAAGAAAATAACAACAACAACGACAACAACAAACCACCGTTTGAGGTGCAACAGAGACACAGCCAGAGACAGAGCGAGACCCTGAATCAGTGCCATAACCAAGCCCTCATTCAGAACCAGAGCCTGAAAAAGAGCCACAGCCAGAACCAGAGCAACAGCCACAACCACAGCCTAGAGCCACAGCCTGAGTCTGCAACAGTACTTGATACAGTGCCGGAGCCTGAAACAGAGACATAGTCTCAAACAGAGCCTGAGCCTGAAACAGAGGAAGAGCCACAGCCACAGCCTGAGTCTGAAACAGTCCTTGATAGAGTGCCAGAGCCAGAGCCAGAGCCAGAAATAGGGCTTGATACAGGGCCGGAGCGCAAAACATAGCTGCAGCCACAGCCTAGAGCCACAGCCTGAGTCTGAAACAGTCCTTGATAGAGTGCCAGAGCCAGAGCCTCATTCAGAGCCAGAGCCAGAGCCAGAGCCAGAGCCAGAGCCAGAGCCAGAGCCAGAAATAGGGCTTGATACAGGGCCGGAGCGCAAAACATAGCTGCAGCCACAGCCTAGAGCCACAGCCAGAGTCTGCAACAGTACTTGATACAGTGCAGGAGCCTGAAACAGAGACATAGCCTCAAACAGAGCCTGAGCCTGAAACAGAGGCAGAGCCACAGCCACAACCTGAGTCTGAAACAGTCCTTGATAGAGTGCCAGAGCCAGAGCCAGAACGAGACCCTGAATCAGAGTCAGAGTGAGACCATGAATCAGAGCCAGAGCCAGAGCCTCATTCAGAGCCAGAGCTGAAAGAGAGCCAGAGCCAGAGCCAGAGCCAGAGCCAGAGCCAGAGCCAGAAATAGGGCTTGATACAGGGCCGGAGCGCAAAACATAGCTGCAGCCACAGCCTAGAGCCACAGCCTGAGTCTGCAGCAGTACTTGATACAGTGCCGGAGCTGGAGCTGGAGCCAGAGCCAGAGACACAGCCAGAGCCAGAACAAAACCCTAATTCAGAACCAGAGCCTGAAAGAGAGCCAGACCCTCAAACATAGCTGGGTCGGAGGCAGAGGAAGAGCCATCATGAGACTCTGAATCAGAGTCAGAACCAGATCTTCATTCAGAACCAGACCCTGAAAGAGAGCCAGAGCCACAGACAGAGCCACAGACGGAGCCTAGAGCCACAGCCGAGATCCACAGCCACAGCCGAGATCCACAGCCTGAGTCTGAAATAGTGCTTGATAGAGTGCTGGCTCCTGAAACAGAGACACTGTCTGAAACTGAGCCTGACGCTTAAACGTAGCCAGGGGCAGAGGGAGAGGCAGAGCCTGATACAGTGCTTGATACAGCGTAGGAGCCTGAAGCAGAGACACAGCCAGATCCAGAGACACAGCCAGAGGCAGAACAAAACCCTAATTCAGAACCAGAGCCTAAAAGAGAGCCAGAGCCAGAAACAGTGCTTGATAGAGTGCCAGAGCCTGAAACAGAGGCAGAGGCAGATACAGGGCTTGAAACTGCGTCGGAGCCTGAAACAGAGAAACAGTGTGAAAGAGAGACAAAGGCTGAGACAGAGCAACAGCCACAGCCACAGCCTAGAGCCACAGCCTGAGTCTGCAACAGTACTTGATACAGTGCCTTTTATGTGAAAGAACTGAATTCAGGAATCTGGCAACCTGTAATGATCTATAAGAGTCAATGTCCTGGAGTAAATAGGCTAGATGTAATTCAGGTGGTTTAGCAACAGTTTCCAAAATGATTGAACTCAGAATCCTTGATCGGGGAACAATATATAAAGGACAATTAAACAAGATATGATAAAGGGATTCTATTGATTTGTTGTCACATGCACATAAAACAGAGGTTTTACCGTTAGAAAATCTATTGCTCAGCACATTTGAGGGGAACACATTAAATCTGGCTCTAACAAAAGCCAATCTATGCGACGCAACCTATAAGGTAGACAGATATCGAGGTATCTGGGACATAAATGTAATGCCCTGATTTATCGGGGAACATGTACCTCCACCTGTAGTAAGATTTTGTTGCAAATCAACCTCCTCCAATCTTTGTTTGATGACCTTTTTTGCTGTAATTAGATCTAAATTTAGTATATCGGAAGGAGAGATTCCATAAGACAACAGTTTGGAATGGATTTTTGTTGCCCATGGGCTGGTAAATTCATCTCTCCAAAGGCACTGAATAAGATGGTAATTGGGCAATTTATGCCAAAGGGACAGCCAGTAATTAAAGGCATGTCTCCACATCAGGATCTCTAAGGAGGGGGTCTTAAGTTCTAAGCGAATAGCCGAGTTGCTTACACAGGAGGGTAGTTTCAAAAGGCGTCTAAGAAAAAGATTTTGCAATGTCACCAGAGGCATGAGGTTTACAAAAGCGCCCCATAAAGGGACCGCATAGGCCATAGTTGCAACCACTTTCGCACTATAAACTTTTAAGGCAGATGGAACATGCATAGCCCCCTCTGTAAAGAAAAAGCGTAATAGAGCGTAGATAAGGGCTTTGCCCTTATTTTGTAAGTATGTGATATGCGCTTTCCATCCCATATTATGCTGGAAGTAAATTCCTAGATATTGAAATTTGTAGACTTGTTCAATTGGCTTCCCCTCGAGTTCCCACCTATACAATTTACGACTCCTGGAAAAAATTAGGACTTTAGATTTGGAATGGTTAATAGTAAGTAAATTTCTTTGGCAATATAACGCGAAGATCTAAAAGGCCCTCCTCAAACCGATTCTTGAATATGAGAGGATCACCGCATCGTCAGCGTACAATAGTAAGGGGCAGCGATAGTCTGCAAGCCTGGGTGCATGAATGGTGGTTTGTGCCTCAACTAGGGAAGTTCTCATGTCACTAATATAGAGGTTAAAGAGATAGGGGGCAAGGATGCACCCTTGTCGTACCCCCTTATTTATTGGTACAGAGTTTGTGAGATCGCCCTCAGGTGTTAACCTCACCCTAGCGGCCGTCCCTTCATGTAATTTGATCATAAGCCACAACAGCCTTTTATCTATGCCGCACTTTGCCAATTTTTCCCATAGCAGCTCTCTAGAGATACTGTCAAAAGCCGCCTTCAGGTCTATAAAAGCGGCACATAGGAGACCGTGAGTGGGGGAAGAATACTTCTGCACCAAATGATATAGAATTATTGCATGGTCAATAGAAGCACGATTTGGTCTAAACCCGGCCTGTTCATGGCCTATCAGATTGGAATCTTCGGCCCATTGGGTTAGTCTGGTTACCAGGAAGCGAGTATAGATTTTTCCGATGATTGATAATAAACTGATATTACGATAGTTTCCTGGGTCCTCTGGTGGTCCTTTTTTATATATAGGAATTATGATGGACTCCTTCCATGATCTAGGTATCTGGCCCGTGGCATTAATTGCATCAAAGATTTTTGCAAGAATTTTGGCCCACCATGCTGGGTGCTGTTTAATAGCTTCCGCCGGGATCAGATCGGGCCCTGGGGCTTAATAATCAATGGAAATTTATCACAGGAGTGTGAAATCAGTAAAGGGGTCAGACAAGGTTGCCCACTACCCCCCTTAATTTTCATATTAACATTGGAAGTTTTATGTAAACAAATTAGGGAAGAAAAAGAAATAAAAGGGATTATGCTGGGAAATAGAAGTTACAAAACAAGGGCATTTGCTGACGATTTAATTATAACTACGGAGCAACCAAAACAGAGTTTAAGAAAGGCGTTGGAAATAATATATGGCTACGGTAAAGTTGCGGGGTTCAAAATGAATTTAAACAAGACAAAACTAATATTTAAAAATATGTCGCCAGATGAAAAAGCAGAATTAGAACAAATCATGCACATTAAAATCTACCCCAAAATCAAGTATTTAGGATTATGGATAACACCAAAGAATATTAACTTCTATGAAGATAATTATACCAATTGTTGGAAAGATATCCAAAGACAGTTGGAGACATGGACAAGGTTAAATTTATCATTCCTGGGCCGTATTTCGGTAATTAAAATGATAGTTTTACCGAAGCTACTCTTTCTATTCCAAACGATTCCAATTACAGGTAAGACCAGCAGTATCAACAAGTGGCAAAAAGAAATTTCTAAATTTTTGTGGAAGGGTAAAAGACCAAGAGTAAAGCATAAGATATTAATAGATACTGTAGAAAGAGGTGGCTACGGGTTACCGGATTTGAAGCTATATTACGAAGCCTCATGTCTTCTCTGGTTGAAAGATTGGTATTTATTTAAAAAAATTGGGATATTTTAGATCTAGAAGGTCATGACACCTGTTTTGGGTGGCATGGCTATCTTAATTATGGGAAAATAAAGACGCATAGGAGTTTTTCAAATCATATAATAAGAAATGCTATATATAAGGTATGGGGAAAATACAAAAGATATTTGGAACAGAAAACCCCAAGATGGAACTCTCCACTAGAAGCAATCGCTGTTAAAAAAAGCAGCAACATCAAAGAGAACTGGATAACGTATAATACAATATTAAGGGGGGAGGAGGAGGGTCAACAAATATTGATAAGTTATGAGAAAATAAAAGATCACTTTTCTAGTTGGCTAGATTACTTCCAGGTGAATGAAGTGCTCAGACAGGATAAGCAGATAGGTTTTGAAAAGGAGCCTTCAAGATTTGAAAGAGAACTGCTGAATAGTAAAACCAAAATAATCGCAAAAATGTATAGACTTCTTTTAGAATACAAAGTAATGGATGAGGAGGTTAAGGCTTCAATGATAAAGTGGGCCCAAGATGTGGGCCGTCCAATTATGCTAAAAGATGGGGAAAACTGATGGAATGTAAATTTGAAATTTACAGCCAGCTATAATATAAGAGAGAACATGATGAAAATGGCTCATAGGTGTTACCTCACTCCTTCCAGATGATCAAGAATGTGTAAAAATTTGGCGAATGCTTGTTGGAGATGTGGAGGAAATAACGGTGACATGAGCCACATGTGGTGGACGTGTGAAAAGATTAAGATTTTTTTTGGGGGGGGGGGAGATACGATGAATTAAAAAAGATGATGGGGATAACTTTTACGAAAAAAACGGAGGCATTTCTATGAAGTATTTTAGATAAAGAGATCCCAAAAAATCTAAGAGTGGTATTCTTGTATGCAACCGCAGCAGCTCGTATACTTGTGGCCAAGGGATGGAAAGATCACGAGGCTCCAAAAATAACAGATTGGCAAAGCAAATTAAAGGAATTGGTGGAGACGGCTCAATTGACTAGCAAACTCAGAGGAATCTCAAAGCAAAAATTTGCAGAAAAATGGGATGGTTATACAAGATATGTTCAAAAATACAATAATAGTTTTGACTCCGTGCTAGCATTCGAGTGATAAAGGAACTAAAAGGAGGTGGACAACAATTAAGGATTTATTATGTTTTCAGAATGTATTGGAAAATTTATATAGAAAGGATTATTGTTTTGTGGAAGAGATTCCAAACTGGGTCCTTATTGCCTGGCAATAAACCTTACCTTCTTATTCTCCGTTGCTGAGTCTGCCTGATCCTTATTTATCACCAAGCGAGTACCCGCTTACGTTCACGTGCTTCAATTCCATTGTAAGAATGGAAACAGAGCCACAGCCACAGCCTAAGTCTGAAACAGTCCTTGATAGAGTGCCAGAGCCAGAGCCAGAGCCAGAGCGAGACCCTGAATCAGTGCAAGAACCAAGCCCTCATTCAGAACCAGAGCCTGAGAAAGAGCCAGAGCCAGAACCAGAGCCACAGCCACAGCCTGAGTCTGAAACAGCCCTTGATAGAGAGCCAGAATCAGAGAATCAGAATCAGAGTCAGAACCAGATCTTCGGTAAAGACGTGGTCTGGTCTTAGCGCAACTGCTCCTCCCATCCGCGATAACAGAGATTGGGTGTTCCAACACATCCCCCCGTAGGGAACCTGCCCCAGCCATTCTGTTGCCTGAGGCCCCCTCCCAGGCAGCCCTGACCCTTTCCCCTTAAAAAGCAAAATACAAACTATACAATAACCTAAAAAAAATAGTAAAAGAAAAACAAAGCAAGAAACAATTATGCTAAACTTAAAATAATCCCCGCCCCAACTAAACATTTGTCCCACCCCAGAAAGAAAATAACAACAACAACGACAACAACAAACCACCGTTTGAGGTGCAACAGAGACACAGCCAGAGACAGAGCGAGACCCTGAATCAGTGCCATAACCAAGCCCTCATTCAGAACCAGAGCCTGAAAAAGAGCCACAGCCAGAACCAGAGCAACAGCCACAGCCACAGCCTAGAGCCACAGCCTGAGTCTGCAACAGTACTTGATACAGTGCCGGAGCCTGAAACAGAGACATAGCCTCAAACAGAGCCTGAGCCTGAAACAGAGGAAGAGCCACAGCCACAGCCTGAGTCTGAAACAGTCCTTGATAGAGTGCCAGAGCCAGAGCCTCATTCAGAGCCAGAGCCAGAGCCAGAGCCAGAGCCAGAGCCAGAGCCAGAGCCAGAGCCAGAGCCAGAAATAGGGCTTGATACAGGGCCGGAGCGCAAAACATAGCTGCAGCCACAGCCTAGAGCCACAGCCTGAGTCTGCAACAGTGCTTGATACAGTGCAGGAGCCTGAAACAGAGACATAGCCTCAAACAGAGCCTGAGCCTGAAACAGAGGCAGAGCCACAGCCACAACCTGAGTCTGAAACAGTCCTTGATAGAGTGCCAGAGCCAGAGCCAGAACGAGACCCTGAATCAGAGTCAGAGTGAGACCATGAATCAGAGCCAGAGCCAGAGCCTCATTCAGAGCCAGAGCTGAAAGAGAGCCAGAGCCAGAGCCAGAGCCAGAGCCAGAGCCAGAGCCAGAGCCAGAGCCAGAGCCAGAGCCAGAGCCAGAGCCAGAGCCAGAAATAGGGCTTGATACAGGGCCGGAGTGCAAAACATAGCTGCAGCCACAGCCTAGAGCCACAGCCTGAGTCTGCAGCAGTACTTGATACAGTGCCGGAGCTGGAGCTGGAGCCAGAGCCAGAGACACAGCCAGAGCCAGAACAAAACCCTAATTCAGAACCAGAGCCTGAAAGAGAGCCAGACCCTCAAACATAGCTGGGTCGGAGGCAGAGGAAGAGCCATCATGAGACTCTGAATCAGAGTCAGAACCAGATCTTCATTCAGAACCAGACCCTGAAAGAGAGCCACAGCCACAGACAGAGCCACAGACGGAGCCTAGAACCACAGCCAAGATCGACAGCCACAGCCGAGATCCACAGCCTGAGTCTGAAATAGTGCTTGATAGAGTGCTGGATCCTGAAACAGAGACACTGTCTGAAACTGAGCCTGACGCTTAAACGTAGCCAGGGGCAGAGGGAGAGGCAGAGCCTGATACAGTGCTTCATACAGCGTAGGAGCCTGAAGCAGAGCTGAAATAGAGCCAGAGCCAGAGCCAGAGCCAGAGCCAGAGCCATAAATAGGGCTTGATACAGGGCCGGATCGCAAAGCATAGCTGCAGCCACAACCTAGAGCCACAGCCTGAGTCTGCAACAGTACTTGATACAGTGCAGGAGCCTGAAACAGAGACATAGCCTCAAACAGAGCCTGAGCCTGAAACAGAGGAAGAGCCACAGCCACAGCCTGAGTCTGAAACAGTCCTTGATAGAGTGCCAGAGCCAGAGCCTCATTCAGAGCCAGAGCCAGAGCCAGAGCCAGAGCCAGAGCCAGAGCCAGAGCCAGAGCCAGAGCCAGAGCCAGAGCCAGAGCCAGAGCCAGAGCCAGAGCCAGAGCCAGAGCCAGAGCCAGAAATAGGGCTTGATACAGGGCCGGAGCGCAAAACATAGCTGCAGCCACAGCCTAGAGCCACAGCCTGAGTCTGCAACAGTACTTGATACAGTGCAGAAGCCTGAAACAGAGACATTGTGTACATTCTGAGGCAAGGAAGAAGGGCTACCCCTATGCTATCCATATAATCAGTTATCAGTAATCGATATATTCATATATGCTCACACATAATCAAGGCTTACAGTATTTTATAATCCATTTTGAATCAAAGGGAAGCTGTGCCTTAGCTAACTGCAAACTGCTTGAAACAGCAAAGTTAGGAGCCGACCTTTCCCCTACAAACATCCGTGTACCCTGGACAAGGGAAAGACGTGAATCAGAGATACTGGTACAAAATCCCCTCAGATACAGGCTAAATTAATCCACAGAACAGGAAGAGCAAAACCACAAAATCTCCAAACTCCCTGTCCTGTCATAACTAGGGGAGAGGTTAGACAGAGCGTCACTGCAAGCATCGGAAAGCAGAACTGGAACTCCATGCTTGACCAGTGCTTGACCAGGAGCTGGTAGCGTGGCAAGAAGCTTGCTAATTGGCTAATTTTTGCTGACAATATCGTGACTGTCTCATGGTTGTCTCATGATCTATGATTTGCTGTGATCTGCTCAGGTATAAAGACCTCTGGATTTCTGTCAATCGGGGTCCAAGTTCCTTTTGGAAGAGATTCCAAACTGGGTCCTTATTGCCTGGCAATAAACCTTACCTTCTTATTCTCCGTTGCTGAGTCTGCCTGATCCTTATTTATCACCAAGCGAGTACCCGCTTACGTTCACGTGCTTCAATTCCATTGTAAGAATGGAAACAGAGCCACAGCCACAGCCTAAGTCTGAAACAGTCCTTGATAGAGTGCCAGAGCCA
Organism: Podarcis muralis; assembly: GCF_964188315.1. NCBI lineage: Eukaryota > Metazoa > Chordata > Lepidosauria > Squamata > Lacertidae > Podarcis > Podarcis muralis. Next base: position 18,955,897 of record NC_135674.1, read on the forward strand.
GAGCCAGAGCGAGACCCTGAATCAGTGCCAGAACCAAGCCCTCATTCAGAACCAGAGCCTGAGAAAGAGCCAGAGCCAGAGCCAGAACCAGAGCCACAGCCACAGCCTGAGTCTGAAACAGCCCTTGATAGAGAGCCAGAATCAGAGAATCAGAATCAGAGTCAGAACCACATCTTCGGTAAAGACGTATTCTGGTCTTAGCGCAACTGCTCCTCCCACCCGCGATAACAGAGATTGGGTGTTCCAATACATCCCCCCGTAGGGAACCTGCCCCAGCCATTCTGTTGGCTGAGGCCCCCTCCCAGGCAGCCCTGACCCTTTCCCCTTAAAAAGCAAAATACAAACTATACAATAACCTAAAAAAATAGTAAAAGAAAAACAAAGCAAGAAACAATTATGCTAAACTGAAAATAATCCCCGCCCCAACTAAACATTTGTCCCACCCCAGAAAGAAAATAACAACAACGACAACAACAAACCACCATTTGAGGTGCAACAGAGACACAGCCAGAGACAGAGCGAGACCCTGAATCAGTGCCATAACCAAGCCCTCATTCAGAACCAGAGCCTGAAAAAGAGCCACAGCGAGAACCAGAGCAACAGCCACAGCCACAGCCTAGAGCCACAGCCTGAGTCTGCAACAGTACTTGGTACAGTGCAGGAGCCTAAAACAGAGACATAGCCTCAAACAGAGCCTGAGCCTGAAACAGAGGCAGAGCCACAGCCACAACCTGAGTCTGAAACAGTCCTTGAAAGAGTGCCAGAGCCAGAGCCAGAGCGAGACCCTGAATCAGAGTCAGAGTGAGACCATGAATCAGAGCCAGAGCCAGAGCCTCATTCAGAGCCAGAGCTGAAAGAGAGCCAGAGCCAGAGCCAGAGCCAGAGCCAGAGCCAGAGACACAGCCAGAGCCAGAAATAGGGCTTGATACAGGGCCGGAGCGCAAAACATAGCTGCAGCCACATCCTAGAGCCACAGCCTGAGTCTGCAGCAGTACTTGATACAGTGCCGGAGCTGGAGCTGGAGCCAGAGCCAGAGACACAGCCAGAGCCAGAACAAAACCCTAATTCAGAACCAGAGCCTGAAAGAGAGCCAGACCCAGAAACATAGCTGGGTCGGAGGCAGAGGAAGAGCCATCATGAGACCCTGAATCAGAGTCAGAACCAGATCTTCATTCAGAACCAGACCCTGAAAGAGAGCCAGAGCCACAGACAGAGCCACAGACGGAGCCTAGAGCCACAGCCGAGATCCACAGCCACAGCCGAGATCCACAGCCTGAGTCTGAAATAGTGCTTGATAGAGTGCTGGCTCCTGAAACAGAGACACTGTCTGAAACTGAGCCTGACGCTTAAACGTAGCCAGGGGCAGAGGGAGAGGCAGAGCCTGATACAGTGCTTGATACAGCGTAGGAGCCTGAAGCAGAGACACAGCCAGATCCAGAGACACAGCCAGAGGCAGAACAAAACCCTAATTCAGAACCAGAGCCTAAAAGAGAGCCAGAGCCAGAAACAGTGCTTGATAGAGTGCCAGAGCCTGAAACAGAGGCAGAGGCAGATACAGGGCTTGAAACTGCGTCGGAGCCTGAAACAGAGAAACAGCGTGAAAGAGAGACAAAGGCTGAGACAGAGCAACAGCCACAGCCACAGCCTAGAGCCACAGCCTGAGTCTGCAACAGTACTTGATACAGTGCCTTTTATGTGAAAGAACTGAATTCAGGAATCTGGCAACCTGTAATGATCTATAAGAGTCAATGTCCTGGAGTAAATAGGCTAGATGTAATTCAGGTGGTTTAGCAACAGTTTCCAAAATGATTGAACTCAGAATCCTTGATCGGGGAACAATATATAAAGGACAATTAAACAAGATATGATAAAGGGATTCTATTGATTTGTTGTCACATGCACATAAAACAGAGGTTTTACCGTTAGAAAATCTATTGCTCAGCACATTTGAGGGGAACACATTAAATCTGGCTCTAACAAAAGCGAATCTATGCGACGCAACCTATAAGGTAGACAGATATCGAGGTATCTGGGACATAAATGTAATGCCCTGATTTATCGGGGAACATGTACCTCCACCTGTAGTAAGATTTTGTTGCAAATCAACCTCCTCCAATCTTTGTTTGATGACCTTTTTTGCTGTAATTAGATCTAAATTTAGTATATCGGAAGGAGAGATTCCATAAGACAACAGTTTGGAATGGATTTTTGTTGCCCATGGGCTGGTAAATTCATCTCTCCAAAGGCACTGAATAAGATGGTAATTGGGCAATTTATGCCAAAGGGACAGCCAGTAATTAAAGGCATGTCTCCACATCAGGATCTCTAAGGAGGGGGTCTTAAGTTCTAAGCGAATAGCCGAGTTGCTTACACAGGAGGGTAGTTTCAAAAGGCGTCTAAGAAAAAGATTTTGCAATGTCACCAGAGGCATGAGGTTTACAAAAGCGCCCCATAAAGGGACCGCATAGGCCATAGTTGCAACCACTTTCGCACTATAAACTTTTAAGGCAGATGGAACATGCATAGCCCCCTCTGTAAAGAAAAAGCGTAATAGAGCGTAGATAAGGGCTTTGCCCTTATTTTGTAAGTATGTGATATGCGCTTTCCATCCCATATTATGCTGGAAGTAAATTCCTAGATATTGAAATTTGTAGACTTGTTCAATTGGCTTCCCCTCGAGTTCCCACCTATACAATTTACGACTCCTGGAAAAAATTAGGACTTTAGATTTGGAATGGTTAATAGTAAGTAAATTTCTTTGGCAATATAACGCGAAGATCTAAAAGGCCCTCCTCAAACCGATTCTTGAATATGAGAGGATCACCGCATCGTCAGCGTACAATAGTAAGGGGCAGCGATAGTCTGCAAGCCTGGGTGCATGAATGGTGGTTTGTGCCTCAACTAGGGAAGTTCTCATGTCACTAATATAGAGGTTAAAGAGATAGGGGGCAAGGATGCACCCTTGTCGTACCCCCTTATTTATTGGTACAGAGTTTGTGAGATCGCCCTCAGGTGTTAACCTCACCCTAGCGGCCGTCCCTTCATGTAATTTGATCATAAGCCACAACAGCCTTTTATCTATGCCCCACTTTGCCAATTTTTCCCATAGCAGCTCTCTAGAGATACTGTCAAAAGCCGCCTTCAGGTCTATAAAAGCGGCACATAGGAGACCGTGAGTGGGGGAAGAATACTTCCGCGCCAAATGATATAGAATTATTGCATGGTCAATAGAAGCACGATTTGGTCTAAACCCGGCCTGTTCATGGCCTATCAGATTGGAATCTTCGGCCCATTGGGTTAGTCTGGTTACCAGGAAGCGAGTATAGATTTTTCCGATGATTGATAATAAACTGATATTACGATAGTTTCCTGGGTCCTCTGGTGGTCCTTTTTTATATATAGGAATTATGATGGACTCCTTCCATGATCTAGGTATCTGGCCCGTGGCATTAATTGCATCAAAGATTTTTGCAAGAATTTTGGCCCACCATGCTGGGTGCTGTTTAATAGCTTCCGCCGGGATCAGATCGGGCCCTGGGGCTTAATAATCAATGGAAATTTATCACAGGAGTGTGAAATCAGTAAAGGGGTCAGACAAGGTTGCCCACTACCCCCCTTAATTTTCATATTAACATTGGAAGTTTTATGTAAACAAATTAGGGAAGAAAAAGAAATAAAAGGGATTATGCTGGGAAATAGAAGTTACAAAACGAGGGCATTTGCTGACGATTTAATTATAACTACGGAGCAACCAAAACAGAGTTTAAGAAATAATATATGGCTACGGTAAAGTTGCGGGGTTCAAAATGAATTTAAACAAGACAAAACTAATATTTAAAAATATGTCGCCAGATGAAAAAGCAGAATTAGAACAAATCATGCACATTAAAATCTACCCCAAAATCAAGTATTTAGGATTATGGATAACACCAAAGAATATTAACTTATATGAAGATAATTATACCAATTGTTGGAAAGATATCCAAAGACAGTTGGAGACATGGACAAGGTTAAATTTATCATTCCTGGGCCGTATTTCGGTAATTAAAATGATAGTTTTACCGAAGCTACTCTTTCTATTCCAAACGATTCCAATTACAGGAAAGACCAGCAGTATCAACAAGTGGCAAAAAGAAATTTCTAAATTTTTGTGGAAGGGTAAAAGACCAAGAGTAAAGCATAAGATATTAATAGATACTGTAGAAAGAGGTGGCTACGGGTTACCGGATTTGAAGCTATATTACGAAGCCTCATGTCTTCTCTGGTTGAAAGATTGGTATTTATTTTAAAAAATTGGGATATTTTAGATCTAGAAGGTCATGACACCCGTTTTGGGTGGCATGGCTATCTTAATTATGGGAAAATAAAGACGCATAGGAGTTTTTCAAATCATATAATAAGAAATGCTATATATAAGGTATGGGGAAAATACAAAAGATATTTGGAACAGAAAACCCCAAGATGGAACTCTCCACTAGAAGCAAGCGCTGTTCAAAAAAGCAACAACATCAAAGAGAACTGGATAACGTATAACACAATATTAAGGGGGGAGGAGGAGGGTCAACTAATATTGATAAGTTATGAGAAAATAAAAGATCACTTTTCTAGTTGGCTAGATTACTTCCAGGTGAATGAAGTGTTCAGACAGGATAAGCAGATGGGTTTTGAAAAGGAGCCTTCAAGATTTGAAAGAGAACTGCTGAATAGTAAAACCAAAATAATCGCAAAAATGTATAGACTTCTTTTAGACTACAAAGTAATGGATGAGGAGGTTAAGGCTTCAATGATAAAGTGGGCCCAAGATGTGGGCCGTCCAATTATGCTAAAAGATGGGGGAAACTGATGGAATGTAAATTTGAAATTTACAGCCAGCTATAATATAAGAGAGAACATGATGAAAATGGCTCATAGGTGGTACCTCACTCCTTCCAGATGATCAAGAATGCATAAAAACTTGGCGAATGCTTGTTGGAGATGTGGAGGAAATAACGGTGACATGAGCCACATGTGGTGGACGTGTGAAAAGATTACGATATTTTTTTTGGGGGGGGGGATATACGATGAATTAAAAAAGATGATGGGGATAACTTTTACGAAAAAAACGGAGGCATTTCTATGAAGTATTTTAGATAAAGAGATCCCAAAAAATCTAAGAGTGGTATTCTTGTATGCAACCGCAGCAGCTCGTATACTTGTGGCCAAGGGATGGAAAGATCACGAGGCTCCAAAAATAACAGATTGGCAAATCAAATTAAAGGAATTGGTGGAGACGGCTCAATTGACTAGCAAACTCAGAGGAATCTGAAAGCAAAAATTTGCAGAAAAATGGGATGGTTATACAAGATATGTTCAAAAATACAATAATAGTTTTGACTCCGTGCTAGCATTCGAGTGATAAAGGAACTAAAAGAAAATTTATATAGAAAGGATTATTGTTTTGTGTACATTCCATTGTAAGAATGGAAACAGAGCCAGAGCCAGAGCCACAGCCTAAGTCTGAAACAGTCCTTGATAGAGTGGCAGAGCCAGAGCCAGAGCGAGACCCTGAATCAGTGCCAGAACCAAGCCCTCATTCAGAACCAGAGCCTGAGAAAGAGCCAGAACCAGAGCAACAGCCGCAGCCACAGCCTGAGTCTGAAACAGCCCTTGATAGAGAGCCAGAATCAGAGAATCAGAATCAGAGTCAGAACCAGATCTTCGGTAAAGACGTGGTCTGGTCTTAGCGCAACTGCTCCTCCCACCCGCGATAACAGAGATTGGGTGTTCCAATACATCCCCCCGTAGGGAACCTGCCCCAGCCATTCTGTTGGCTGAGGCCCCCTCCCAGGCAGCCCTGACCCTTTCCCCTTAAAAAGCAAAATACAAACTATACAATAACCTAAAAAAATAGTAAAAGAAAAACAAAGCAAGAAACAATTATGCTAAACTGAAAATAATCCCCGCCCCAACTAAACATTTGTCCCACCCCAGAAAGAAAATAACAACAACAACAACAAACCACCGTTTGAGGTGCAACAGAGACACAGCCAGAGACAGAGCGAGACCCTGAATCAGTGCCATAACCAAGCCCTCATTCAGAACCAGAGCCTGAAAAAGAGCCACAGCCAGAACCAGAGCAACAGCCACAGCCACAGCCTAGAGCCACAGCCTGAGTCTGCAACAGTACTTGATACAGTGCAGGAGCCTGAAACAGAGACATAGCCTCAAACAGAGCCTGAGCCTGAAACAGAGGAAGAGCCACAGCCACAGCCTGAGTCTGAAACAGTCCTTGATAGAGTGCCAGAGCCAGAGCCAGAGCCAGAAATAGGGCTTTATACAGGGCCGGAGCGCAAAACATAGCTGCAGCCACAGCCTAGAGCCACAGCCTGAGTCTGCAACAGTACTTGATACAGTGCCGGAGCTGGAGCTGGAGCCAGAGCCAGAGCCAGAGCCAGAGACACAGCCAGAGCCAGAACAAAACCCTAATTCAGAACCAGAGCCTGAAAGAGAGCCAGACCCTGAAACATAGCTGGGTTGGAGGCAGAGGAAGAGCCATCATGAGACCCTGAATCATGAGACCCTGAGTCAGAACCAGATCTTCTTTCAGAACCAGACCTTGAAAGAGAGCCAGAGCCACAGACAGAGCCACAGACGGAGCCTAGAGCCACAGCCGAGATCCACAGCCACAGCCGAGATCCACAGCCTGAGTCTGAAATAGTGCTTGATAGAGTTCTGGATCCTGAAACAGAGACACTGTCTGAAACTGAGCCTGACGCTTAAACGTCAGAAGAAGAAGTTAAAGAACATTTAGAACAGAACTGTCTTCCGAAACTTACTAAAGAACAAAAAGAACTGTTGAATGCCCCTATTACATCGTACGAAATTCAAAGAGCAATTAAGGAAGCAAAGATAGGAAAGCCACCAGGGCCAAACGGCCTACCGGCAATATATTATAAAAAAATTGAGGACTTACTGTCTGACCCATTAAGAAGTATCATGAACAACATCTTAAAAGACGGAACCATGCCGGATTCTTGGAGGCACATTTATAGCAACACTAGAAACATTATAAACTTATTAGCGTATTTAGACTTAAGAATAGAAAAGAAGGCAGTCTTAATGGCTATAGATGCAGAAAAAGCTTTCGACAGGGTATCCTGGAAATTTATGAAAGGTCTATTACACCATATGGATTTTGGTATACAGTATATAAAAGGGATTGAAGCAATATAACCAAAACAAAAAGCTAAAATCATAATCAATGGAAATTTATCACAGGAGTGTGAAATCAGTAAAGGGGTCAGACAAGGTTGCCCACTATCTGTTAGGATATTTCCGTTCCACCTTAAAAGGGAGCAGGCTGTGAGTCACAGAGTCTGCGTATTTCCTGTTGCACAGGATGTTTATGTTTTCAGTTGCTTTCGTTTCTCTCTTCGTGCCTGAACGCTGAAACAGGCGGTCATGTCTTTTCTTTGTTCTGACCAACGTTGAATAAACTGTAAATATGCTCTCCTGCTGTGCATCTTTTGCTGTGTGAAGTCTGCTGAAAGAGTGTGCACCAGCCTAAGAATGTGGCAAGCTATTTCTGAGGCTTCGTGTCGCTAATTGCTGATACTGCGTGTCTGCGAGTCTACGGGAGGTCGATGGATCATCCGGCAGCCGGCTTGGGGGCTCAGATGGACGTTATCTCCCTGGCAGTATCCCAACAACAGGTTTTGGGCCCAGATTCATGGCACTTACAGGAGAGTAAGACTGCGAAAAACTGCTGAGGTAGCTGAGGTATGTGCAAAAGCAAAAGCACATGAGGCTTTACTGTGGGCCACGGCAAGAGTCTCTGAACTCCGGCTGGCTAATAGGTCTGGGAGCGCCGCCAGAGAATTTGTGATTAATGAGCTGCTGAGATAAGAGGTCTTTGAAGGCATAAAGGGCTCACGGCTCAAGTGAATAACTGAGATGGATCTTTTACAATCCTCAGAAGCTGCTCTGTGTCCACTAAAGCTAAATGGCCACAACTATCAGACCTGGGCAAGGTACTGTGAGGGCCAGATGAGAAAGCTTGGAGTGTGGAATACCGTTTCTGAGGACCCCCCAGCCCCTGTGACAGATGAGTGGAAGGCACAGGACTCAAGAGCCATGGGGATAATTTTGCTCTCAGTAGCTCCTGAAGAGTTAATCACCCTGGCTGGCAAGGCCAGTGCACGTGAGATGTGGAATGCTTTGAAAGCTGCCCATCTGCCAATCATCCCAGCCCAGAGTTTGACTGCGTCGGAGGTCCTGGCTGTTTCCCAGAATGCGAATGAATGCAGGGATGCCAAGGGCACCGGTTGCAAGCTGCAGGGGGAGTTGACTGTGACGTCATCCCGGACAGCATTCCAGCCTCCACGGGGAGCCAAAGCGTTGGCAGCTGTGAAGTGCTGGAACTGTGGGAACCATACTCAGGTCATACTCAGAAGTTTTGTCCAAAGACTGGAAATTAACAAAGGAAAAAGCCTGCAGATGGCCCGAAGCAGAGGGAGGGTGAGGAGCCCACGCCAGTGGAAAACAAGGTTTTGTTTGCTGGCACAGCTTCACCAAAGGCTAAAGGCAAGTCTGATGGCCAGGAGCAGGGGGGCAAGTTGCAAAAGCCCACGCCAGTGGAAAACAAGGTTTTGTTTGCTGGCACAGCTTCACCAAAGGCTAAAGGCAAGTCTGATGGCCAGGAGCAGGGGGGCAAGCAGCAAAAGCCCACGCCGGTGGAAAACAAGGTTTTGTTTGCTGGCACAGCTTCACCAAAGGCTAAAGGCAAGTCTGATGGCCAGGAGCAGGGGGGCAAGCAGCAAAAGCCCACGCCGGTGGAAAACAAGGTTTTGCTTGCCAGAAAAGCTGCTCCAAAGGCCAACGCCAGGTTTATTGTGGACTCTGGTGCAAGTCACCATTTATCGAAAGACCGTCACCTCTTTATCTCCTTCACACCTCAAGATGGAGAGATCCACCTGGCTGATGGAAGGACGTTGCAAATTGCAGGAGTAGGGACTGTGAAACTTGCAAGTCTGCACACTACCATCAGAGATGTACTTTTTGTTCCAGGAGCTGTGGGCAATTTGCTAAGTGTCCCACAGCTAACTGGGCATGGTTTTGAGATTTCCTTCAAGAGGAGCGTCTGTGTCATCAGGAAAGGCAAAGAGGACATTTTGCATGCAAAGTTTATGGATGGCTTATTCTGTATAACTTATTATGACAATGCTGTTGCTGTGTCTAATGCTGATTCTTGTTGTGTTGCACAAACTAACAAAGTTCTTCATGCAGGATGCATTCACGATGCACATCGAAGATTTTGTCACCTCTCTTGGCAAGCGCTGGCCAAGATGCCTGGGTTGGTTGAAGGTTTGAACATCAAACCCTGTAAATTTCACATGAAATGTGTATCTTGTGCAGAGAACAAGGTGAAGGTTGCTCCAAAAGGCAAGGAGTCAAGGCTTCCGGGTTAGCGCCATTGTCTAATGGCGGATTCCCTCCGAGCTCCGGAGGGAATCGGCTCAGTAGGGGACGGGTCCTGCCGCGACGACGACACGGGGACCCTTAGAAACCACAGGCATGGAAGCCTGTGGACCTGGTGACTCGGCGGGCACCATTTGCGCCCCCCCGACCCGCGAAGGAGCCTTTTTAAAGGCTACGGAACGGGGGACGGGGAGCGGCGCGGTGCTGAGAGTCGACTGCTCCCCCTACGGAGTGAAGCCGCATGCCCTGGACGGAGAGCGCTGACTTCTTCCTTTGAACATTTGGACTAAAAGCAACTACCCGTGAGTAATACGGAAATTGGACTTATAATTTTTTTTTCTGGAATTGGCACGATCGGGGAAGGCGCAAAGAGGAAGTCCATCTCCCTGCCTTGTAAACAACTTAAAACAAGGACCAAATAACTAAGGTTGAGAGAAAATCTTCTTTTTTGGTGGATAAAAGTAATTACTTTCACGTTTTGGCAGTAGAAGTGACTTTGCTGGAGGATAAAAGTTAACTTTGAGAGTGGAAGTGTTACCTCCCCCTCAGGACCCGGGAGCGATCCGTGAGAGAGCCTGTTGAAGAGACATAGAAGATTTTGACAGCTGTCAAACTAGCTGTCAAAGTTGGGGAAGAAAGAGAACTTTGTATCTGTTGTCTTTGCTGGTTAGATTTGTTACAGTTTGGTTATAAATTGTTGAAAATAAAGAAGAACAAGTTAATTTGGCTTTTGGGTTGGAATCGGAAAGAATACTAAGTAACCAGAATCCCTCTAGAGGGGGTTCTGGGACATTACAAAAATGGCTGCAAGTGGAAAAATACTCATTGAGTTGAATAGGACTTTTTTTCTCCTGGGAAAGCTACAAGAACAAAGTGATGTTTTGGCTACAAGGGTTACCACACTGAATGAAACAGTAAATAAACTTACTGAATCTGGAAGGGACTTGACTCAAGTCTTTGCAGCTGAACAAAAGGTCCTTGTAGCTGAATCAAAAGTTTTTGCAGCTGAACAGGAAAAGAAATCTGAGAAATCTGAGAAAGTGGAACAAGAAATACATGATGATCTGGAGGGAAAGGAAGGAGGAGCTACAAGGCCGCAGAAGATTAAGGAAAGCCAGAGGCCTGTCAGGAAGGATACAAAGGAAAATAAGAACTGAATGATGAAAATTTGGTTTGAATTGGAGAATGAAGAATGGAGAGATCTCCTTATGTGGGGATCTGAAGACCTATGGATTACAAATTTGATCAAGATGGAAGTTGGAGCTTTTGGGACATTTAGACTTAAAAGGATTAAGAAACAAGATTCGAGCTCCACTTTTAAATATGGAGGTCTGGCTGGAAGAAAAATGGACATTATCGAGACAGAGCTTCTCCGAGATTTGGTGTTTGATCTAAAGGACTATCAAAAAAACCGGCAGAGAGGAACTGAGAGAGAATTAAGAGCCTCGGACGTGAGGTCTCCAGGCTGATAGCTGATAGACTGATGGACATTGGGGATCGAAACCGGGAAAGGGGGGGGTGGAGTTTGGGAATCCAAAGGGTGTATAATTATATTCTGGGTTTTTTTTATTTTTTATTTTTTGTTTTGTTATGAGTATAAAATGGGGAATTCGTGGAAGGGAAGTGGGGTCGACCTTAGGAAAAGATTCTAAGAATGGGAACTGATGTATAAAGGCTGATGTTTATAAGTTAAAATTGGTTATATAAAATGAATCAAATATAACAATGAATTAAATACAATAAGGTTAAAAATTGGGGACAAGAACTTGTTGAACCAAATAAATGGAATTGGAATACAAGAAGGGGAGGTGTGGGGCTGGAGGTGCTCTTGAATATGATTAGAGGAGACCGGTTGGTGGAAGGAATACAGGTCGGAGTGAAACAATATAAACTCAAAGCTTTTGCAGATGACCTAGTTTTGACCCTGCAGGAGCCAGAATCTAGTACGAAAAGAGTATTACAAATAATTCAAGATTTTGGTCGGGTGGCGGGATTCAAATTAAACAAGCAGAAAACTAAGGTAGTGGGAAAAAACCTGACAGATGCAGAGTCAGAACGGTTTCAGAGAGAGACAGAGTTAAATGTGGTCAAGAAAGTTAAATATCTAGGGGTAAACATAACAGCAAAAAATCTGAGTTTATTTAAGGACAACTATGAGAAATGTTGGTCAGAAATTAAGAGAGATTTAGACAGCTGGACAAGACTGAAACTTTCCTTGTTGGGTCGAATTGCTGCTATCAAGATGAATGTATTGCCAAAAATGTTGTTTCTGTTCCAAACATTACAGATTGTGGATAAGACAGAGTGCTTTCGGAAGTGGCAGAGAGATATTTCTAAATTTGTCTGGCAGGGCAAAAAGCCCAGAATTAAGTTTAAGATACTAACAGATGCGAAAGAAAGAGGGGGCTTTGCTCTGCCAGACTTAAGGCTCTACTATGAATCAGCAGCCTTCTGCTGGTTAAAAGACTGGCTACTTCTCGAGGACACTGATGTGCTGGATTTGGAAGGTTTTAACAATGCTTTTGGTTGGCATGCATATTTATGGTATGACAAGGTTAAGATTAACAAGGTTTTCAAGAATCATATTGTCAGAAAAGCAGTGTTTAATGTCTGGACAAAATATAAAGACTTACTGGAAAATAAAACACCAAGGTGGCTTTCACCATTGGAAGCTAAGGCCCGAAAAAGACCCAATATGGAGGCCAATTGGCCAAAGTATTGGGAAATACTAGAAAAAGATGGAGATAATTGGAAATTGCAGAGTATGGAGAAAATGAGAGATAAAGTGTGAGATTGGTTACATTACGCTCAGATTAAGGAAGTTTTTAAACTTGACAAAAAGTTAGGGTTCCAGGTGGAGAAATCGAAGTTGGAAACGGAATTGTTAGAGCCTAAGACTAAGGTACTTTCAAGAATGTATAACTTGCTGTTAAAATGGAACACACAAGATGAAACGGTAAAATCAGCCATGATAAAGTGGGCACAGGACATTGGGTACAATATCATGTTTGAGGACTGGGAAAGGCTGTGGACTACTGGGTTGAATTTCACTGCTTGCAACGCTTTGAAAGAAAATGTAATGAAAATGATATACAGATGGTACATGACCCCAGTCAAACTTGCAAAAATATACCACTTGTCTGATAATAAGTGTTGGAAATATAAAGAAAATGAAGGAACATTCTTTCACCTCTGGTGGACCTGCCCTAAATAATAATAATAATAATAATAATTTATTATTTATACCCTGCCCATCTGGCTGGGCCTCCCCAGCCACTCTGGGCGGCTTCCATAAAAACCAAAAATACAATAAAATATCACATGTTAAAAACTTCCCTGAACAGGGCTGCCTAAAGTGAAGGCTTTCTGGGAAAAGATATATAATGAACTGAAAAAGGTATTTAAGTATACCTTCTCTAAGAAACCAGAGGCCTTTCTTCTGGGTATGGTAGGCCAAGGGGTGGAAAAGAAGGACCGAACATTCTTTATGTATGCAACAACAGCAGCAAGGATACTTCTCGCGAAGCATTGGAAAACTCAAGATCTACCCACACTGGAAGAATGGCAGATGCAACTGATGGACTATATGCAACTGGCCGAGATGACCGGCAGAATCCGAGATCTGGGAGAGGAGACGGTAGAAGAAGATTGGAAAAAATTTAAGATTTACTTGCAAAAACATTGTAAACTGTATGAATGCTAAGCAGGATGCTTGATTATAAACAATTTGGCACCATTAAAATAGATGAAGCGAAGTAGGAAGATAAGTTAAAATGTAAGAAAAAACAATTTTTATTTTGAATAAACATTTGGTTAAATTTAATTGATAATTAGACAGTAAGGATGGAAGTAAGGTGATAATTTGCTGGATTAATTTTTTTTAACGTGGAAGGTAGGGGCGGGAGATGTGAGGAGGTCACAAGAAGATAAGAAAGTGTGTTATGTTTTGTTATAACTTTGTTTGTCTATTATATTGTAACTTAAAAATTTCAATAAAATATTTATATATATATATATAAAAAGGAGGTGTGGGGAAGTCTTGGAAATATGTTTTTGAAAATAGGGTTTAAACGGTGAATGTTTTTAATTTTTTTCTCTGTTTTTTCTTTTTCTTTTCTGGATTTTTTGAAAATTTGACACCTCCTGCTTAAAACCCAAAAAATTAGTGGGTGAACAATCCAACGCTTGGTGAATTCTGCTTCACAATGATAGGAAGAGCCGACATCGAAGGATCAAAAAGCGACGTCGCTATGAACGCTTGGCCGCCACAAGCCAGTTATCCCTGTGGTAACTTTTCTGACAAATTCAGACAATTTTAATAAATATATTTTTTTTTAAAAAAAACAAAAGGCAAGGAGTCTAGCAGGCAGGCTTCCAAACCCTACCAGCTAGTGCACGCAGACCTGGTTGGTCCTCTTGCGCCCTCTTTGGGAGGAGCAAGGTACTTCATGGTTCTAATTGATTCTTTTTCCAGGTACATTCATGTGTTTATGCTCGAGCAGAAATCGCAAGCGTTTCCTAGGTTCAAAGCATTCTGTGCTTGGTTGGAGAATGCTCACGGTAAACGTATCGGCTGTCTGTTTACTGATAGAGGCGGGGAGTTCACTTCTCAGCAGTTTGAAGCTTTCCTGACTGAGAAGGGAATCCAGCATGACTTGTCAACGCCTAGATCACCATGGATGAATGGGCTTGCGGAGCGAGCAAATCAAACGTTGCTGCAAGGACTGAAAACAATGTTGCATGATGCAAACCTCCCTGAGAAGTTTTGGGGGGAAGCTCTGTCGACGTTTCTTTATTCTTTTAACAGGAGACTGTCATCACCTATTGGTTGTACTCCCTACGAGAAGATGTTTGGTAAGAAACCATGCGTCAAGCACATGAGAATCTTTGGTTCTGACATGTGGGTACACACCCCACAAAGCAACAAGCTTGGGAAGCGTGGGGCACATGGTTTGTTCATGGGGTACGAAAAAGGTGCATACAGACTATGGATGAATGACTCTAAATCCATAAAGTTCACAAGGAGTGTTGAGTACAATCCTAAGTGGGGGGGAAATGTGGGAATTTTCCAGAGTTACGCAGAGGAAGATGTAAGTGATGTGAAAAAAGCAGATCATGCTGAGGAAGCTGAGGAAGCTGAGGATGATGATGATGATGATGATCAGAGTTCGGATTCCAGTTCAGTGGGCGGCGCTGCTGCTGGTGTCAGTGACAGCGATGACACAGCAGACTACAAGAGCGCAAAGGCCTCAGTCAGACCATCTGATGCGTCTGACAATGAACTGGAAGAACCACTGTTCACCATTGGTCACTTTTCTCCTAAGAAAGAGGAGATGAGTCCAGAAGACTTGCGTCTTGTACGCAGGTCTGAGAGAGCCACGAAGGGCAGGCCTCCAAAGAGATTTGCTGATGAGTTTGCTAAGATGGCAACTGCTGTTCTTAGTAGCTCAGAGAAGGTGTGGGAACCTTCAAGCTTCAGAGAGGTTCAGGAGTTAACCTCTAAAGATGCTGAGCCTTGGCTAAATGCCATGAAGGCTGAAGTTGATTCCTTGAACAGGAACCAAACTTGGGAACTGGTACCGGTAGTCCCAGGAATGAGACTGGTTGGCAGCAAATGGGTCTTCAAGGCCAAGACAGACCAGAATGGCAAGGTTCTCAGACACAAAGCCAGATTGGTTGCCAGAGGTTTTTCACAGGTACCAGGACAGGATTACCACGAGACCTACTCACCCACCGTCAAATATGAGAGCATTCGGCTGATGCTCAAGATCGCTGCGGAGGAGAAACTGCATGTTTCCCATCATGACATTAATACAGCTTTTTTGTACGGGATTTTGAACG
This sequence comes from Podarcis muralis, assembly GCF_964188315.1. Taxonomy (NCBI): domain Eukaryota; kingdom Metazoa; phylum Chordata; class Lepidosauria; order Squamata; family Lacertidae; genus Podarcis; species Podarcis muralis. The sequence goes on from NC_135674.1 coordinate 18,971,194, forward strand.
AAGAGCTGTACATGCTTCCACCTGATGGAATGCAGATACAGAAGGGAATGGTCTGTAAACTCCGGAAATCCTTATATGGTCTCAAGCAGAGTGCCAGGTGTTGGAACACAAAACTCACTGAGACATTGCTTTCTCTAGGTTTTCACCAGGGCAAAGCTGATCCATGTGTGTTTGTCAAGGAGGAGGGGCAAAACAAACTGTATTGTTTATGTTTTGTTGATGATCTTCTGATGTTTTGGAAGAATCAGGCTTTCTATCAAAGCACCCTAGCTCAACTGAAGGAGCACTTTGACATGAAGGATCTTGGTGAGGTATCCAACTATCTTTCTCTGCAGGTGGAGAGGGACCAAGCAGGTAATTTTCTGGTACACCAGACACAGAAAATTGCTGATGTATTAACCAGGTTGAATTTGGTTGATGCAAACCCAGCAGACACACCGATGGTGACAGGTTACCAGGTAGATAGTACTGCTGAAGCATTTTCTGACACTACGCTGTACAGATGCATTCTAGGCAAGTTGAATTTCATTGCTAGATGCTCAAAACCTGACATAGCAGTAAGCACTAACCTGCTTAGCAGACATGCTAACAATCCTACTGTTCAGGATTGGAAAGCTCTGAAGCGCATAGCCCGCTATTTGAAAGGGACTTTGCACTACAGGCTGAGGTTCACCAGTCAGAAGACTGGAGGTCTTGAAATCTTTGCAGATGCAAGTTTTGGAAGTGACACCACGGATGGTACAAGCACTTCTGGAGTATGCTACATGTACAACCACTGCCTGTTTGACTGGTTGTGCAAGAAGCAGACGACAGTGAGCCTAAGTTCCTGTGAAGCAGAACTCAATGCTCTGTCATTTTCACTCATGGATTGTGAATGGTTGATGCAACTGTTTAAGGACATCGGGGTTTCTGTGAAATGTCCTATACAAGTGTATCAAGACAATAGATCTTGTTTGGCTTTGCTGAACTCGGAGAGTTGCAAGCAAAGAACCAAGTACTTGCAGATTAAGCTACATCGTGCAAGAGAGTGTATTCAGAAAGGACTCATTCAGGTGTCCTACATGCCAGGAAATGAAATTCCTGCTGATCTGTTGTCTAAGGTTGTTAACAGAGAACAACTTAAGGTTTACGTACAAAGGTTGCAATTGGGTTGAACCACAGGTACTACAGGTTACACGGAAAGGGGGAGGATGTTAGGATATTTCCGTTCCACCTTAAAAGGGAGCAGGCTGTGAGTCACAGAGTCTGCGTATTTCCTGTTGCACAGGATGTTTATGTTTTCAGTTGCTTTCGTTTCTCTCTTCGTGCCTGAACGCTGAAACAGGCGGTCATGTCTTTTCTTTGTTTTGACCAACGTTGAATAAACTGTAAATATGCTCTCCTGCTGTGCATCTTTTGCTGTGTGAAGTCTGCTGAAAGAGTGTGCACCAGCCTAAGAATGTGGCAAGCTATTTCTGAGGCTTCGTGTCGCTAATTGCTGATACTGTGTGACTGCGAATCTACGGGAGGTTGATGGATCGTCTGGCAGCCGGCTTGGGGGCTCAGATGGACGTTATCTCCCTGGCAGTATCCCAACACTATCCCCCTTAATTTTCATATTAACATTGGAAGTTTTATGTAAACAAATTAGGGAAGAAAAAGAAATAAAAGGGATTATGCTGGGAAATAGAAGTTACAAAACGAGGGCATTTGCTGACGATTTAATTATAACTACGGAGCAACCAAAACAGAGTTTAAGAAAGGCGTTGGGAATAATATATGGCTACAGTAAAGTTGCGGGGTTCAAAATGAATTTAAACAAGACAAAACTAATATTTAAAAATATGTCGCCAGATGAAAAAGCAGAATTAGAACAAATAATACACATTGAAATCTACCCCAAAATCAAGTATTTAGGATTATGGATAACACCAAAGAATATTAACTTATATGAAGATAATTATACCAATTGTTGGAAAGATATCCAAAGACAGTTGGAGATATGGACAAGGTTAAATTTATCATTCCTGGGCCGTATTTCGGTAATTAAAATGATAGTTTTACCGAAGCTACTCTTTCTATTCCAAACGATTCCAATTACAGGAAAGACCAGCAGTATCAACAAGTGGCAAAAAGAAATTTCTAAATTTTTGTGGAAGGGTAAAAGACCAAGAGTAAAGCATAAGATATTAATAGATACTGTAGAAAGAGGTGGCTACGGGTTACCGGATTTGAAGCTATATTACGAAGCCTCATGTCTTCTCTGGTTGAAAGATTGGTATTTATTTAAAAAAATTGGGATATTTTAGATCTAGAAGGTCATGACACCCATTTTGGGTGGCATAGCTATCTTAATTATGGGAAAATAAAGACTCATAGGAGTTTTTCAAATCATATAATAAGAAATGCTATATATAAGGTATGGGGAAAATACAAAAGATATTTGGAACAGAAAACCCCAAGATGGAACTCTCCACTAGAAGCAATCACTGTTAAAAAAAAGCAGCAACATCAAAGAGAACTGGATAACGTATAACACAATATTAAGGGGGGAGGAGGAGGGTCAACTAATATTGATAAGTTATGAGAAAATAAAAGATCACTTTTCTAGTTGGCTAGATTACTTCCAGGTGAATGAAGTGTTCAGACAGGATAAGCAGATAGGTTTTGAAAAGGAGTCTTCAAGATTTGAAAGAGAACTACTGAATAGTAAATCCAAAATAATCACAAAAATGTATAGACTTCTTTTAGACTACAAAGTAATGGATGAGGAGGTTAAGGCTTCAATGATAAAGTGGGCCCAAGATGTGGGCCAACCAATTATGTTAAAAAAATGGGGAAAACTGATGGAATGTAAATTTGAAATTTACAGCCAGCTATAATATAAGAGAGAACATGATGAAAATGGCTCATAGGTGGTACCTCACTCCTTCCGGGGGGGGGGGGGGGGGGAGATACGATGAATTAACAAAGATGATGGGGATAACTTTTACGAAAAAAACGGAGGCATTTCTATGAAGTATTTTAGATAAAGAGATCCCAAAAAATCTAAGAGAGGTATTCTTGTATGAAACCGCAGCAGCTCGTATACTTGTGGCCAAGGGATAGAAAGATCAGGAGGCTTCAAAAATAACAGAATGGCAAATCAAATTACAGGAATTGGTGGAGACGGCTCAATTGACTAGTTTTGACTCTGTGCTAGCATTCGAGTGATAAAGGAACTAAAAGGAGGTGGACAACAATTAAGGAATTATTATGTTTTCAGAATGTATTGGAAAATTTATATAGAAAGGATTATTGTTTTGTGTACATTCCATTGTAAGAATGGAAACAGAGCCAGAGCCAGAGCCACAGCCTAAGTCTGAAACAGTCCTTGATACAGTGCCAGAGCCAGAGCGAGACCCTGAATCAGTGCCAGAACCAAGCCCTCATTCAGAACCAGAGCCTGAGAAAGAGCCAGAGCCAGAACCAGAGCAACAGCCGCAGCCACAGCCTGAGTCTGAAACAGCCCTTGATAGAGAGCCAGAATCAGAGAATCAGAATCAGAATCAGAGTCAGAACCAGATCTTCGGTAAAGACGTGGTCTGGTCTTAGCGCAACTGCTCCTCCCACCCACGATAACAGAGATTGGGTGTTCCAATACATCCCCCCGTAGGGAACCTGCCCCAGCCATTCTGTTGCCTGAGGCCCCCTCCCAGGCAGCCCTGACCCTTTCCCCTTAAAAAGCAAAATACAAACTATACAATAACATAGTAAAAGAAAAACAAAGCAAGAAACAATTATGCTAAGCTTAAAATAATCCCCACCCCAACTAAACATTTGTCCCACCCCAGAAAGAAAATAACAACAACAACGACAACAACAACAAACCACCGTTTGAGGTGCAACAGAGACACAGCCAGAGACAGAGCGAGACCCTGAATCAGTGCCATAACCAAGCCCTCATTCAGAACCAGAGCCTGAAAAAGAGCCACAGCCAGAACCAGAGCAACAGCCACAGCCACAGCCACAGCCTAGAGCCACAGCCTGAGTCTGCAACAGTACTTGATACAGTGCAGGAGCCTGAAACAGAGACATAGCCTCAAACAGAGCCTGAGCCTGAAACAGAGGAAGAGCCACAGCCACAGCCTGAGTCTGAAACAGTCCTTGATAGAGTGCCAGAGCCAGAGCCAGAGCCAGAGCCAGAGCCAGAGCCAGAGCCAGAGCCAGAGCCAGAAATAGGGCTTGATACAGGGCCGGAGCGCAAAACATAGCTGCAGCCACAGCCTAGAGCCACAGCCTGAGTCTGCATCAGACCCTGAATCAGAGTCAGAACCAGATCTTCATTCAGAACCAGACCCTGAAAGAGAGCCACAGCCACAGACAGAGCCACAGACGGAGCCTAGAGCCACAGCCGAGATCCACAGCCACAGCCGAGATCCACAGCCTGAGTCTGAAATAGTGCTTGATAGAGTGCTGGATCCTGAAACAGAGACACTGTCTGAAACTGAGCATGACGGTTAAACGTAGCCAGGGGCAGAGGGAGAGGCAGAGCCTGATACGGTGCTTCATACAGCGTAGGAGCCTGAAGCAGAGCTGAAATAGAGCCAGAGCCAGAGCCAGAGCCAGAGCCAGAGCCAGAGCCAGAGCCAGAGCCAGAGCCAGAGCCAGAGCCAGAGCCAGAGCCAGAGCCAGAGCCAGAAATAGGGCTTGATACAGGGCCGGAGCGCAAAGCATAGCTGCAGCCACAGCCTAGAGCCACAGCCTGAGTCTGCAACAGTACTTGATACAGTGCCGGAACTGGAGCTGGAGCCAGAGCCAGAGACACAGCCAGAGCCAGAACAAAACCCTAATTCAGAACCAGAGCCTGAAAGAGAGCCAGACCCTGAAACATAGCTGGGTCGGAGGCAGAGGAAGAGCCATCATGAGACCCTGAATCAGAGTCAGAATGAGATCTTCATTCAGAACCAGACCCTGAAAGAGAGCCAGAGCCACAGACAGAGCCACAGACGGAGCCTAGAGCCCCAGCCGAGATCCACAGCCACAGCCGAGATCCACAGCCTGAGTCTGAAATAGTGCTTGATAGAGTGCTGGCTCCTGAAACAGAGACACTGTCTGAAACTGAGCCTGACGCCTAAACGTAGCCAGGGGCAGAGGGAGAGGCAGAGCCTGATACAGTGCTTGATACAGCGTAGGAGCCTGAAGCAGAGACACAGCCAGATCCAGAGACACAGCCAGAGGCAGAATAAACCCTAATTCAGAACCAGAGCCTAAAAGAGAGCCAGAGCCAGAAACAGTGCTTGATAGAGTGCCAGAGCCTGAAACAGAGGCAGAGGCAGATACAGGGCTTGAAACTGCGTCGGAGCCTGAAACAGAGAAACAGCGTGAAACAGAGACAAAGGCTGAGACACAGGCCAAGCCTGAAATAGAGCTAGAATAAGTGCTAGAGCCAAAGACTGAGACAAAGCCTAATAAAGAGCAGAAGCCTGAGTCTGAGCCTGAGTCTGCAACAGTGTTTGATACAGCGCCAGAGCCTGAAACAGAGACACAGCCTGAAACAGAACCTGAGCCTGGTTATTAGCATGGCAATTAAAGAAGAGAGAGGCAGAAAGGCTTATAAATAGAGTTAAGTGCGAAGGCAAAATAATAAACAACCCTAAAGAAATAGAGAAACGATTTCTCGAATTCTTTAGAGAAATCTATAAGGAAGGAAATGAAACAACAGAAGAAGTTAAAGAACATTTAGAACAGAACTGTCTTCCGAAACTTACTAAAGAACAAAAAGAACTGTTGAATGCCCCTATTACATCGTACGAAATTCAAAGAGCAATTAAGGAAGCAAAGATAGGAAAGCCACCAGGCCCAGACGGCCTACAGGCAATATATTATAAAAAAATTGAGGACTTACTGTCTGACCCATTAAGAAGTATCATGAACAACATCTTAAAAGACGGAACCATGCCAGATTCTTGGAAAGAATTATTAAAGGATTATTGCATTAATTCCAAAACAGAATTAATTAATTCTAAAGAATTATTAAAGGATTATTGCATTAATTCCAAAACAGGGAACGGACAATCTACTTATTAACAACTATAGGCCTATCGCACTTCTAAATAACTATTACACTGGTCAACAACAAATTTGTTGTCTGCGTTTTTTCAGTTGATTTAGGACAAATCTGATGCGCTGAATCCCAAAATCACATTGGTTTTGCTCAATCAGGTCAAGTTTTTGAGCTATGGACACCTGTCATTTTTTTACGTTTTTGTTCACATGTACGCTTGTGTGGAGCATTTTAGAAGTTGGTGGGGGTGAAATGCCATGTCGAATAATTGTTTTGATTGGAAATGATTATTTTAATGACAAGAAGTATTCAGGTCCGATAGTTCTGGGCGATTATGTCGAAAAGGGATCAGTTTGAAGTCATAAAACCTCGAAATCTTCCATAAATTGGTGTGGCAAAGCATAAAGTTGGGGGATCAAAACTAAGTTAATGGGGCAGCCGCCCCACGAAGTATCCTGATCTTCAATCAGCACGTCGTCCTGTAGCTCATTGTGATGAAATTCCAGTGCCTATCTTTGGAGAACTTCCTGACATTAGTGACGAAGATGCCTCCAGTGTTGAAGGACATGAAGAAGAAGAAGTGGTTCTTGAAGATGATGCTCCACATCCATTTTCCCAAAAGGAGTTGAATGATCTAGTTCGCGACCTCAGCTTGTCAAAGGACTCTGCCGAACTGTTGGCATCTAGATTGAAGGAAAAAAACCTCCTCTCTGACAGTGCTCACATCAGCTTCTTCCGCAACAGGCATCAAGAGTACCTCCGTTTTTTCTCGGAAGAGAAGGACTTGGTGTACTGTGCAGATATTGTGCAGCTTCTGCTCAAGCTTGGTGTGCCACAGTACGAACCCAAAGATTGGAGACTGTTCATTGACAGCAGCAAGCGATCACTGAAATGTGTTCTGCTACACAACGACAACCAGTTTGCCTCTATACCCCTAGCTCACTCGAGTACACTGAAGGAGAACTATGAAGTGGTGAAGTATGTGCTGGAGAAAATTGGTTATGATCAGCATAAGTGGTTTGTTTGTGTTGACCTGAAGATGGTGAACTTTTTGTTGGGACAACATTCTGGCTTCACCAAGTACCCATGTTTTCTGTGCATGTGGGATAGTAGGGACCGTGCTCAGCATTACACAAAGAAGGACTGGCCTGTGCGGGAGGAATTGGTGCCTTGCAAAGAAAGGAACGTCATCAACGACCCACTGGTGGACAGAGACAGAATACTCTTCCTAGTGCTTCACATCAAGCTCGGCTTAATCAAGCAGTTCACCAAGGCTCTGGACAAGGATGGTGACTGCTTCACTTGTGCCAGGCTTTTCCAGGATTGACCATGGAGAAATTGAAAGCTGGCATCTGTCAGATCCATCAGCTCATCAGAGATCCAGAGTTCGGAAACTCAATGAACGAAGTGGAACTGGAAGCATGGAAGGCATTTGTTCTGGTAGTGAAGAACTTTATTGGCAACAATAAGGCCAGAAACTACGCAGAACTTGTCAACAACATGCTGACTGCTTTCAGAAACCTGGGCTGCAACATGAGCATCAAGATGCACTACCTATTTTCACATATGGACTGGTTTCCTGAGAACCTGGGTTCAATGAGTGACGAGCAGGGGGGAGAGATTCCATCAGGACATGAAAGAGATGGAGACCAAGTATCAGGGTCGCTGGGACGCAGTCATGATGGCTGACTACTGTTGGACTCTGAAGAGAGACCTCCCTGCTGCTGAGCATTCCAGGAGTTCCAAGAAACGGAAGTTCAAGCCCTGAAGTTTGAAAAATGGTGAAGCAACATGCAATTTACGTGTACTTACCTTTATCAATGCCCACCATTCAGTTTACAGTAAACCTGACCTGATGGAGAGAAACGGATGCCATTTCCTGATTCAGCAGTGCAAAAATACCCTAAATCAGTTGTAGAAATCTAGACAACATTCAAAAAGTAAAAAATTGTTGCCCAGTGTTATAAATTATATGCAAATATTTTAGCCGAAAGATCAAAAAAAGTCTTCCAGATGATGATACACAATGACCAAGCTGGCTTTTTGCCCGGGAGGCACATTTATAGCAACACTAGAAACATTATAAACTTATTAGCGTATTTAGACTTAAGAATAGAAAAGAAGGCAGTCTTAATGGCTGTGATGGCCTGGGATTCCGATTCGGAGGATGAAACAGAGGAATCCCAGCCTGCACAGGAGTCCCTGCCTCCAGGGCCGGCTGAACTGGGGCAAGGCCTAGATGCTGAAGAGCCTGCACCTGTGGCAGTGCATCAGGAGCTGGCCCCAGGTGAAGCCCTTCTGGCCCCAGAGGGGCTTGATGACTCAGTGGCCACAGGTGAGCCTCCTCCAGGGCCCAGTAATCCTTCGGCCTCTCCTGATCTGCAGAGGCTTAGGGCAGAGAGGCGAAGGGAACTGGTTGCCCCCAGGAGGAGTGCTCGCCTTAAGGCCAGAGGAGGCGGGGCTCCTGGGGGCCGGGACTGCCCCTGGCCTTAGAAGAGGAGTCAGCCCGGCCCCAGGTTGCGGGAGCAACGTCGTTGTTGGCTTCGGACCTTCCTGTGTTCCTGATCCCTGCTCGGCCTCCTGTTCCTGACTATCCGGTACTCCTGTTCCCTGCTCGGCTTCCTGTTCCTGACTAACTGGTACTCCTGTTCCCTGCTCGGCCTCCTGTTCCCGACCATCCGGTGTTCCTGTTACCTGCTCAGCCTTCTGTTCCAGCGTTCCTGTTCCCCGCCCGGCTCTCTGCATCGGACCTCGCCCCTCTTCGTGTGGACTCTGCTACACCCACGGTACCTTACCCCCGGGACCAGCACAGTTTGCTCCCACCACACCCGCACTCCCCCTTCGTAGGGGTGCGTTCGGGAAGAGCCAGAGGCCATGGCTGACCAGGCGGCTGCACTGGTGGCTTTGGCCCAGGAGAACCAGGCCTTGACTCACACCGTGCAGCAGCTCAGTTACGCGGTTGTGGCACTTCAGCAACGCTTGGAAGCCCTACCGGCTCCTGGGGCCGACGCCCCGGCTCCTGGCAAGTACCCAGTGGCTTTGCCTGAGAAATTTGATGGAGCCCCGGCCAGCTTTCCCATGTTCCTGGCCCAGGCCAAGCTGTATATTCAGGGGCGAGCCCGGAACTTTCCTGACGACCGCACCAAGGTGCACTTTTTGATTAGTTTGTTAAAGGACCAGGCGGCCAAGTGGGCGTTGCCGCTACTCAGGCAAGACTCCCCCTTGCTGGCAGACTATACGGGGTTTTGCAATCGTTTGGAGGCCGCGTTCGGCAACCCCCAGAAAGGGAGTCAAGCCAACCGGGCGATTAGGCGTTTGAAACAGGGCAAGTCTACGGTGGCCGCATATACCACGGAGTTTCGGCTGTTGGCACAGGACTTGACCTGGAATGATTCGGCACTGCGGGACCAGTATCTCGAAGGGCTTTCGGACGAGGTACTGGACCAGTTGGCCACAATGGAACGCCCCACCACGCTAGACACTCTCATTCAACGGAGTCTACAAATAGACGACCGGTTGGAGGATCGTCGTCAGGCCCGGGGTCGCCGACACTTCCAGTTCACGGCACCAGCTTTTTCCGGCAGCCCCACGGTCACAACTGATTTAACGGAGGAGCCTATGCAGCTTGGGGCAGTGCGGCCACGCCTTTCCCCCGCAGAGAAGGCGCGGCGTCGGGAGGGAAATCTCTGTCTTTACTGTGGCGGAAGTGGACACTTCGCTCGGTCCTGCCCTGAGAAACGCCAGCCGCAGGGAAACCGCCACAGAGCTGATGGCCCTAGCTACCGGGGGTCCCAAACCGCGCAGAATGGGCCTGCACCAATGGACTTGCAACATCTTATGGTTTCGGTACGTTTATACCCTCCAGGTGGGCCCTGGATCCTCACCCATGCTTTGGTAGATTCAGGGGCAACCCGCTCCTATATGGACGCTGCTTTTGCCGCCCATCATCAGGTGCCACTTCGGAACAAGCCAGTACCGGTCCAGGTGGAAGCGATTGACGGACGACTTCTGCGTTCAGGTGCCGTTACTCAGGAGACCCAGCCCCTGGTCCTGTGTTTCCAGCAGCACCGGGAGTTGCGAACTTTGGACATTGCCTCTATGCCCCGCTTCCCCCTGGTGCTCGGGATGGACTGGCTGGAAGCCCACAACGTTCAGATTGACTGGGTCAAACGGACAGTGCACTTCCCAGCCCCGTGTTCCCATGCTCAATCCGGGACGCTAGCGGGCGCGCCCCCAGAGGAGGCAGCACCCACGCTCCCAGCCGTGTATCAGGACTACCAGGACGTGTTCGAGGAACGGGGGGCAGACCAGCTGCCGCCGCATCGGCCTTTTGACTGCGGCATAGACCTCCAACCCGGAGCGCCTTTACCAGTGAGTCGCTTATATTCTCTAACAGAGCCAGAGCGCGAGGCTTTGCAGGACTTATTGTGCAAGAACCTGGAGCGTGGGTTCATTAGGCCTTCCACCTCGCCTACCGCGGCACCAGTGCTTTTCGTTAAGAAGAAATGTGGGGAACTCCGCCCTTGCCATGATTACCGAGCCCTGAACAAAATTACCGTCCCAGACCGGTACCCCTTGCCCCTTATCTCGGAGCTGCTGGAGCGGGTGCAAGGGGCACAGGTGTTCACCAAGCTGGACCTCCGGGGGGCCTACAACTTGATTCGGATCCGAGCCGGGGATGAGTGGAAGACAGCGTTTGGGACCCGGTACGGGCAGTTCGAATATTTGGTTATGCCTTTCGGTTTGTGCAACGCGCCTGCTGTGTTCCAACGCTACATCAACCACGTGTTTCAGGACTTGTTAGACAAGTACGTGGTGGTGTATTTGGATGACATACTGATTTACTCCCGTGACCCGGCTCGCCATGAGGGACATGTCCGGACCGTGCTGCAGCGCTTGCGTGAGCACCGTTTGTACGCAAAGCTCAGCAAGTGCGAGTTCCATCAGCGGACTGTGGACTTCCTTGGTCACCGGCTCTCTCCGGATGGGGTGCAAATGGACCCGGGGAAGGTGACAGCGGTTCAAGAATGGGCGGCACCCCGGAACCGCAAGGACCTACAACGTTTCCTGGGGTTCGCCAATTACTACCGGACCTTCATCGCTGATTATGCTCATCGCACCACCCCGTTGACCCGGCTACTGCGCCCAAAGACGCCGTTTTCCTGGGACAAGGAGGCAGAGGAGGCGTTTCAGGGGTTGAAGGCCTGTTTCCAGAGGGCACCAATCTTACAACATCCTGACCCCTCTCGACCCTTTGTGGTGGAGACCGACGCCTCCAGTACGGCTCTCGGTGCCGTCTTGTCTCAACAGATTGGTCCTGAAGCGCCACTCTTACCCTGTGCCTTCTATTCCCGCCAGCTCCTACCAGCGGAGCGTAACTATACTGTGTGGGAGCGGGAACTACTGGCCATCAAGGTAGCCTTTGAGGTCTGGCGCCACCATCTTGAGGGGGCACGACATCCGGTGGAGGTGAGAACCGACCACCGGAACCTGGAGTACCTCCAGACCACCCGCAAGCTGAACCAAAGACAGATCCGGTGGGCGTTGTTCTTTTCCCGGTTCCAGTTTCGGATCCGCTACATCCCTAGCTCTCAGAATCAGAAGGCGGATGCCCTGTCCCGGAAACCTGAAGACAACGCAGACACGGTACAGCAAGCAGAACCCACCACGATCCTACCTCCGGCTGCATTCCTGGCCACCCAGGAGGCGCAGCCACTGCAGGTTCGGGTGCGGGAACAGCAGCGGGTCGACGCTTGGGCCCAGGAACGACTCCGGGAGCTGGCTGAAGGGTCCAGCCCACAGTATCCGGGGCTGGTCCTGCATCAGGGCCTTCTGCTGCACCACGGTCGTCTGTACATCCCGCCAGGGCCACTACGGCTGGAGGTTCTCCGGATGGCCCATGATGCCCCAGCAGCGGGGCACTTTGGACGGTATCGGACCACCCATCTGGTCAGTCGTGAGTTTTGGTGGCCCCGCCTGAAGGCTGACGTGGCTTGCTACGTTGCGGGTTGTGATGTCTGCCGGCGCGCCAAGGGACCTACCGGGCGACCCCCCGGCCTACTTCAGCCATTGCCAGTTCCACCGCGCCCTTGGCACACGGTTTCGTTGGACTTTGTAGTGGACTTACCCTCGTCTCGTGGTTGTACCTGCCTTCTGGTTTTCTCCGACCATTTCACCAAGATGGTGCACTGCGTTCCCTGTCCATCTGTACCCACAGCCAAGGAAACTGCTCAGCTGTACCTTCAGCATGTCTTCCGCCTGCATGGACTACCTGAGCGCGTGGTGTCCGACCGGGGCGTTCAGTTCACATCCCGGTTCTGGCGAGCATTACACCAGACCCTCGGGACAGAGGTCTGCCTCTCGTCAGCCTACCACCCACAGACCGATGGCCAGACGGAACGGGCTAACGCGGTGCTGGAGCAGTACCTCCGGTGTTACTGCAGCTACCAGCAGGATGACTGGGTCGACCACCTGGCATTGGCGGAGTTCGCCTATAACAACGCGGTGAATGCGTCCACCCAGCAGACCCCGTTCCAGGCCAGTTATGGTTATCATCCACGGCTGTTTCCAGAGGTGCTGCCGGCATCCGCGGTCCCGGCGGTGACGGAGTGGCTTCAAGAGCTCCAGTCCCAGCAACAGCTTTTGGTGGAGCAACTGCACCAGGCCAAGGAAGCGTACAAAGCCCAGGCCGACCGCCACCGCCAGGTGGGGCCGGAACTTCCCGTCGGTGACCTGGTTTGGCTCTCCACTCGCCACCTCCACCCCTCTCGACCTTCGCGGAAGTTGGACGCCCGCTTCACCCGCCCGTTCCCTATCGTAGACCAAGTCTCTCCTGTGGCATTCCGTCTCCGGTTACCCGCAACCCTGAAGGTTCACCCGGTCTTCCACAGGTCCCTTTTGAGTCCGGTGGCCCCACCCGAAGAGTTCCACCCGAACCGTCCCCGACCGCAGCCAGTGTTGGTTCGGGGAGAGCCTGAGTACGAGGTGGAACGCATCCTGGACTCCCGATACCGCAGGGGAAAGCTGCAGTATCTCATTGACTGGAAGGGGTACGGACTGGAGGACCGTTCCTGGGAACCAGCGGCCAACGTCCACGCACCTGCCTGCCTCCGAGAGTTCCATGCGACATACCCCGGCAAGCCGGGTCCGGACCCTCGGTTGAGGGGTGGGCCTGGGAGGGGGGATGTTGTGATGGCCTGGGATTCCGATTCGGAGGATGAAACAGAGGAATCCCAGCCTGCACAGGAGTCCCCGCCTCCAGGGCCGGCTGAACTGGGGCAAGGCCTAGATGCTGAAGAGCCTGCACCTGTGGCAGTGCATCAGGAGCTGGCCCCAGGTGAAGCCCTTCTGGCCCCAGAGGGGCTTGATGACTCAGTGGCCACAGGTGAGCCTCCTCCAGGGCCCAGTAACCCTTCGGCCTCTCTTGATCTGCAGAGGCTTAGGGCAGAGAGGCGAAGGGAACTGGTTGCCCCCAGGAGGAGTGCTCGCCTTAAGGCCAGAGGAGGCGGGGCTCCTGGGGGCCGGGACCGCCCCTGGCCTTAGAAGAGGAGTCAGCCCGGCCCCAGGTTGCGGGAGCAACGTCGTTGTTGGCTTCGGACCTTCCTGTGTTCCTGATCCCTGCTCGGCCTCCTGTTCCTGACTATCCGGTACTCCTGTTCCCTGCTCGGCTTCCTGTTCCTGACTAACCGGTACTCCTGTTCCCTGCTCGGCCTCCTGTTCCCGACCATCCGGTGTTCCTGTTACCTGCTCAGCCTTCTGTTCCAGCGTTCCTGTTCCCCGCCCGGCTCTCTGCATCGGACCTCGCCCCTCTTCGTGTGGACTCTGCTACACCCACGGTACCTTACCCCCGGGACCAGCACAATGGCTATAGATGCAGAAAAAGCTTTTGACAGGGTATCCTGGAAATTTATGAAAGGTCTATTACACCATATGGATTTTGGTATACAGTATATAAAAGGGATTGAAGCAATATAATCAAAACAAAAAGCTAAAATCATAATCAATGGAAATTTATCACAGGAGTGTGAAATCAGTAAAGGGGTCAGACAAAGCTGCCCACTATCCCCCCTTAGAGCTGAAAGAAAGCGAGAGCCAAAGCCACAGCCACAGCCACAACCACAGCCTAAGTCTGAAACAGCCCTTGATAGAATGCCAGAGCCAGAGCCAGAGCGAGACCCTGAATCAGTGCCAGAACCAAGCCCTCATTAAGAACCATAGCCTGAGAAAGAGCCAGAGCCAGAACCAGAGCAACAACCACAGCCACAGCCTGAGTCTGAAACAGCCCTTGATAGAGAGCCAGAGCCAGAGCCATCGCCATCGTCAGAGCCAGAGCCAGAGGCCAGAGCCCAGAGCCCAGAGCCCAGAGCCCAGAGCCCAGAGCCCAGATCGTGTTGCAGTAGTCCAAGTGGGAGAAAACTAGTGCATGCACCACTCTGGCAAGACAGTCTGCGAGCAGGTAGGGTCTCAGCCTGCATACCAGATGGAGCTGGTAGACAGCTGCCCTGGACACAGAATTCACCTGCATCTCCATGGACAGCTGTGAGTCCAAAGTTACTCCCAGGCTGCACACCTGGTCCTTCAGGGCCACAGTTTCTCCATTCAGGACCAGGGAGTCCCCCACACCTGCCCGCCCCCTGTTCCCCAAAAAGAGTACTTCTGTCTTGTCAGGATTCAACCGCAATCTGTTAGCCACCATCCATCCTCCAACTGCCTCCAGGCACTCGCACAGGACCTTCACCGCCTTCACTGCTTCCGATTTGAAAGAGAGGTAGAACTGGGTATCAGCCGCACATTGATGAACACCCAGCCCAAACCCCTTGATGATCTCTCCCAGTGTCTTCATATAGATATTAAAAAGCACGAGGGACAGGACGAAACCCTGGGGCACCCCACAAGTGAGAGCCGAGGGGTCTGAACACTCACCCCCACAACCGCATTCTAGAAACGGCCCAGGAAGAAGGAGCGGAAGCATTGTATAAGAGTGCCCCCAGCTCCCAGCTCCTCTAGACAGTGCAGAAGGATGTTACGGTCGATGGTGTCAAAGGCCGCTGAGAGATCCAGCAGAACTAGGAAACAGCTTTCACTTTTGTCCCTAGCCCGCCGGAGATCATCAGCCAACACGACCAAGGCAGTTTCAGTCCCATGATGAGGCTTGAATCCTGATTGGAAGGGATCCAAACGCTCCGCATCCTCCAGGCGTGCTTGGAGTTGTTCAGCAACCACCTGCTCAATCACCTTGCCCAAGAATGGAAGATTTGAGACTGGGCGACAGTTGGCCATATTGGCCAGGTCTAAAGATGTTTTTTTAAGAAGCGGTTTAATGACCGCCTCTTTCAGGGGGTCTGGGAAATCTCCCTGACAGAGGGAAGCATTCACCACCCCGCAGAGCCCATCGCCCAGCCCTTCCCGGCTCGCTTTTATTAGCCAGGATGGGCAAGGATCAAGGAGACGGGTGGTTGGTTTCATTCGTACAAGTAGTCTGTTCACATCCTCAGAGGGAACAGATTGGAATTGATTCCATGCAATGTGACCAGACAGGACTCTATGTGCTGGTCCTGGGGGCTAACCGAGGGGCAAGGTCCGGGTGCAGTCTGAGGTCGATGGTGCAATATGAAGGCAGTCCGTAGAAATTGAAGCTGGGTGCAGGGCAGAGCGTCGGGTGAGGTCAGGAGCTCCGGCAGAGAAGCAGGTCAGGGATCAGGCTGGAACAGACAACCAACGATGTTGCTCCCGCAACTTGGGACTGGGGCAGGCTGGCTTTTATCTCCCCCGAGGCATAGGGCGGCCCCGTTCCTCAGGTGACTCGCCTCTCCTGGCCTGGAGGCGAGCACTCCTCCTACGGGAACTTAGTTCCCTCCGCCTCTCTGCCCTGAGCCTCTGCAGCTCAGGAGAGGCTGGAGGGTTACCGGACCCAGAGGCAACCTCAGCTTCCTCTGACGGGGCTGAGGGTGGAGCACCTGCAGGCAATGGATCCTCCATCACCTCAGGAGCCAGAGCAGACTCAGCTAGTGCCTGCACCTGATGATCCAGCACAGGTGAGTGTTGTGATACTGCCAGGGAGACAAAGTCCATCATGGCCCCACGTCACCTCCGGACGTCCATCGATCTCCCGTAGACACGCAGTATCAGCAATTAGCGACACGAGCTCCAGAAATAGCTTGTGTTCCAGGGCTGGTGCACGCTCTTATCAGCAGATAATGCACAGCGAAAGATGCACGCAGGAGAGCATTATTTATAAGTTTATTCTGCGTTAGTCAGAGCAGAGAAAAACATGACTGCCTGCTTCAGCGTTCAGGCAGCGAGCGAGAGACGAAAGCAACAGAAAACATAAACATCCTGTGAACAGGAAATACGCAGACTCTGTGACAAAGCCTGCTCCCTTTTAAGGTGGAACGGAAATATCCTAACAGTGAGGACCCTTCAGGCTCATGCCCCAGCCCCGGCTCAGCTGGTTCTGGAGGTAGGGAATCCTGTGCAGGCTGGGATCCCTCAGGTTCAGCATCCAAATCCGATTCCCAGGCCGTCACATTCTAGCACTCTCCCGCCCCGGCCATGCTCCCACGGTGATGTCTACCTCTTTCCAAATCTGAGCGACTTTATCTGCAAAAAACTTTGCAAAAACATTGCAGGAGATCTTGTGGTCCCTACCAGGCCCCGGTGACGAAGGTGGTTCCGATAGATTGCGAGCCACCTGAAAGAGTCTCCTGCTGCTGTTTTCTGCAGATGCAATAGAGGCGGTGAAGAAGCTCCTCTTCGCCGTCGCCGTCGCCACTTGGTAGGCCCGACATTGAGCTCTAACCCGTGTCCGGTCTGACTGAGAATGAGTTTTTCGCCACCGGAGCTCTAGCCGTCTCAACGATTGTTTCATCGCCCCCAGCTCCGGGGAATCAGTAAAGGGGTCAGACAAGGTTGCCCACTATCCCCCTTAATTTTCATATTAACATTGGAAGTTTTATGTAAACAAATTAGGGAAGAAAAAGAAATAAAAGGGATTATGCTGGGAAATAGAAGTTACAAAACGAGGGCATTTGCTGACGATTTAATTATAACTACGGAGCAACCAGGGAAGCGGGTGGCGCTGTGGGTAAAACCTCAGCACCTAGGACTTGTCGATCGCATGGTCAGCGGTTCGAATCCCCGCGGCGGGGTGAGCTCCCGTCGTTCAGTCCCAGCTCCTGCCCACCTAGCAGTTCGAAAGCACCCTTAAGCGCAAGTAGATAAATAGGTACCGCTTTATAGCGGGAAGGTAAACGGCGTTTCTGTGTGCTGCTCTGGTGCCGGTTCGCAGGAGCAGCTTCGTCACGCTGGCCACGTGACCCGGAAGTGTCTGCGGACAGCGCTGGCTCCCGGCCTCTAGAGTGAGATGAGCGCACAACCCTAGAGTCTGTCAAGACTGGCCCGTACGGGCAGGGGTACCTTTACCTTTACCTTTACTTACGGAGCAACCCAAACAGTTTAAGAAAGTTGTTGGAAATAATATATGGCTACGGTAAAGTTGCGGGGTTCAAAATGAATTTAAACAAGACAAAACTATTAGTTAAAAATATGTCGCCAGATGAAAAAGCAGAATTAGAACAAATAATGCACATTAAAATCTACCCCAAAATCAAGTATTTAGGATTATGGATAACACCAAAGAATATTAACTTCTATGAAGATAATTATACCAATTGTTGGAAAGATATCAAAAGACAGTTGGAGACATGGACAAGGTTAATTTTATCATTCCTGGGCCGTATTTCGGTAATTAAAATGATAGTTTTACCGAAGCTACTCTTTCTATTCCAAACGAAGCTACTGCTTTCTATTCCAGCAGTATCAACAAGTGGCAAAAAGAAATTTCTAAATTTTTGTGGAAGGGTAAAAGACCAAGAGTAAAGCATAAGATATTAATAGATACTGTAGAAAGAGGTGGCTACGGGTTACCGGATTTGAAGCTATATTACGAAGCCTCATGTCTTCTCTGGTTGAAAGATTGTTATTTATTAAAAAATTGGGATATTTTAGATCTAGAAGGTCATGACATCCGTTTTGGGTGGCATGGCTATCTTAATTATGGGAAAATAAAGATGCATAGGAGTTTTTCAAATCATATAATAAAGAAATGCTATATATAAGGTATGGGGAAAATACAAAAGATATTTGGAACAGAAAACCCCAAGATGGAACTCTCCGCTAGAAGCAATCGCTGTTAAAAAAAGCAACAACATCAAAGAGAACTGGATAACGTATAACACAATATTAAGGGGGGAGGAGGAGGGTCAACTAATATTGATAAGTTATGAGAAAATAAAAGATCACTTTTCTAGTTGGCTAGATTACTTCCAGGTGAATGAAGTGTTCAGACAGGATAAGCAGATGGGTTTTGAAAAGGAGCCTTCAAGATTTGAAAGAGAACTACTGAATAGTAAAACCAAAATAATCGCAAAAATGTATAGACTTCCTTTAGACTACAAAGTAATGGATGAGGAGGTTAAGGCTTCAATGATAAAGTGGGCCCAAGATGTGGGCCGTCCAATTATGCTAAAAGATGGGGAAACCTGATGGAATGTAAATTTGAAATTTACATCCAGCTATAATATAAGAGAGAACATGATGAAAATGGCTCATAGGTGGTACCTCACTCCTTCCAGATGATCAAGAATGTATAAAAAAAGGGGCGAGGAGGATTCCGATGGACCAAAAAGAACAACTAAATACCCCAATACGAAGAGAAGAGGTAGAAGAAGGGATAAGAGAGTTAAAAAGAGGGAAAGCACCGGGCCCAGATGGGTTCACATCAAGTTATTATAAGGAAATGAAAGACAAGTTGATAACACCATTGACAGAAGTAATGAACGGCATCCTAAAAGAAAGAGACATCCCAAAGACGTGGCAAGAAGCTTTTATAACAATTATTCCTAAACAAGATTCGGATCCAACCCAAGTGAAGAATTATAGACCCATCTCCTTATTAAACACTGATTATAAGATCTTTGCTGGAATCCTGGCTAAAAGACTTAAAAAAAATACTAATTAAGATTATACACAAAGATCAAACCGGATTCCTACCGGGCAGACATATAAGAAACAACACAAGGAACATAGTAAACATTATCGAATATTTATCTGAAAGGTGTGATAAACCAGCAAGCTTAATCTTTGTAGACGCAGAGAAAGCTTTCGATAATGTAGCCTGGGATTTTATGTTGAAAAATTTGGAGTTAATGGAGGTGGGCAAGGAATTTCTCAATGGTATAAAGGCCATATACACAGAACAAAAAGCGAGACTTATAGTTAATAATGTTATCACTGAGGACATAAAAATATCTAAAGGAACAAGACAGGGATGCCCACTGTCGCCTTTGTTATTTATAGCGGTTCTGGAAGTTTTGCTTAATGCAATAAGGCAGAACAAGCAGATTAAAGGGGTAACTGTCGGATTAAATGAGTACAAAGTCAAGGCCTACGCAGATGATGTAGTCTTGACGGTAGAAGAACCCAGAGAAAGTATAAAGGAGATTCTAGAGGAGATGGAGGAATTCGGAAATCTAGCAGGATTCAAACTGAATAAGACTAAGACCAAAATGATTGTTAAAAATATGGATCAAGAACAGATAGAACACCTACAGCAGCAAACGGAAATTGAGGTGGCAAAAAAGGTCAAATATTTGGGAATCTGGCTGACCAATAAGAACATCGACTTATACCAAAATAACTATACCCAAGTTTGGAAAGGACTGAAAAAAGATATGGAGGGTTGGGCCAGAATGAAACTATCATTCTGGGGAAGAATAGCTATGGTTAAAATGATGGTGTTACCCAAGTTGCTATTCCTATTCCAAACAATACCCATAATAAAAGGTACAAAAGACTTCAATGAATGGAAGAAGGTTATTACAAGATATGTCTGGGAAGGGAAGAAGCCCAGAATCAAATATAAGATATTAACAGAGATAAAAGAAAGAGGGGGCTTTGCCCTACCAAACATTAGACTATACTTTGAGGCAGCATGTTTATGCTGGATAAAAGAATGGGTAAAATTAGAAGATAAAGAGCTATTAGATTTGGAAGGAGTTAGCAACAAATTCGGGTGGCACGCGTACCTATGGTGTGACAAAAAGAAGGTGCATAGGGGATTCAGTACTCATATCTTTAAAGGTCCACTAATTGAGGTTTGGGAAAGATATAAGAACATATTGGAACCAAAAACTCCACATTGGCTTTCCCCGTTAGAGATAATTGGGGTAAAGAAGATTAATATGAGAGAAAAGTGGGGAAACTATGGAGAGATGGTTATTAAGGAAGACGGGAAGTGGAAAATAAAACCATACGACCAGGTTAAAATGCTTACATATGACTGGTTGCACTATTTTAGGGTAAATGAAATGTTTAAAAAAGAAGTGAAGGAAAGGGGGTATGAGGAAAAAAAATCAGCCTTTCAAAATGAAGTAATTGACAATGATGGCAAAAATTTATCAAGAATGTATAAAATGCTGCTGGAGGGGGCTAGGAAGGAGGAGGAAATGAAATCTGTGATGGTGCAGTGGGAAAGGGATTTTGGATACAATATCCAGCCAGAGGACTGGGAAAGGGTGTGGAGAGTAAATATAAAATTCACGGCGTGTACGTTACTGAAGGAAAATATGATGAAGATGCTTCACAGGTGGTACATAACACCCGTAAAACTGGCAAAGATGTATAAGGTAGACAACAAATGCTGGAAATGTAAACATAAAGAAGGGACATTGTACCATCAGTGGTGGGTCTGTAAGAAAGTAAAAGGCTTCTGGGAAGAGGTTTATAATGAAATGAAAAAGATACTGAGATACACTTTTGTGAAAAGACCAGAAGCCTTTTTACTAGGTATCATAGGAAAAGATATTAGGAAAAAGGACTGCAAATTGTTCCAGTATGCAGCAACCGCTGCTAGAATAGTAATAGCTCAGAAGTGGAAACAGGAAGAGAGTCCAAGGATAGAAGAGTGGAGAACAAAGCTGATAGAATACGCGGAATTGGATAGATTAACCGGGAAAATAAGATATACCAAAGATCAAAAATTCATTGAGGATTGGAAGAAATTTGTGGGGTATCTGGAAAACAACTGTGATGTAAAAACAACGCTAGTGGGGTTTAAAGAGGCACTGTAAATAATTAGTAAATATTGCTTATTTGAAATTTAGAGGAATGGGAGAACAAATGGCAATAGGAATGAATGGAATGCGATTTAAAGATACTATTTCGAATGATTGCCAATGACGTTGTAGGAAGTCCAAAATGTTTTCTTTTTGTTTTTGATTCGTATACGATTTGTTGTATGATTTGTTGGAACTTAATAAAATTTTAAAACGCAAAAAAAAAAAAAAAAAAAAAAAAGTATAAAAAATTGGCGAATGCTTGTTGGAGATGTGGAGGAAATAACGGTGACATGAGCCACATGTGGTGGACGTGTGAAAAGATTAAGATTTTTTTTTTTTGGGGGGGGGGAATATACGATGAATTAACAAAGATGATGGGGATAACTTTTACGAAAAAAACGGAGGCATTTCTATGAAGTATTTTAGATAAAGAGATCCCAAAAAATCTAAGAGAGGTATTCTTGTATGCAACCGCAGCAGCTCGTATACTTGTGGCCAAGGGATGGAAAGATCACGAGGCTCCAAAAATAACAGATTGGCAAATCAAATTACAGGAATTGGTGGAGACGGCTCAATTGACTAGCAAACTCAGAGGAATCTCAAAGCAAAAATTTACAGAAAAATGGAATGGTTATACAAGATATGTTCAAAAATGCAATAATAGTTTTTACTCCATGCTAGCATCCGAGTGATAAAGGAACTAAAAGGAGGTGGACAACAATTAAGGATTTATTATGTTTTCAGAATGTATTGGAAAATTTATATAGAAAGGATTAATGTTTTGTGTACATTCCATTGTAAGAATGGAAACAGAGCCACAGCCACAGCCTAAGTCTGAAACAGTCCTTGATAGAGTGCCAGAGCCAGAGCGAGACCCTGAATCAGTGCCAGAACCAAGCCCTCATTCAGAACCAGAGCCTGAGAAAGAGCCAGAGCCAGAACCAGAGCAACAGCCACAGCCACAGCCTGAGTCTGAAACAGCCCTTGATAGAGAGCCAGAATCAGAGAATCAGAATCAGAGTCAGAACCAGATCTTCGGTAAAGACGTGGTCTGGTCTTAGCGCAACTGCTCCTCCCACCCGCGATAACAGAGATTGGGTGTTCCAATACATCCCCCCGTAGGGAACCTATGGTGGGAGGAAAAAATCCTTAAATAAGAGACACGGGGGAATGATTAATGGACTTCAATGTCTGTACACTAATGCACAAAGCATGGGAAATAAACAAGATGAGCCTGAGCTCTTTGTACAGTAAACTAAATATGACATAATAGGCATCACTGAAACCTGGTGGGATAAGTCCCACAATTGGAATGTAATAATGGAGGGATACAATCTATTTCAGATAAACAGACCAGACAAGAAAGGAGGAGGAGTGGCGTTATATGTCAGGGATGTGTATACCTGTGAAGAGATCCAAGATTTAGAACCTCAAAGCCAAAGTGAGAGCATTTGGGTCAAAATTAAGGGAGAGAAGAATAACAGAGACCTCATTGTGGGAGTTTACTATAGATCCCCAAGCCAAACGGAGGACATAGATGATGCCTTCCTGGAACAGATGGCCAAGCATGCAAAAGGAAGGGAGATAGTAGTAATGGGGGACTTCAATTACCTGGATATTTGTTGGATGTCAAACTCAGCCAAGAGCATAAGGTCAAACAGATTCCTCACTGGCCTTGCAGACAACTTCATTGTCCAGAAAGTGGGAGAAGCAACAAGAGGAACAGCCATTTTAGATCTGGTCCTAACCAATGTTGATGACCTGGTTAGTGGGGTAGAAGTGGAAGGATCATTAGGCTCGAGTGATCTTGCTCTTCTGAAGTTTACTATACAGTGGAAAGGAGCAGCCAAGCATACTAGGACTCAATTTCTTGACTTTAAGAATAATAATTTATAATAATTTATAATAATTTATTATTTATACCCCGCCCATCTGGCTGAGTTTCCCCAGCCACTCTGGGCGGCTCCCAATCAGTGTTAAAAACAGTACAGTGTTACATATTAAAAACTTCCCTGAACAGGGCTGCCTTAAGATGTCTTCTGAATGTCAGGTAATTATTTATCTCTTTACCACGGGGCTGTCCGGGCTCCATGCAATCGGAGAGGGCGCTTCGGAGCCAGACAGTCAATAGCCCTGGTTAACTCCGCATTCCAGCGTGCCACCAGGGAATCAGCTGAAAGGCCATCAACTTGGGATAAAGCATCCCCTACCACTCTCTGGAAGCCAATTGGATCCATTAAGTGGCGGGGGCGGACCATCTGAATCGGTCCCACCTCCCTGCAGAGGGGAAGGGTTGCGGAGAAGTCCAGTTGCACCAGGAAGTGATCTGACCATGACACTTCTTTTGTTTCGCTTTTAGTTAGTGTCAGATCACCAACATCCATAGAGGTGAACACCAAGTCTAAGGCATGTCCACGGCTATGAGTTGGGCCAAACTTATTCAGGGACAGTCCCATGGAGGCCATGCTTTCCACGAAGTCCCGAGCGGCCCCTTGTAAGGTCGTGTCGGCATGGATGTTAAAATCCCCCAGAACAACCAAGCTAGGTGTCTCCAGGAGAACATCCGCCACGACCTGAAGCAGCTCGGGCAGGGAATCTTTGGTGCAGCGGGGAGGTCGGTACACCAGTAGGAATCCTGTACTGCCCCTATTGCCCAACTTCCAGAACATGCACTCGGAAAACTGGGTCTTCCCAATAGGACGCCTGGTGCAGACTAATGACTTCCTAAAAATCACTGCAACCCCCCCTCCCTGCCCACATGACCTGGGTTGCTGTGCGTAAGAGAAACCTGGTGGACAAGCAGCGGCAAGGACAGGCCCATCTGCTTCATCCAACCAGGTCTCTGTCACACATGCCAGGTCAAATCCTCCATCCACAATCAGGTCGTGGATGGCAGTGGTTTTATTCATCATTGACCTGGTATTGCACAGCAACACTTTCAGGTCATGTGGGTTTCCCTTGCTGATTACTGTATCCTTCCGGTCAGGACCAGACCTGGAGGCAGGGATAGTCCTCAAACAACGACTAAACCTGCCTCCTCAGTAATGACATGGTCTGGTCTTAGCGTAACTCCTCCTCCGGCCCATGATCACTGAGATCGGGTGTCCCAATACACCCCCCCCTGTGGAACCTGCCCCACCCAATCTATTGGCTGAGGCCCACTCCCAGGCAGCCATGACCCTTCCCCTTAAAAAGCAAAATACAAACTATATAATAATTAAATGCTTATCCCACCCCAAGCAAAAATAAAATAATGAAATAATATAATATTATAATAAAAAACAACAACCACCATTTAAGGTGCTGCAAATTAAAAGCAATTTAAAAGCAATTTAAAAGAAAGCCGACTTCATAAAACTTAGGGAAGTGCTGGGTGAGATCCCATGGACAGTAATACTAAAAGGAAAGGGAGTTCATGATGGCTGGGAGTTTGTTAAGAGGGAGATAGTAAAAGCACAACTTCAGGCAATACCAATGAGACGGAAACATGGAAGGTGCCTAAAGAAGCCAGGGTGGCTATCTAAAGAACTTTTAACTGAGTTAAGATTAAAAAAGGATGTGTACAAAAAATGGAAAAGGGGGGAAACCACCAAAGAGGAATTCAAACAAATAGCCAGCACATGTAGACACAAAGTCAGAAAAGCTAAAGCACAGAATGAACTCAGGCTTGCTAGAGGGGTTAAAAGCAACAAAAAAGGCTTTTATGGGTATGTCCGTAGCAAAAGGAAGAACAAAGAAACAGTGGGGTCACTCAGAGGAGAAGATAGTGAAATGCAAACAGGGGACACAGAAAGGGCTGAACTCCTCAATGCCTTCTTTGCCTCAGTCTTCTCCGATAAAGAAAACAATGCCCGACCTGAAGAATTTGGAGCAAATGATTCAGCAGAGGAAACACAGCCCAGAATAACTAAGGAGATAGTACAAGAATACTTGGCTAGTTTAGATGTATTCAAGTCTCCAGGGCCAGATGAACTGCATCCAAGAGTATTAAAAGAACTGGCAGATGTGATCTCAGAACCACTGGCAGTCATCTTTGAGAATTCCTGGAGAACAGGCGAAGTCCCGGCAGACTGGAGGAGGGCAAATGTTGTCCCTATTTTCAAAAAGGGGGAAAGAGAGGACCCAAATAATTACCGCCCAGTCAGTCTGACATCAATACCAGGGAAGATTCTGTTTTGTTTTTTTGTTTTTTTATAAGATATTTATTAGCATTTTCACAAGTTTTATAAAACATAAACATCACACAAAAAAGACACAAAAAAAGAAAATCAAAAATACATACAAAAAATCAGAAAACAAACAAAAACCACATGTATAACTTCATTCCCTTATGTTCGTGAAAATTACTTTCCCGACCTCCTCATACCTCTCCTTACTGCATTCCATTCTCTAATTAATTCTCTTCAACAAATCCATCCCTTAATTTTAGTTAATTTTTTAAAAAACTTTCTTTTCATATTACATAATAATTGCAGCTAGCAACCCCATAATTTCAGAATCAACATCGTCTTAACATTCAACAATTTTACAATATTTCTTAAGATAGTCTTTAAATTTCTTCCAATCTTCTTCCGCAGTCTCTTTCCCCTGGTCTCGGATTCTGCCAGTCATCTCTGCCAGTCCCATATAGTCTATAACTTTCATCTGCCATTCTTCCACGGTGGGTAGCTCTTCTGTCTTCCAATACTTTGCGATAAGTATTCTTGCTGCTGTTGTAGCATACATGAAAAAAGTCCTGTCCTTCTTTGACACCAATTGGCCGACCATACCCAGGAGAAAGGCCTCTGGTTTCTTTAAGAAGGTATATTTAAATACCTTTTTCATTTCATTATAAATCTTCTCCCAGAAAGCCTTAATCCTTGGGCACGTCCACCAGAGGTGAAAGAATGTACCTTCAGTCTCTTTACATTTCCAACATTTATTGTCAGACAAGTGGTATATTTTTGCAAGCTTGACTGGGGTCATGTACCACCTATAAGTCATTTTCATAATATTTTCTTTTAAGGCATTACATGCCGTAAATTTTATACCGGTGGTCCATAACCGTTCCCAGTCTTCAAACATAATATTATGACCAATATCTTGTGCCCAATTGATCATAGCTGATTTAACTGTTTCATCCTGTGTATTCCATTCCAACAGCAAGTTATACATTTTTGACAAGTTCTTAGTTTTGGGTTCTAACAGTTCTGTCTCCAATTTTGATTTCTCCACCTGAAAACCATTTTTCCTATCGGATTTAAACACCTCCATTATTTGATAGTAATGAAGCCAATCTCACACTTTATCTTTCAATTTCTCATAACTCTGCAATTTCAATAATACCAGGGAAGATTCTGGAGCAGATCATTAAGCAAACAGTCTGTGAGCACCTAGAAAGGAATGCTGTGATCACCAATAGTCAGCATGGATTTCTGAAAAATAAGTCATGTCAGACTAACCTGATCTCGTTTTTTGACAGAATTACAAGCCTGGTAGATGAAGGGAACGCAGTGGATGTAGCCTATCTTGATTTCAGCAAGGCATTCGACAAGGTGCCCCATGATATTCTTGTAAAGAAGCTGGTAAAATGCGGTCTTGAATATGCTACCACTCAGTGGATTTGTAACTGGCTGACTGACCAAACCCAAAGGGTGCTCATCAATGGTTCCTCTTCATCCTGGAGAAGAGTGACTAGTGGGGTGCCACAGGGTTCTGTCTTGGGCCCGATCTTATTCAACATCTTTATCAACGACTTGGATGATGGACTCAAGGGCATCCTGATCAAATTTGCAGATGACACCAAACTGGGAGGGGTGGCTAACACCCCAGAGGACAGGATCACACTTCAAAACGACCTTGACAGATTAGAGAACTGGGCCAAAACAAACAAGATGAACTTTAACAGGGAGAAATGTAAAGTATTGCACTTGGGCAAAAAAAATGAGAGGCACAAATACAAGATGGGTGACACCTGGCTTGAGAGCAGTACATGTGAAAAGGATCTAGGAGTCTTGGTTGACCACAAACTTGACATGAGCCAACAGTGTGACGCGGCAGCTAAAAAAGCCAATGCAATTCTGGGCTGCATCAATAGGAGTATAGCATCTAGATCAAGGGAAGTAATAGTGCCACTGTATTCTGCTCTGGTCAGACCTCACCTGGAGTACTGTGTCCAGTTCTGGGCACCACAGTTCAAGAAGGACACTGACAAACTGGAACGTGTCCAGAGGAGGGCAACCAAAATGGTCAAAGGCCTGGAAACGATGCCTTATGAGGAACGGCTAAGGGAGCTGGGCATGTTTAGCCTGGAGAAGAGGAGGTTAAGGGGTGATATGATAGCCATGTTCAAATATATAAAGGGATGTCATATAGAGGAGGGAGAAAGGTTGTTTTCTGCTGCTCCAGAGAAGCAGACACGGAGTAATGGATCCAAACTACAAGAAAGAAGATTCCACCTAAACATTAGGAAGAACTTCCTGACAGTAAGAGCTGTTCGACAGTGGAATTTGCTGCCAAGGAGTGTGGTGGAGTCTCCTTCTTTGGAGGTCTTTAAGCAGAGGCTTGACAACCATATGTCAGGAGTGCTCTGATGGTGTTTCCTGCTTGGCAGGGGGTTGGACTCGATGGCCCTTGTGGTCTATTCCAACTCTATGATTCTATGATTCTATGATTCTATCAACCTGCCCCAGCCATTCTGTTGGCTGAGACATGGACAAGGTTAAATTTATCATTCCTGGGCCGTATTTCGGTAATTAAAATGATAGTTTTACCGAAGCTACTCTTTCTATTCCAAACGATTCCAATTACAGGAAGACCAGCAGTATCAACAGGTGGCAAAAAGAAATTTCTAAATTTTTGTGGAAGGGTAAAAGACCAAGAGTAAAGCATAAGATATTAATAGATACTGTAGAAAGAGGTGGCTACGGGTTACCGGATTTGAAGCTATATTACAAAGCCTCATGTCTTCTCTGGTTGAAAGATTGGTATTTATTAAAAAATTGGGATATTTTAGATCTAGAAGGTCATGACACCCATTTTGGGTGGCATGGCTATCTTAATTATGGGAAAATAAAGACGCATAGGAGTTTTTCAAATCATATAATAAGAATGTTGAATGGTTTCTTTAAATGTAAAGGTTCATCATTGTTCCACTCGATGTGTATATCTTAAAGGGGCCAGAGCAAGGGCCAGAGCAAGATAACGAGACCCAACTTTAAAGCTGTGAAACATAGCAGGTGCTGCTGAGTTGTATTTGATTAAGGTGTGTCAGCATTTGGGTTTAGTATATAAGGAGCAGCACCTAGCTCTCCCATTACCCTGGGGTTTGGGTTGGTGGTTGGGTCTGGTTTGGTTGTTAATGTATTTAGTGTAAATGGAGTTTTTGTTTTTCTTATTAAAACCTTGTTTAAGTTATTTTTGAGTCCTTTTCATTTTTAATGCATGATCTCCCCAGCAAGCTATCTGCAGCGCTACCATACTGCAAATAGCCAACATCTTTGGTTATGGGCCCAGCTGCTGAGTGGATGACTGCATATTTTTGGACTCTGAAAAAGGTTTGAAAACTCCTTCTCCTGTTAGTGTAATTTTTTGTGGGTCTGGAAGAGTTCCAGAATGGTTGACCGGGTTCCTGAAGCTGAGAAGGCTCTGGTCTTCCCACAGCTAACAGATGAGAACTATAGTTTATGGTCTTTTCGGGTGGAGGCGCTTTTGACCTCTAGAGAAGTATGGACCTATGTAACTGATGACCCTCCTGACCCTGTAACTAATGCTTGGTCGAAAGGAGATGCAAAAGCCAGGGCGATAATTAATTTGGCAGTCAGCGACCAGCAAGTAGTCTATATAAGAAATAAGAAAACTGCCAAAGAAATGTGGGACAGTCTTGTAGCAGTGCATGTTAGAAAAGAGTCAGCATCTGCATTGTCGTTTTTCAAGCAGTTGTACCAGACGAAGTTGCAGCCTGGTGGTGATTTGGCAGCACACTTGAGACGTCTGGAGGCAATACGCGGCGAATTAATTCGAAGGGACATGGTGATACCTGATATTCAGTATGTTTTTATCATCCTTTGTTCCCTTAATGAGGACTTTGATGGTATAGCTAGCCAGATATCTGCTGTTCCACCAGCACAATTAACTGTGGAAGGGGTAACGGCAAGATTAATGGGCGAGTTGGATAGAAGGGAGGCTTGTGCCATAAGCACTCCTATTTCCAGAAAGAATGAGGAACGCCATATGCAAACCTGTGGTGATACAACTGCATTTAAAGCTGCAAAGCGTTGTTGGTTCTGCAATAAGCAAGGACATTTTGCAAAGGACTGCAGAGCCAAAAGAAAGCAAAGTACTCCCAAGTCTGTTTCTGTTCGTCAGTCACGGTTGTCAGCCCAACAGCAGACATCGTATAGTAAAGACAGAAACGAGCCGCGAGCTTTTCATGCTTGGACTACAAATCGCAAAAGAATTAAAGATGCCAAGTGGAAGTCTTTTATTATAGACTCTGGAGCATCTCAGCACATCTGCAATGATCGAAGCTTGTTTATTTCTTTCGAAGAGGAAATTGGTAATGTACATTTAGCCAATTCACAAGTCTTGCAGTCGCTTGGCAGAGGTACTGTTAAACTTGACTCTTTAAACATTACAATAGCAAACTGCATTTACTGCCCGTCAGTGGACAATTTATTGTCAGTAAGGTGCTTTGCTCGTCAAGGCATAACTGTGCGTTTCTTAAAATCAATGTGTGAGTTTTTTGATGGGAACAAACGTTTATTGTATGCCCGGGACTCTGATGGTTTATATAGACTCTATTTTCGCACCTACTCCCAATCGCCTATAAATTGCAGAGCAGCACAGTCAAGCCAGGGGTTGAGGAATGTAAGGCCTCATTCCGGGTGTGTCCATGAGGCGCACAGAATTCTGGGACACCTGAATTTTGCTGATGTAATTAAGACAAAGAATATCGTTAATGGCCTCAACTTAAAACCATGTAAATTATTTATGCAATGTCTATCCTGTTGCAAGAATAAGATTAAGGTTGCACGCAAGGGTAGGTGCTCAGATAGGAAAGTAACTGAACCATTTGAGCGTGTACATTGTGATTTAGTTGGGCCACTCCCACCATCATTAGGAGGTTCTAAGTACTGGCTTACTCTGATAGACCAGTATAGTAGATACTGTTGGACTTATGCAATAGCTGAGAAGTCCCAAGCATTTGAAAAGTATAAAGTTTTTTGCAACTGGGTAAAAACGCACTTTAACAAACCAATTAAGAACCTGTTTTCTGACCGGGGCGGGGAATTTGTTTCTGAGGATTTTGAGAAATTCCTGGAAGCGCAGGGGACTACTCATGAGTTATCTTGCCCCCGAAGTCCCTGGCAAAATGGGCTTGTTGAAGTTGTGCAGCGTGACCTACAGGCAGGGGTTAAAACGTATCTGCATGATGCTAATCTGCCCAAAGACTTTTGGGCTGAAGCACTTAATGCATTTTGTTACATTAGAAATCGCAGTTATCATACTGGTTTAGATGTCACCCCCTATGAGAAACTGTTTAAAAAACGCCCTAATCTGAAATACCTCCGCATTTGGGGTTCAGATGTAATTATGCATTATCCTGCTAAGCAAAAATTGGGTGAACGTAGTGTCCAGGGAAAATTAATGGGCTACCAGCAGGGGGCGTACAGAATTTACATACCAGCAACTGGCAAATTTCATATTACCAGAAGCATGATACAAACTGTAAATTGGAATGGAGTTGCTGTCTTCCAAGATACTGATGGTATAGATAATACTGAGGAAGAAGAGGAAGAAACAGCAGAAGAAGCAGCAGGAAATAGTGCTTCTGAATTAATGGGAAAAGACAAAAAGCCTGTTGAGTCTGATAAATTGTTTGATGATTTAAAGTCACAGGCACCCGAGGGGAGGTCAGATTCTCTTGAGTTTTCTGACCGTGAGCTTAGCCTACAGGCACCTCTTCAATCTGACAATGATTTACAACCTGAAACTAGTGGTTTACTTAGTCCCATTAAGTCTGAGAAGTCTGACTCTCCTTCTGGACTGAGACGTTCAGATAGAAAGAGACAGAAGCCACAACGATTTGCAGATGAACATTTTAATACTGTGTATGCCAATAAGGTAGTTTTTGAGCCAAAAAGCTACAGTGATGTTCAGAAATTACCTAAGCAACAAGCTGCAAATTGGTATAAAGCTATGAACTCCGAGATAGCTTCTTTAAAAGAGCATAACACTTGGTCTCTTGTACCACAAACCCCAGATATGAGACTTATTGATTCGAAATGGGTTTATAGAGTTAAAACGAATGACAAAAACGAAGTTGTAAGGTACAAAGCAAGATTAGTTGCTAGGGGTTTTCAACAAATTCCAGGCGAAGATTATGATTTGTGTTATTCACCAAGCGTAAAATATGAAACAGTTAAGCTTTTGTTAAAAGATGCATCACAGCGTGGACATTCCGTTTATCACCTAGATATAAAAACTGCATATTTGTTTGCAGATTTAAAAGAACAAATTTTTATGCGTGTTCCTGAAGGCATAGACGCCGCTGAAGGTTTGGTATGCAAATTAAACAAATCCCTTTATGGTCTGCACCAAAGTGGAAGGAATTGGCACCAAACTTTAGCAAAAGAATTGCTGGATATTGGTTTTTCACAAGGAAAGGCAGACAATTGTGTGTTCATAAAGGAAAGGGCAAACTCTGTAACAAAAATATGTGTGTATGTAGATGACGTATTAATTTCTACAAAAACTAAACAGGAATATGAACAGGTGGTATCACAGTTACAGAAGAAATTTGATGTAGTGGAATTAGGCATAGCTAAAAATTACTTATCCATGCAAATTGAGAAAGGCAAAAATGGATCTTTTCTGGTTCATCAAACTGCAAAAATTGATGATCTTGTTGAAATGCTATGTTTAGAAAATGCAAATGGGAAGGAAACACCTATGGTGTGTGGTTTCACCTTTACAGGTGAAGACAAGCCATTTCCTAACAAAACTTTGTATCGTTCTGCTATAGGCAAGCTAAATTTCATTCAAAGAATCTCAAGACCAGATATAACTTATGCTTTTCACTTTCTGGCAAAATTTGTGGAAAAGCCTACTACACAATGTTTCTCTGCTCTTAAGAGAGTGGTAATGTACCTTAAACATACCAAACATTATAGGTTGCAGTTTACAACATGTATTGACAAAGGTTTTGAAATTTTCTGCGATGCATCTCATGCAATGGAACAAAATAATTGCAGGGGTGTGTCTGGTATGGTGTTTTGTTATAACGGTTGTCCATTTGAATGGAAGTCCCAAACACAAACCATTATTTGTCTCTCCACAACAGAAAGTGAATTATGTGCATGCGTTCAGGCCACTCGTGATGTAGAATGGTATCTGCAAGTGTTTGCAGACCTACAGATGCAAGTAACACTACCAGTAAAAGTTTACCTTGATTCCCAGAGTGGACTTGCTATCCTGTGCTCAGAGACCAATACGCAGCGCACTAGAGTCTTAAGGTTACGTTTAGAATTTGTAAAGCAACTAATTGCTGATGAAATGGTTGTATTTGAATATGTTCCTGGTGACAGTCAAATTGCGGACATTTTTACAAAAGCACTTCCAAAGGTTACACATGAAAAACATGTACAAAGTATGCTTTCTGTTTTTGTTCCACAATGATGAACCGCAGGGGAAATGTTGAATGGTTTCTTTAAATGTAAAGGTTCATCATTGTTCCACTCGATGTGTATATCTTAAAGGGGCCAGAGCAAGGGCCAGAGCAAGATAACGAGACCCAACTTTAAAGCTGTGAAACATAGCAGGTGCTGCTGAGTTGTATTTGATTAAGGTGTGTCAGCATTTGGGTTTAGTATATAAGGAGCAGCACCTAGCTCTCCCATTACCCTGGGGTTTGGGTTGGTGGTTGGGTCTGGTTTGGTTGTTAATGTATTTAGTGTAAATGGAGTTTTTGTTTTTCTTATTAAAACCTTGTTTAAGTTATTTTTGAGTCCTTTTCATTTTTAATGCATGATCTCCCCAGCAAGCTATCTGCAGCGCTACCATACTGCAAATAGCCAACAAAGAAATGCTATATATAAGGTATGGGGAAAATACAAAAGATATTTGGAACAGAAAACCCCAAGATGCTTCCACTAGAAGCAATCGCTGTTAAAAAAAGCAACAACATCAAAGAGAACTGGATAACGTATAACACAATATTAAGGGGTGAGGAGGAGGGTCAACTAATATTGATAAGTTATGAGAAAATAAAAGATCACTTTTCTAGTTGGCTAGATTACTTCCAGGTGAATGAAGTGTTCAGACAGGATAAGCAGATGGGTTTTGAAAAGGAGCCTTCAAGATTTGAAAGAGAACTACTGAATAGTAAAACCAAAATAATCGCAAAAATGTATAGACTTCCTTTAGACTACAAAGTAATGGATGAGGAGGTTAAGGCTGTCGGGAATCAAGCGTTTATCAGGAGAAACTGGCAACTCTCCCAGGCACCCGGCTTGATCTCCTGTTGACCTCCCTGTCTGCATTCCCCAGCAAGATCCAGGCAGAGGTCGCGATAGGCGATCCTTCTCAGCGTGAGAA
Organism: Podarcis muralis; assembly: GCF_964188315.1. Taxonomy (NCBI): domain Eukaryota; kingdom Metazoa; phylum Chordata; class Lepidosauria; order Squamata; family Lacertidae; genus Podarcis; species Podarcis muralis. Next base: position 19,004,911 of record NC_135674.1, read on the forward strand.
GAACACACTCCTCTTTCCTGCCCCCCCGGGCAGGGGAAAGAGATAGACAGAAAACGTATTTACATGCCTTTATTTCTGTCTTTGCAGTGTTACAAAAAACATGACTGCTCTCTTTAAATTCCAGCAGTCGAGAGAGAAACTCCTCCTGTACAGCTGATATTACACTCTGAGCTAATTCCAGTGCTTCGCACTGTGAATAGACTGTCCCTCTGTTTCCCACGGAACAGTCCCAACATTCCCATTATGTTTTGCTTTCAAGCTACCAGCAGCTCGCGGGTGCATTGCTTCTATATCGTAACATACTCCCCCATATGAATCAATGTGCGCTGCGAGCAAAGCGTGATCCAGAGAAGAAAACAAACAGTTGTTATACATATAACACTCCCCTGTTGTTTCAGTTCCACCCTTGGAACTACCCGCCAGTGGTTTCCCCAGTGTACCTCTCTGGTTGCCTGACTTCCAAGGAATGAGTGCATCTGCATTACCTTGGCTAGGGAATGTAGTGTTGCGCTTAGCAACTCCCTGTTGTGTCTTTGTCTCTGACTTAGACACAGCTTCAACCTGTCTTGAGTTGTCAACAATAGTAACACATGCAACAGCTGAGTTAGCAAACTCTTTTGAATACCTCTTGGGTGGTACACCCTTTGTAACTCTCTCAGACCTGCGTATGAGGTGCTGATCCTCTCTGCTCACTGGTTCAGTCTCAGGACTCTTTGGAGAACCAGTTCCAATAGTAAACAGTGGTTCATCCTTCACCTGTGAAGGTCTAGCCATTGTGTGAGATTTCCTCTCAATGACTGTGTCAACTGAGCTCTCCGAGCTATCACTGTTACTCTCAGTACCACTGTAATCAGTAAAATCATCATCATCATCTGAATTGTCCTCAGTGGGAAATGTGTGAACAATTACTCTCTCCTGTTCAGGAGCACTCTCTAGAAATTTTGTGAGAATCACCTGACCAGATTCAGACAAAATTACTCTGTAGAAACCCTTTTAATAACCCACAAAAATGCCTCTAGCATTCTTTACTCCACCTGGAGCATCAGATTTCACATGAGACCCAAAAACCTTAAAATGGGCAACAGAAGGTTTTCTATGGAACAGCTTCTCAAAAGGAGAACACCCCAAATCTTTTGAAACCTTTCTCATCCAAGTGTAACAATAACACATTAACGATTCCGCCCAAAACTCCTGTGGCAAATGTGAACTCAGCAATTGCGCCTTCATCCCATTTTGCAATTCTCTGTTCACTTTTACACAAATACTTTTGTTCCATGCTCCTGCAGAAACAGCAGTCTTGTGCCTTATCCCTTTCTTATCCAGGAAATCCTGAAAATCCTGTAAAAGAAAAACTGGCTTTTCATCTGTGAAAAGACAATCAATGTTAGCATCATGAACATTTTTAACCTTGACACAAAACTCTTTAAACCTTTCTAAGGCTTCTTGTGGTTTCTGCATTATATGTATCCACACATAATGAGAGAAATAATCCACACACACAAGATAATATCTTGCATTGCCTCTAGATGGTGCTAGAGGACCAATCACATCAGCATACACTCGCTGAAATGCCCTGTTAACCTTGGTTGCCTTCTTGACGTCCTTCGTCATACCTGCAAGAGAAATCATGTTAGATTCAGATGCATTACAATTTATGCAATCACTTTGATCAAAAGTCAACAAATACAGTCCATCTTTCTCTCTGGCAGAAAGATACAGCTCTCCATCTTTGAAGATTTTGCAGCTTTCTCTATCATAGGACAAAGTCAGTCCTTTCTTTGTGATCTGCAAAACACTCAGCAGATTGAACTTTAAATCAGGAACCAAATACACATTGTTTATAGTCAAGTTCAGACTTTCAAGATACACAGTTCCAAACCCGGTGTGATGGCCTGGGAATCCGATTCAGAGGATGAACCAGAGGAATTCCAGCCTGCACAGGAGTCCCCGCCTCCAGGGCCGGCTGAACTGGGGCAGGGCCTTGATTCTGAGGCGCCTGCACCTGTGCCGGATCCTCAGGAGCAGGCACCAGGTGAATACATTCTGGCTCCAGAGGTAGTTGAGGACTCAGTGCCTACAGGTGAGTCTCCCCCTGGGCCCAGTAACCCTTCAGCCTCTCCTGAACTGCAGAGGCTCAGGGCAGAGAGGCGAAGGGAACTGGTTTCTCCCAGGAGGAGTGCTCGCCTTAAGGCCAGGAGAGGCGGGTCTCCTGGGGGCCGGGACCGCCCCTGGCCTCAGAGAAGATAAAGGCCAGTCAGCCCGGTCCCAGGTTGCGGGAGCAACGTCGTCGTTGAGTACCTGCTCCTGTCTGGATCCAGACCTGACCCTCCAGTGTTCCTGTCCCCGCTCGGCTTCCTGCTTCGGACCTCGCCCTGCTCCTTGTGAACTGTTTTCAGGCCAGTGACCCAGGACCGGACTTTGACTACGTCAACGGTAACCTTCCCCCCGGGACCAGCACAGTTTGCTCCCGCCACACCCGCACTCCCTCTTCGTTGGGGTGCGTTCGGGAAGAGCCAGAAGCCATGGCCGACCAAGCAGCTACGCTGGTGGCATTGGCCCAGGAGAACCAGGCCTTGACTCACACCGTGCAGCAGCTCAGCAATGCGGTTACAGCACTTCAGCAGCGGTTGGACGCCCTACCGGCTCCTGGGGCTGACGCCCCGGCTTCTGGCAAGTACCCAGTGGCCTTGCCAGAGAAATTTGATGGGGCCCCGTCCAGCTTTCCCATGTTCCTTGCCCAGGCCAAGTTGTATATTCAGGGGCGAGCCCGGAACTTCCCTGATGACCGCACCAAGGTGCACTTTTTGATTAGTTTGTTAAAAGACCAGGCGGCCAAGTGGGCGTTGCCGCTGCTCAGGCAAGACTCCCCCTTGCTGACAGACTATATGGGGTTTTGCAATCTTTTGGAGGCCGCGTTCGGCAACCCCCAGAAGGGGAGTCAAGCCAACCGGGCAATTAGGCGGTTGAACCAGGGCAAGTCCACTGTGGCCGCATACACCACGGAATTTCGGCTGCTGGCACAGGACTTGACCTGGAATGACTCTGCTCTTCGGGACCAGTATCTCGAGGGGCTTTCAGATGAGATACTGGACCAGCTGGCCACAATGGAACGCCCCACCACGTTAGACGCCCTCATTCAACGGAGTCTACAGATAGACGATCGACTGGAGGTCCGTCGTCAGGCCTGGGGCCGCAGGCACTTCCAGTTCTTGGCGCCAGTTTCTGCCAGCAGCTCCACGGCCACAGCCGAGTCATCGGAGGAGCCTAAGCAGCTTGGGGCAGTGCAGCCATGCCTCTCCCCCGCGGAGAAGACGCGGCGTCGGGAGGGGAATCTATGTCTCTACTGTGGCGGAAGTGGACACTACGCCCGGTCCTGTCCTGAGAAACCGCCAACCCTAGTAGCTGAGGTCCCTGGCTACCGGGGGTCCCAAACAGCGCAGAATGGGCCCGCACCGGTGGAATTGCAACACCTTATGGTCCCAGTACGTCTATACCCTCCAGGTGGGCCCTGGATTCTTACCCATGCTTTGGTAGATTCGGGGGCAACCCGCTCCTATATGGACGCTGCTTTTGCTGCCCATCATCAGGTGCCACTTCAGAACAAGCCAGAACCGGTACAGGTGGAGGCAATTGACGGACGGCTCCTGCGTTCAGGTGCCGTTACTCAGGAGACCCAGCCCTTGGTCCTGTGTCTCCAGCAGCACCGGGAGATGCGAACTTTGGACATTGCCTCCATGCCCCGGTTCCCCCTGGTGCTCGGGATGGACTGGCTGGAGGCTCACAATGTTCAGATTGACTGGGTCAAACAGACTGTGCACTTCCCAGACCCATGTTCCCATGCTCAGTCCGAGATGCTAGCAGCCGCACCCACTGAGGAGGCTGCATCCACACTCCCAGCCGAGTACCGGGATTACCAAGACGTGTTCGAGGAACGGGGGGCAGACCAGCTGCCGCCGCATCGGTCTTTTGACTGCGGCATAGACCTCCAGCCCGGAGTGCCCCTACCGATGGTCGCTTATACTCTCTAACAGAGCCAGAGTGCGAAGCTTTGCAGGACTTCCTGCGCAAGAATCTGGAGCGTGGTTTCATTAGGCCTTCTACCTCGCCCACCGCTGCGTCAGTGCTCTTCGTTAAGAAGAAATGTGGGGAGCTTCGCCTTTGCCATGATTACCGGGCCCTGAACAAAATTACCATCCCAGACCGGTAGCCCTTGCCCCTTATTTCGGAGTTGCTGGAGCGGATGCAAGGGGCGCAGGTGTTTACCAAGCTAGACCTCCGGGGGGCCTACAATTTAATTCGGATTCGAGCCGGGGATGAGTGGAAGACAGCATTCGGGACCCGGTACGGGCAGTTCGAATACCTGGCTATGCCCTTTGGATTGTGCAACGTGCCCGCCGTGTTCCAACGGTACATCAACCACATGTTCCAGGACTTGCTAGACAAGTACGTGGTGGTGTACTTGGATGATATATATTTTGGTTTTCTCCCATGACCTGGCTCGCCACGAGGGTCATGTCCGGACCGTGCTGCAGCGCTTGCGGGAGCACCGCCTGTATGCGAAGCTCAGCAAGTGCGAGTTCCATCAGCGGTCAGTGGACTTCCTTGGTCACCTACTCTCTCCAGATGGGGTGCAGATGGATCCTGGGAAGGTGGCAGCGGTTCGGGAACGGGCGGCACCTCGGAACCGCAAGGACCTACAGCGTTTCCTGGGGTTCGCCAACTATTACCGGACCTTCATTGCAGATTATGCTCATCGCATAATCTTGACCCGGCTACTGCGCCCCAAGATGCTGTTTTCCTGGGACAAGGAGGCAGAGGAGGCGTTTCAGGGGTTGAAGGCCTGTTTCCAGAGAGCGCCGATCTTGCAACATCCGGATCCCTCTCGACCCTTTGTGGTAGAGACCGACGCCTCCAGTACGACTCTCGGTGCCGTCTTGTCTCAGCGTACCCCAGCAAGCCGGGTCCAGACCCTCAATTGAGGGGGGGGGCTGGGGGGGATGGTGTGATGGCCTGGGAATCCGATTCAGAGGATGAACCAGAGGAATTCCAGCCTGCACAGGAGTCCCCGCCTCCAGGGCCAGCTGAACTGGGGCAGGGCCTTGATTCTGAGGCGCCTGCACCTGTGCCGGATCCTCAGGAGGAGGCACCAGGTGAATACATTCTGGCTCCAGAGGTAGTTGAGGACTCAGTGCCTACAGGTGAGTCTCCCCCTGGGCCCAGTAACCCTTCAGCCTCTCCTGAACTGCAGAGGCTCAGGGCAGAGAGGCGAAGGGAACTGGTTTCTCCCAGGAGGAGTGCTCGCCTTAAGGCCAGGAGAGGCGGGTCTCCTGGGGGATGGGACCGCCCCTGGCCTCAAAGAAGATAAAGGCCAGTCAGCCCGGTCCCAGGTTGCGGGAGCAATGTCGTCGTTGAGTACCTGCTCCTGTCCGGACCCAGACCTGACCCTCCAGTGTTCCTGTCCCCGCTCGGCTTCCTGCTTCGGACCTCGCCCCACTCCTTGCGAACTGTTTTTAGGCCAGTGACCCAGGACCGGACTTCAGCTACGTCAATGGTAACCTTCCCCCCGGGACCAGCACACCCGGTCGCTTCCAGCTCCTGGCCATTGGCCTGTTTCACAGTGAAGCTTTGCTTCTTAAACGTTGAAAACAGATCTCTGCGCGACGTCATGTGTTGCGTGCATCCCGTGTCAAGAACAAAAGTGTTCTCCGTTGAAAATGCGGCTTTTGTTGACAGCAATGCCTTTGCAGGTTTCATCTGGGACTTGGTACGACTTTTGCCTGACGCCTCAGGCTTTGCAGAGCTCCCCTTAGCTCCTTTCTGCTGACGTGGCCTCTTACAGTTCCGCTGAAGATGCCCAGGTTGGCCACAATTGAAACAACGGACAACGTTCAAAGCAACAGCCTGTTCTTCACTTGCAGTAGCAGTGGGGGTGTCAGAACTCCGAGCTTCTCTCCCCCTGTCTTTGACATCTATTGCAGCAAGGCGATCTCTCTCATTGAGAACCACGGCACAAATTCTTTCCACCGTAAGATCTGCGGCAGGTAGAGAACCCAGCTGACTTGCAACGGTTTTGTAAGTCTGATTAAGGCTGTTGATAATCATGAAGCAGAATATCTCTTCCTGTAGAGGAAAATTCCGTTGCGCCATCTGCTGGCGTAAGAATTTCATCTCTGTCAGATGCGCTTGTACATCTCCATCAGGCGTTAGCCTTAGATTGGTCAGCTTTTCAAAATGCAGCAACGCTGAAGAACCAGCATCTCTTTGATGTATTCTATGCAGCGTTTGCCAAATCTCACGCGCATATTCCAAATCCTGAATATTCACGAGTTGATCATCTGAGATACACAGAATTATGGCCGTCCTGGCTCTCACATTCTGTGAATTCCAACCTGGCGTTGGTGCAGCAGGGATGGGGTTATCAATCACCCCAAAAATCCTCTGATTCTGAAGCAGGGCTTTCATCTTTACAGACATGAGGAATAATGGTCATTAGTGAGTGGAGGTGGGTAAGGTAAGCCTCCCCCCTTCTTGGTATCCATTTTGAATCCAAGCCTCAGCTCTCACTCTCGAGCCTGTAAAATCCAAGAGTCTATTGGCTGTTCACTGCGTTGCACTTAGCAGCTAAACGCAGGCTGTTTTAAAAGTCCCTGCAAGAGCAGTGAGATAGCAGACAAAACAAACGCTGTTTTCTCAGTGTTTTTCCAGCCTCTCACAGTCCCAGCCTCATTACCGTGTTGGCTAGTAACTTTCCACTTTACTGAGGTTTCGTTGCTTAGCAACTGGACATTCCAGGGTTGAGCAGCAAACTTTTATCAGGCCCAGGAATGCGAAGTATGCAGGCTGTTTCTCCGTGCTGTTTTCATCCAAAAGCAGCTTTTGTGAACCAGAGAAGAATCAATCTGTGTTCACACTTGTAGCCCATTATTCAGCATACCTTAGGGGTTCCATTGCTCCTGGCTTATCAGCAAAAACGTTTGCTTCGGTGCTCAGCCGTCTTTTGTAGCTTCCATCCGCACGCTGCCATATCTTCCTTTATCTCCTTGCAGAGGATGAAGTACGATCCATCAACCTGTTCTGCTGCTTTCATGGATCAAAACCATCCTCTGCTACCAGATGTCGGGAATCAAGCCTTTATCAGGAGAAACTGGCAACTCTCCCAGGCACCCGGCTTGATCTCCTGTTGACCTCCCTGTCTGCATTCCCCAGCAAGATCCAGGCAGAGGTCGCGATAGGCGATCCTTCTCAGCGTGAGAAGAACACACCACTCTTTCTTGCCCCCCCCCCCGGGCAGGGGAAAGAGATAGACAGAAACGTATTTACATGCCTTTATTTCTGTCTTTGCAGCATTACAAAAAACATGACTGCTCTCTTTAAATTCCAGCAGTCGAGAGAGAAACTCCTCCTGTACTTCCTGTACAGCTCATATTACACTCTGAGCTAATTCCGGTGCTTCGCACTGTGAATACACTGTCCCTCTGTTTCCCATGGAACAGTCCCAACATTCCCATTATGTTTTGCTTTCAAGCTACCAGCAGCTCGCGGGTGCATTGCTTCTATATCGTAACAAAGGCTTCAATGATAAAGTGGGCCCAAGATGTGGGCCATCCAATTATGCTAAAAGATGGGGGAAACTGATGGAATGTAAATTTGAAATTTACAGCCAGCTATAATATAAGAGAGAACATGATGAAAATGGCTCATAGGTGGTACCTCACTCCTTCCAGATGATCAAGAATGTATAAAAATTTGGACTTCCGGGTTAGCGCCATCGTCTAATGGCGGATTCCCTCCGAGCTCCGGAGGGAATCGGCTCAGTAGGAGACGGGTCCTGCCGCGGCGGCGACGCGGGGACCCTCAGAAACCACAGGCGTTGAAGCCTGTGGACCTGGAGACTCGGCGGGCACCATTTGCGCCCCCCCGACCCGAGAAGGAGCCTTTTTAAAGGCTTTGGAATGGGGGACGGGGAGCGGCGTGGTGCTGAGAGTCGACTGCTTCTCCTACGGAGTGAAGCCGCATGCCATGGTCGGAGAGCGCTGACTTCTTCCTTTGAAAATTTGGACTAAAAGTAACAACCCGTGAGTAACACGGAATTTGGATTTATAAAAGGAAAATTTTTGTTTAAATTTGGCACGATCGGGGAAGGCGCAAAGAGGAAGTCCGTCTCCCCGCCTTGTAAACAGCTTGAAGCAAGGACTAGATAACTAAGGTCGAGAGAACATCTTCTTTTTATTGGATAAAGTTATTAATTGCACGATTTGGCAGTATAAGCAATCTTGCTGGAGGCTAAGAGTTAATTTGGAGAGCTGAAGTGCCACCCCCCCCCCCGGGACCCGGGAGTGATCCACGAGAGAGAGCCTGTTGAGGAGACATAGAAGATTTTGACAGCTGTCAAACTAGCTGTCAAAGTTGGGGAAAAATAGAGAACTTTGTTTCTGTTGTCTTTGCTGGTTATATTTGTTACAATATAGTTATAAATTGTTGGAAACAAAGAAGAACTGAAACAAGTTAACTTGACTTTTGGGTTGGAATTGGAAGAAATACTAAATAACCAGAATCCCTCTAGAGGGGGTTCAGGGATATTACAAGAATGGCTGCAAGTGGAAAAATACAGGCTGAGCTGAACAAGGCTTTTTTTCTCCTGGGAAAGTTGCAAGAGCAAAGTGATGTTTTGGCTACAAGTGTCACAACTTTGAAGTCAACAGTAAATAAACTTACTGAGTTGGATAAGGACTTGACTCAAAAAAGTCTATGCAGCTGAACAAGAAAAGAAATCTGAGAAGCTTGAGGAAGTGGAAGTAGAGATATATGTTGATCAGGAGGAACAGGAAGGAGGGGCCGTAATGCAGCAGATGGTAAAGGAGAGCCAGAGGCCTGTCAAGATGGATACAAAGGAAAATAAGAACTGGATGATGAAAATCTGGTTTGAATTGAAGAATGAAGAATGGAGAGATCTCTTCTTGCGGAGATCTGAAGATCTATGGATTACAAATTTGATCAAGGTGGAAGCTGGAGCTTTTGGGACATTTGGATTTAAAAGGATTAAGAAACAAGATTTGAGCTCCACTTTTAAATATGGAGGTCTGGCTGGAAGAAATATGGACATTATTGGGACAGAGCTTCTCCGAGATTTGGTGTTTAATACAAAGGACTATCAAAAAAACTGGCAGAGAGGAACTGAGAGAGAATTAAGAGCCTCGGACGTGAGGTCTCCAGGCTGATAGCAGATAGTCTGATGGACATTGGTTGGGGATCGAAACCGGGAAAGGGGGGGTGGGGTTTGGGAATCCAAAGGGTGTACAATTATATTCTGATTCTTTTTATTTTGTTTTGCTATTAGTATAAAAATGGGGAATTCGTGGAAGGGAATTTGGGTCGACCTTAGAAAAAGGTTTTAAGAAGGAGTATTGACGTATAAAGACTGATGTATATAAGGTAAAATTGGATACATAAAATGAATTAAATATAATAATGAACTAAATAAAATAAGGTTAAAAACTGGGGACAAGAACTTGTTGAACTAACAATTGGAAATGGAATACAAGAAGGGGAGGCGTGGGGAAGTCGTGGAAATAGGTTATTGAAAATAAGGATTGTAAATGTTCAGTGTTTTTAATGTTTTTTTCTTTTTTCTGGATTTTTTTGAAAATTTCAATAAATATCTTTTTTTTTAAAAAAAAGAATGTATAAAAATTTGGCGAATGCTTGTTGGAGATGTGGAGGAAATAACGGTGACATGAGCCACATGTGGTGGACGTGTGAAAAGATTAAGATTTTTTTTTGGGGGGGGGGAATATACGATGAATTAAAAAAGATGATGGGGATAACTTTTACGAAAAAAAGGAGGCATTTCTATGAAGTATTTTAGATAAAGAGATCCCAAAAAATCTAAGAGAGGTATTCTTGTATGCAACCGCAGCAGCTCGTATACTTGTGGCCAAGGGATGGAAAGATCAAGAGGCTCCAAAAATAACAGATTGGCAAATCAAATTAAAGGAATTGGTGGAGACGGCTCAATTGACTAGCAAACTCAGAGGAATCTCAAAGCAAAAATTTGCAGAAAAATGGAATGGTTATACAAGATATGTTCAAAAATACAATAATAGTTTTGACTCCGTGCTAGCATTCGAGTGATAAAGGAACTAAAAGGAGGTGGACAACAATTAAGGATTTATTATGTTTTCAGAATGTATTGGACAATTTATATAGAAAGGATTATTGTTTTGTGGAAGAGATTCCAAACTGGGTCCTTATTGCCTGGCAATAAACCTTACCTTCTTATTCTCCGTTGCTGAGTCTGCCTGATCCTTATTTATCACCAAGTGAGTACCCGCTTACGTTCACGTGCTTCAATTCCATTGTAAGAATGGAAACAGAGCCACAGCCACAGCCACAGCCTAAGTCTGAAACAGTCCTTGATAGAGTGCCAGAGCCAGAGCCAGAGCGAGACCCTGAATCAGTGCCAGAACCAAGCCCTCATTCAGAACCAGAGCCTGAGAAAGAGCCAGAGCCAGAACCAGAGCCACAGCCACAGCCTGAGTCTGAAACAGCCCTTGATAGAGAGCCAGAATCAGAGAATCAGAATCAGAGTCAGAACCAGATCTTCGGTAAAGACGTGGTCTGGTCTTAGCGCAACTGCTCCTCCCACCCGCGATAACAGAGATTGGGTGTTCCAATACATCCCCCCGTAGGGAACCTGCCCCAGCCATTCTGTTGGCTGAGGCCCCCTCCCAGGCAGCCCTTGTCGCGTATTCCACGCGGCGTTTTCAGCAAAGCACTAAGAGTTCCAGGTTTTTCAGTGCAGTCCTTTTTAATGTGAGCTATATACAGGCATTTACAAAAGAAACAGTCCATACAGAGTACTTACAAACGAATACTCTCCACCACAGCACCACCACACTACAGCACAACCACCACACCCACTGTTAAACAGGCTTTCCTTTTAAAACAGGTGATAGCCAATCACACTAATCACACTCCTGCTGAGTCACTCTGACCCAGCAGAGGATTGCATCATCCTGTTGAAGCCTGCAGACTTATCCAGTATCCTGCGAATCCCAACACTCCTCCTTAAGTCAAAGGCTTGAGACCTAATAATTCTCTTAAGTCTCGAAATTTAGGAGCATCCAAACATTTTGTATACAAATCTGCCACATTACATTTTGTGTTACAGTGCTGTACCTTTAACACATTTCTTTCCAAAGCATTTTTTACATTTCCGTATCTTATAGCAATATGTTTACTCTTGCTTTTAAAGTTCTGTTGGTTGGCAAGCTGTTGTGCAGCCATGTTGTCACTTAGCACAGTGATTGGCATTTCAGAAGGTATTCCAAGCTCTTTTGTTAGGCAAGCAAACCATTCTATTTGTGATACACATTCGCTTATGGCTGAGTACTCTGCTTCACAAGTACTTGTGGCAACAAATGTTTGTTTCTGGGATTTCCACTGAACCAGGGCATTTCCAATATATATGGCATAGCCAGTGGTAGACTTTCCATTTTCTCTGTCCCCCCAGCTGGCATCAGCGTATGCATACACTTGCTGATCATATCCTGTATCCAGCACCAGTTTGTAATCTTTTGTGCCTTTCAGATACCTTAGGATCCTTTTAAGTGCTACCCAATCTCTCAGAGCCGGGTCTGCACTTCTTTGGCTTAACATATGCACTGCCAATGTTATGTCGGGTCTTGTCCAACAACTTAAATATAACAGAGAACCCAACAGAGAATGAAACGCTGTTGCATTCTCACATTTTTGCCCTTCTGGTTCATTTTTGTACTGGGTAGTTATGGGAGTGTCAACCTCATTTGCCCTCTCCATTCCATATGTCTTCAGTAACTTTTCGATTTTTTCCTTCTGACTCAGAGAGTAGACGCCCTCTTCATTTCTCTGAACCACTACTCCTAAGTAATTCTGAATCTCTCCCAAATACTTCAGTTTGTATTTGTTACCTAGGCTGTTTATAAACCAAGACACTTGCTTTTGTGCAGTTGTTATTAGACAGATATCGTCAACATACAAAAGTAAATAACAAACACTTCCTTGCACCATTGCTGAATATAAGCAGGAATCAGCCAGGCTTTGTTTGAATCCCATCTTTTTCAAAGTTGTGTCTATGCATTCATGCCATAGACGTGCACTTTGGTGTAAACCGTATAGTGCCCTTTGCAGTTTTAACACCATGCTGTCTTTTTCCAGCTCATAACCTGGTATTTGCTGTAAATACACCTCGGCGTCAATAGGAGCATTTAAATATGCTGAGGCAACATCAAAATGATTAACTTTTAACCCTCTCAGACTTGCCATTGCTAAAACTGATTTTACTGTTTCAGCCTTTGCTGTTGGGGCAAACACTTCATCATAATGTATCATTTTCCTTTGTGTAAAGCCCCTTGCAACCAACCTGGCTTTCCTCTGACAACTACCATCAGCCAGTTTTTTCACTTTAAAAACCCACTTACAGCTTATGGGCTTTTTACCTTTAGGCAATTCTGTAGGTACAAACACATTGTTGTTTAGCAGAGAGTTATACTCTGCCTGCATTGCCTTTAACCACGCCTCTTTCTCTAGAGTAGGTAACTCTTGCACTTCTTCAAAGTTTTCTGGCTCAGTTACACAAACCTGGTTTATGGTGGCTGGGAACCCATAACGGTCTGGAGGTTGACCTTTATTACTTCTTGCAGACCTCCTTGGTTCATTAATCTCACCCCCTGGGCCACCTTCAGGACTGCTTTTGGGGTGGATTGACTCTGGAGATCTACCTCCTCCTGTCCCTGTTGCACTTTCTTCTCTCCCCTGCTCCATGCTAGCAGCTGGAGAAAAAAGCTCAACCTTTACCTCCTCCCTTTCAGTTTCTCTGGGAGAGCTGCCAATTCTTAGCTTTGTTTCAGCTGCCTTATCAGGTACGCTCGGCAGTAAAACTTTTTCTGGCAGCAGGTTTGCATGTATCTTGGGCCAATTTCTTTGCTCATTAAAGCTGGCTGATCGACTATAACTCAAAAGATTTTTATCATCTTCAAACCTGTAGGCTTTTGTACCACTTTCATACCCAAGAAATAGCAACTGCTGTGCCCTTTTCCCACCTTTTCTTCGGTTCTTTACAGGTATGTCAACCCATGCCTTTGTCCCAAAGATTCTCAAATGTTGCAAACTGGGACTTTTGTTATAGAGAATTTTATAGGGTATGTCATCTAGTACCCTTGACCACAAGCGATTCCCAATATAATTTGCGGTCTTAATACTCTCAGCCCAGTACTTAATTGGAAGATTTGCATCTGCTAACAATGCTTTCATTTGTGTCTGCAAGACACCTCCCCTACGCTCTGCTACCCCGTTCTCCTGAGGCGTCGCCACATTGGTAAGCCTATGTTTAATCCCTTGGGAACGCAACCAGTTTCTTAGGGAGCTTGCCATAAACTCTCCTCCCCTGTCTGTCTGAATAGAGCACACCTTTTCGCCAAGTTGCCTTTCTACCCTTCTTACCCAGAACTTCAAAGTTTGGGCAACGTCAGACTTTTGCTTTAATGGATAGACCCAGCCAAATCTAGAATAGTCATCCACTAGGATCAAACAATACTTATTATGGGAGACACTTGGTGGAAAAGGACCAGTTACATCAGCATGAATCAACTCCAGTGGTTTTTTGGTTTCTCTCTGGCTTGCTCTTGCTACTGGGCAAGCCCTGCTTTTAACCTCCTTGCAGATATTGCAGTCTAAGTAATTATCACAACTTTTTATGTTTTTCATCCCCCCACACAACTCCAATGTTTTGTTTAGCACCTTATAGCTAGCATGAGCCAGACGCCTGTGCAGGAGATGAATACACATATCATGGGTTGGGACATTTTGCACATTTGCAACCTTAGACTCACACTGCAGTACATACATATTAGCTCTAAGGTTAGCATTTGCCAACACTGCCCCATTTTGCTTTATCTGGCACTGATCTCCCACAAAATTTACTTCGAAGCCTGCTTTTGCCAAGTCAGGAATGCTCAGGAGATTGTTTTGCAAACTAGGCACACACAACACATTCCTGAATGTGTGTCTCAGCTGTGGGAACACAACCTCCCCCTCACAAACCACATTAGTTTTCTGGCCCGTAGCAAGACTTACATGTTTTTTGTTTGAAGCCCTAGCATCAGTTAGCAGTCCTTTTCTTTTACAAAAGGTTTGAGAAGCTCCACTGTCCAGAACCCACAGCTCTTCATTTTCTTGACCATCTGCAGACACCCAAGCGGTAGACTCTCTCTGCTGCCTCCTGTGCTTCTGCTGTTTTTGTTGTTTTCTTGGGCAGTCCCGCAGCAGATGTCCACTGGACTTGCAGCAAAAACACCTTTTTACTTTGTTGACCACCGGCTGGTCTGCAGCAGCTCCTCCTGGCTGTTTCTCCGGCTCCCGACACCTCTGCTCTTCCCGGCTGTTTTTCCCTCTGGGATGCTCCAACAGCTGGGCTGAGGTCATCTTTCGCTCTGCACGCCTGTCCTCCTCTGCATACAACCGTCCGGTAACGTATTCCAGAGTCAGCTTATCAGTCTCTACCGACTCGAGGGAGTTGACCAGCATATCATAGCTGTCATCAAGGGAACTCAGGACTATAAAGACTTTGTCCTCTTCCCCCACAGGCCTCCCTCTTAAGGCTAGCTCCTGGAAACAGCCTGTTAGGAATTTTAGGTGGTTTACCAGGGAGTCCCCCGGTTTCTTCCGACACCGGTACAGTCTCCTGGTCAGTGTTATCAGTGAGCCAGCTGTCTCTCGCACATGGACAGCCTTGAGCGCATTCCACGCCTCACTTGCCGTCACCTTATCAGCTACGTAGACTAGCTGGCTGTCGTCCACTCCAAGGATGATTGTAGCCAAAGCTTTCTCATCCTTTTCATCCTCCTCAGAGGGCTGCGGTGGATCTTCCACCACCTTCCACAGGCCCTCACGCTTGAGGAAGTGTTGCATGCGGACCGACCAGATGCTGTAGTTCGTGGCCGTCAGCTTCTCCAGCAACATGCCAGTTCTGGACTGCTCCATCCCTGCAGCTCACCTCCAGCACCCACGGCTAGATAACTGCCACCTGTACTCTTGCGCAGCGGAAGCGTGCTGGGCCCATAACCCTGTCGCGTATTCCACGCGGCGTTTTCAGCAAAGCACTAAGAGTTCCAGGTTTTTCAGTGCAGTCCTTTTTAATGTGAGCTATATACAGGCATTTACAAAAGAAACAGTCCATACAGAGTACTTACAAACGAATACTCTCCACCACAGCACCACCACACTACAGCACAACCACCACACCCACTGTTAAACAGGCTTTCCTTTTAAAACAGGTGATAGCCAATCACACTAATCACACTCCTGCTGAGTCACTCTGACCCAGCAGAGGATTGCATCATCCTGTTGAAGCCTGCAGACTTATCCAGTATCCTGCGAATCCCAACAGCCCTGACCCTTTCCCCTTAAAAAGCAAAATACAAACTATACAATAACCTAAAAAAATAGTAAAAGAAAAACAAAGCAAGAAACAATTATGCTAAACTGAAAATAATCCCCGCCCCAACTAAACATTTGTCCCACCCCAGAAAGAAAATAACAACAACGACAACAACAAACCACCATTTGAGGTGCAACAGAGACACAGCCAGAGACAGAGCGAGACCCTGAATCAGTGCCATAACCAAGCCCTCATTCAGAACCAGAGCCTGAAAAAGAGCCACAGCCAGAACCAGAGCAACAGCCACAGCCACAGCCTAGAGCCACAGCCTGAGTCTGCAACAGTACTTGGTACAGTGCAGGAGCCTGAAACAGAGACATAGCCTCAAACAGAGCCTGAGCCTGAAACAGAGGCAGAGCCACAGCCACAACCTGAGTCTGAAACAGTCCTTGATAGAGTGCCAGAGCCAGAGCCAGAGCGAGACCCTGAATCAGAGTCAGAGTGAGACCATGAATCAGAGCCAGAGCCAGAGCCTCATTCAGAGCCAGAGCTGAAAGAGAGCCAGAGCCAGAGCCAGAGACACAGCCAGAGCCAGAGACACAGCCAGAGCCAGAAATAGGGCTTGATACAGGGCCGGAGCGCAAAACACAGCTGCAGCCACAGCCTAGAGCCACAGCCTGAGTCTGCAGCAGTACTTGATACAGTGCCGGAGCTGGAGCTGGAGCCAGAGCCAGAGACACAGCCAGAGCCAGAACAAAACCCTAATTCAGAACCAGAGCCTGAAAGAGAGCCAGACCCAGAAACATAGCTGGGTCGGAGGCAGAGGAAGAGCCATCATGAGACCCTGAATCAGAGTCAGAACCAGATCTTCATTCAGAACCAGACCCTGAAAGAGAGCCAGAGCCACAGACAGAGCCACAGACGGAGCCTAGAGCCACAGCCGAGATCCACAGCCACAGCCGAGAGCCACAGCCTGAGTCTGAAATAGTGCTTGATAGAGTGCTGGCTCCTGAAACAGAGACACTGTCTGAAACTGAGCCTGACGCCTAAACGTAGCCAGGGGCAGAGGGAGAGGCAGAGCCTGATACAGTGCTTCATACAACGTAGGAGCCTGAAGCAGAGCTGAAATAGAGCCAGAGCCAGAGCCAGAGCCAGAGCCAGAGCCAGAGCCAGAGCCAGAGCCAGAGCCAGAGCCAGAGCCAGAGCCAGAGCCAGAGCCAGAGCCAGAGCCAGAGCCAGAGCCAGAGCCAGAGCCAGAGCCAGAGCCAGAGCCAGAGCCAGAGCCAGAGCCAGAGCCAGAGCCAGAGCCAGAGCCAGAGCCAGAGCCAGAGCCAGAGCCAGAGCCAGAGCCAGAGCCAGAGCCAGAGCCAGAGCCAGAGCCAGAGCCAGAGCCAGAGCCAGAGCCAGAGCCAGAGCCAGAGCCAGAGCCAGAGCCAGAGCCAGAGCCAGAGCCAGAGCCAGAGCCAGAGCCAGAGCCAGAGCCAGAAATAGGGCTTGATACAGGGCCGGAGCGCAAAGTATAGCTGCCGCCACAGCCTAGAGCCACAGCCTGAGTCTGCAACAGTACTTGATACAGTGCCGGAACTGGAGCTGGAGCCAGAGCCAGAGACACAGCCAGAGCCAGAACAAAACCCTAATTCAGAACCAGAGCCTGAAAGAGAGCCAGACCCAGAACCATAGCTGGGTCGGAGGCAGAGGAAGAGCCATCATGAGACCCTGAATCAGAGTCAGAACCAGATCTTCATTCAGAACCAGACCCTGAAAGAGAGCCAGAGCCAGAGCCAGAGCCAGAGCCAGAGCCAGAGCCAGAGCCAGAGCCAGAGCCAGAGCCAGAGCCAGAGCCAGAGCCAGAGCCAAGGCTTGATACAGGGCCGGAGCGCAAAACATAGCTGCAGCCACAGCCTAGAGCCACAGCCTGAGTCTGCAGCAGTACTTGATACAGTGCCGGAGCTGGAGCTGGAGCCAGAGCCAGAGACACAGCCAGAGCCAGAACAAAACCCTAATTCAGAACTAGAGCCTGAAAGAGAGCCAGACCCTCAAACATAGCTGGGTCGGAGGCAGAGGAAGAGCCATCATGAGACCCTGAATCAGAGTCAGAACCAGATCTTCATTCAGAACCAGACCCTGAAAGAGAGCCAGAGCCACAGACAGAGCCACAGATGGAGCCTAGAGCCACAGCCGAGATCCACAGCCACAGCCGAGATCCACAGCCTGAGTCTGAAATAGTGCTTGATAGAGTGCTGGCTCCTGAAACAGAGACACTGTCTGAAACTGAGCCTGACGCTCAATGAGACAATGCGTAGCTCTAAACTACTTTAGTTACATTGTCTATACACGGAGCTTCCATCCAGCGTGTCTGCTCTCTGAGCAGCAGTGCGGAAGAGCACACTTCACACAGAAGCAAAAGTAACTTCTTACAGTACTGAGACTGAGCAGAGACTTCCTGTCTCACGCTCCCAGACACTCACATGATGTCAACAACCATTGTGCTGCTCTGCGCAGCTGGTGAGATAAAAATCCTAACAGTTCCTTCATCCGGGAATCTGTTCTTTGTGTTCAGACTGGTTTCAGTTTTGACCGAGAAGGGAGGCATCATGCCGTCTCTTGGAGATTCTGATTTATTGCTGCTGTACAAATAAAGCTTCATTAGATTAGTGAAGAAGCCAAGTACAGGCTCTCTTTTCTGCATGCCTGCACACAGAGCACATGCTGTGTTTTTACTCTGCTACAAGTCCGGCAAGCTGAGTGGCAGTGGAAGCGCACCGGACTCCCTCATGATCTCACAAAGCTTTCCTTTGAATATGTTGGCAAGCCTTTCACATAGACCAGGGGCCCACACTCCCCAGCCCTATTGAAGAGGCTCCTCATGAGGCCGGAGGAACATTGCCCAGCTGTGAGGCGTGCAGGCTGCTCCGTGGTGGCAATGGAGGAGGAGGAGGAGAAGAGATGGCGGTGGTGGACCCTGGGAAAGAGGAGCAGCAGCCACTGGAGGCCCCACCACGGAAATGGGGTGAACCTGCCCAGGGCCGCAGATCAGATCAGATCAGATTCTTCAGACGGGAACTGTTCTTCTCAAGGGTTTTATCAGGGACCAAGTGCAGTGCTGTGGAGACTCGGAACGTATTGACGCAGCAATGACAGAGCTCAGGGTCTCAGAGTCCCAGGCTTGTGACCCGAAAACCAAGCAGCTGAGCCATTGCCTGTGCCAAATTGGAGACCAACATGGATAGGAACATGGAGCTGCAGAGAATGATAGAGCAAGTTCAGATGTATCCTCCAAAGGAAGTTTTCCCCCCAGTGGCTGCAGAGATGTTCTCGGATGATACTGTCAACTGGGGCTGTGTGGTGGCTCTTTTTTACTTCGCTTGCAAGCTAGTCCTCAAGGCAATTTGCACTAAATTACTAGAGCTCATAAGGACGATCATCAGCCGGAGCATGGAATATATCCAGAATCATGTCCTGTCCTGGATTCAAGCCCAGGGAGTATGGGAAGGTCTCCTGTCCTACTTTGGCACCCCCACTTGGCAGACCATTGCTGTATTTGCTGCAGGCATCTTGACTGCCTCACTGATCTTCTGGAAAATGTCTTAATCCTCAGGACTCCCCAAAGGGGGGCCTTTTCATTGTGATGACAAACCAGGGAGTCACTTTCCCCTCTTTCTTTCTAATCAAAGAATGAAAATTGGCTAGGACACCCCCCCCCAATTATAGGCAGGGGAGCTTTTAAAACAAATGCTGTCATTATTTTTCATTATTTTGGTCCCTTTTTTTTCTTTTTCTTTTTAAGTGCACACCCTTTTTTTCACCCAAGGAATGTGTATTATTTGGCTTTGCTTTTTACCTATCTGTGCCTCTTAGGAACATGGAGTGTGTCTGGGCTCGGGGGGGGGGGGGGAGAAAAAAAGGAGAAGGTAGTTTTATCCTTGCAGCTGCCCCAGTTCTTCTCATTTGGCACAACTAGGGGGATTATTTGATGAAGTGCCCCTTAAATACTTGGTTTCTGTTCTCCATGCACACAGAGCTGCTTTAATGTGTTTCTTTTCATTATCGCCACACTCACACACCCCGCCCCTCAACAGCTCACAAAGGAAAACAGTAATTGACACTTCACTCTCCACCCGGCATGTATGGAACAGACCCTGACAAATGAGATTGGAACATGATATTCAAGTTTGGAGTGCTGGAGACACTAGCAGTTGGAGACATATTATCCTGGATACTAGATATTTTATAGACCTGTGTCCTGTTGGACTAACACAGGCTCAACCAGAGCTACTCTACATCAAAGGCTTTGCTGACCAGTTTCATCAACACATCAAGGGCCTTTTCACAAAGGTTATTGAAAGCAATAAAACACAGTAACCAGAGTCAGGAAGGGATAACCAGAGACGGAAGAGCTGACCATGCCAGATCACTATCTCCTCGAAGTACAATAATCTTCCGCGATAATTATCCCATACAAACAGGGAGCAGCAGCTGGGGTAGAACATGCAAACAAGAAATCATTAGTTCAAGGTACAGAAGCCCCAGAAGACCCCAACCACACTTTACCAGTCCACACTGGGCAGGATGACATGGCAGTTGGGTTTTGTTGCCAAAATGAAAAATAAAATGCCACAATTCAGGCATGGAGAAACACAGGAATACAGTGCAACAACACTGGGTAATTACAGTGCAACAACACTGGGTAATGAATGATGGAGTTAAGAATAGCAATTCCAGATAAAAGGGCTTGCATTGAGACATTTCTTCCTCTCCTTTTTTCCCTAAGACAGGTGATGTTCCTACAAATACATTGGAAATTTTGACAGTACCGTGGGCCTTTTATCTCTTCAGGGGGATATTCAGAGCTATCGGAAGAGGGGGAAGTACTGTTAGTTTCTGTTTCCCTCACTGAGCAGCAGCTGCAAGTCATGGGACTATGTTTTCATTCCACAGTTCAGTTACTGCTGGGTTCCCATGGGAAAGGGAGACTGGATGTGACGTTCACTGGTTTCCTGTTTCTTTGTTCTGTCGTTTCTTTGAGGGAGTTGCTCTCTGCTCTCACAGAGGCAAGATGTACATTTGTGTGTTCTCGGTATAGCTTAGAAATAAAGTTTAGCAATGTAGCACCATACCTGCTTCATCCTTTCGTTTGCGGACACTGGGATTTTACTCTGCAAGATGAGCTGTATCAGCTCGAGGGCCGGAGCTGAATAAACTAACATTTTTGGTTATCGGGCCCAGAAGTCGGAGTCGGCATGACGGACGGCGGAGGAACGCTATCTGCTCTGCGTGTCAAGAAGATTGATGAGAGGTATGTGCTCTTGCCCTGGGAAGCCTGCCAGTTCCCAATTAATGGCTTTAAGGGGTGGACTTTGAGCCTTTGAACTTTTAAGCCAAAGCACTAACAGGCTGTGGCAACAAGAAGCTCGGGAGAAAGTGAAAGTGCTTTTGGAAGCAGCTGTAAACATACGCAGCTTGCTTTAAAGACACAGACATTTCAGAGAAGGCTAATGCCAGACTAATAGAGGGCCTTTGAGATGCTTTTGGGATTCCAAAGCTCACCAAAGGGAATTACGCAGAGTGGGCACAGTATGCAGAGGCTCTGCTACGAAAGGAGGGTCTTTTTAATGTCATAACAGACAACCCCCCAGCTCCGGTAACAGATGAATGGAGAGCTAAGGATTCAAAAGCAAGGGGAACTCTTACGTTGATTGTATCCCCGGAAGAGCTATGTCTTCTACGTGATAAGGCCTCAGCCAGAGAAATGTGGGACAGTTTGAAAGACTCACATTTGAGAACAGAGGCTGGTGCTTCTTTGTTCCACTATGCCAAGTTGCATGATATGGCACTTGTTGAAGGTGCAGATGTGCGTGCTCATTTGATGGAGATGCAGAATCTCAGACATGAGCTGTAACAGAGAGGAATCACCTTTCCAGAGGCTGTGTATTCCTTCATGATATTGCATTCTTTGGGTTCAAGTTGGGAAGCGATTGCCAGTCAGCTTGCTGTATTGCCAACTGCTCAGCTCACGGTAGCACACGTTACTGCCGTGGTATTGAATGAAGTTGATCGCCGTAGTGCTAGCTGCATCACTAAGGGGGAGTCTTCACAGACGTCATCCCAGAATGCAGTGGAACCACTAGATGGCGCCAAAGCTTTGAAGGCAGTGAAATGCTACTCGTGTGGACGTCTAGGCCACATGAAAAGGGAATGCAAATATCCCAAGGCCAAGACAGCAGAGCAGCGCAGCGAAAGCTCAACGTGTGGAAAAGGCAAAGGCAAAGGTCCGGTGTCCAGGACAGCACAGCATAAGGCAATGGTCTCACGCTTCACTCCAAAGGTTCCAAAGCTCCAGAAGACGTCTAGATCTTTCTTCATCGTCGCTTCGGGTGCTACCAGGCACATTTGCAGGGACAAGCGACTGTTCGTGTCTTTTACACCGCAGGAAGGTGTGATTCACCAGGCAGATGACCACACGATCTCCAGTCAAGGCTACGGAACTGTTGTTCTTAACAGCTTGGACGTATCGATTCGCAACGTTCTCTATGTTCCAGATGCTGCACACAACCTACTGAGCGTCTCGCAGCTGACTGAACAGGACATTGACGTTTCCTTCAAGAAAAGGAAGTGCATCATCACAAAGAAAAACGATTATGTATTGCATGCTGAATATGTTGATCGTTTGTTTGTTTTGTATTATGATGATGTTGTGCAGTATGATACTTGTATTGCAGGTACTAACAAGGTTTTGCATGCAGGATGTATTCATGATTTTCACCGGAAATTTGGTCTCCACAGAGGCTGGCCCCTCTCACTGTCCTCGGAGCTTGCATACCGGTAACCTCCTCTGGCTGACATCCAGACAGACCAGGGAGAATTTGATAGGCGACATTTTCCCAAGCGTGGGTAAAATGCACAACCCCCTCCTCCTGCTTCTTCCCTAGCAGGGAAAAGGAGACTAGTCAGAAACGTCTTTTACATTCTTTTATTTCTGACATTACAGCACTAGAGAAAAACACGTCCTTTCAGTTCAGTTCTTCTAGCAAATCTGACAAACTTCCTGTACATGTGCACACGGAAGATTTCAAATTACACTCTTCACAGAGACTTTTCCAGCCTGTGAACTTCCTGGGAAATTCTTCTTTCCCACAGATAGGCGCATCATGTGATGTCAACAATCTGGCTGTTTGCAGCTGCGATGTTTCCATATACTGACAATTTACACTTTGAGGCAGTTTCCAAAATGCCTGCCTTGGTTGAAGGTATGACTATTAAACCCTGCAGGTACCACATGAAGTGTAAGGCATGCGCAGCAAACAAGGTCAAAATGGCTGCGAAAGGTAAGGTGTCTAGTAGACAAGCTATAAAACCAAACCAGGTAATATGTCTGGAGTTTGCTACATGTACAATCAGGGTCTATTTGATTGGTCATGCAAGAAGCAAACAACAGTTAGCTTAAGTACATGTGA